>NW_027122581.1:600000-1080843 GCF_030686945.1 Centruroides vittatus
TTAATCAAAATTACATTATCTATCTCATATCTAATTCAACTATCCTAAAAATATATTACTTAATAATCCAATTAATTAATCTTTCTCTTACATAGAAATTTAGATTAATTAATTGGATTATTAATTGATATATTTTAAGGATAGTTTATTTAGATATGGGATAGATAATGAAATTATGAGTAATGTTCTTTTTAATAAGAGTATAAATTAAAGAAAATAAAGAGAAAAGTAAAGTAGCTAATTCATCTTCATATAGTTTCTTAAGATGAAGATGAATTAACTACTTTATCAAGTTTGATCTAGCATCATCAAAAATTGATATTTATATTAACATTTATTTCTGTACGAAAGATATTGTTTATCAATCAAAATATTTTAAAATATATTCAGATAATAAGAAATTTTCTATGATAAAAAGAACACAAAAAGAGGAAATATGAGATTAAAAGTAAAGGTTAACACAATTTTTAATTATGCTTCAAATATTTTCTTTGAATTATAAAAATCGTTAATAAATATATCAAATGAATTAATTGAAAATGTAAAGTTGGATGAAATTTAATTGTTAATTATTATACATTTAAATATAGAAAATAAAATTTTTATATTGTGTAATTTTCTAAACAGTAGCATCATAATGTTGCGATATTTCGCCTAATGCTATATATTAAAGGAAACGAAATTTCAGAGAAAAATAATTGGAAAAAAATAAACTCAGCACAACCCAATATTAATAAATAAAATAAATTTATTTCTACAGAAACTATCTAATTCTTTGCATCTGTCTGTCTAATAACAAATATCAGTTACATTTTTTAGAAGCAGAATTACAGATTGCGTGATTTAAGAATTTTCTTGTTATGTAGGACGTATCTGTAATATGCAGTTAGCCACTGTATAGTTATATAGTTGAGTTATTCTAGAATAAATCTAATGCCTGTAAGCTTTAATGTAGGATTCTATGAATAATACCGAGAACTAGAGTTTTAATGGATAACATTTATTTTAATAACGTGATATTTATCATTTAATCTTTGTATTTGATGATCTTTACCGTATTGTATCTTTATCTGTATATATTTTTAAATAGTTGTTTAAAAAATGTTTCATTGCGTGCACTTTATTACCAGTATGTGTGACAAATTATCAATATAATTAGTGTATTTCGTTAAATATACTATACTCCTAACGTGATTTTTTCAGGAATTGAATATTATATTTTGTGGTTAATTTTTGCTGAATGTTTTCATTATATAACTATGGGTTTGTTTTATAGTCTATCTGAAAATGAAATTTTCAATAGCATGTTATTTAATAGAATTTCATTTGGCATGCAGCAGTAACTAAAATTCTAAAAAAAAAGTATCTTTAAAATTTGTTTCCTGTGATTTTTTGTTAATGACTTGAATGGGAATCATACATCCATCTCGACAAAAAATCAATATTATGCTGTTTTATTTATTAAATATACAAGTGTGTTGTTATTCACACTTGTAATATTTCCCACATATTTCTTTCTGATAGATATTTTTACGAATACTGATATTTATTTTCTTTAGCGTAAAGATTGGATACAGTATATTTGCAGCTATGAACAATTGAGCTAACAGTTGTTTGTGAGTTATTCGTGCGCTTCAGTTGTTTCATTTCAGTATATTTTGTTCTGCAGGTGTAGTTTTAAGAACAGTCTTCCATCTGAAAAATCTCTTTGTAATTCATTAAATTCTGAGACGCCTCTCTTCAGTTCCGCCATTGTAGAAGACTCTGTAGTTAAATGAAATGAAGCGTCCATCATTAGGACCATGCATTTTTCATTGTTAGCAATGAACGAAGAAAAAGTTGAAATCTAGAAAAGTAAATTAAAGGATTGTTGTATTAATGGTAGGGATGCGGATGGACTAGCTTCTGCATGGGAATTCTGCATAAAAGAAAAATTTTAAATATAAAAATTCTTAGTCCGCATCTGCCCTTATATTTGGATGCATTTTTTGTGTATTTTATTTTGGAAGCGTTTATAAATTAATAATTAATCCAAACTATTGTTAGTACCTAAATAAAACATGTAAAAACATTTTAACATGAAACTTTTTAGTATTATATGAATATCCTTAACTGGTAAGAAAATTTTCAGTATTCTTACTGTCTTACAAGTTTTATTCTGTTGCCTACATTCTTATACTGTATCAAATTTATTCAGGATTAAATCAAGAGTATGGTTACTATGAACAGTTTTAAATAAATTTTATATATTAAAAATTCTTATATTTTTAAAAGTAATGATATAAATCTAAAATTGCATTTATAATTTACAAATGAAGAAAGAATATTAACTTCGTAATGAGTTTCTAAGTTCTTAAAGGTTATCGTTTATATTATTTTATAGTTTATACCGTTTAAGATTTAAAAATTTTAAATATTCTTAAACTTACAAGTTAGTACAGTAGAGCGTCGATAAGTGGAACGTCGGTAAGTGGAATGGCCGGAAAGTGGAACGATTTTCAGTCGGACTGTGTCGTGCTGAATCGAATGTTTTTGATACTAAATTTACTTCTAAAGTATAATTTTCATGTTTTTTATATTCTTTAATATATTTATTTTGTTTGTACAAAATGCAGAAATAATTTTTAACGATACGATAGCCTCGATGATTATTATAAAAATTTTCGTTAGGCTTAAAATCGACGAAAATTCAACACGAAGCGACACGCAACGGAGAAAAATTCAACAGGAAGCGATACGCAACGGAGAAAAATTTGAACATCGGACAGGTTAATGTATTTTTTCGTACAAAGTCGGAAACTGGAACAAATCATTAACTGGAAGGACCCCAGTCCCCAATTGGTTCCACTTTTCGACGCTCTACTGTAATTGCAAAACACATACCTGTATAATCTTTATGATTTTTAAACTATATTTTATTATTTTTCGATAATGTAAGAAATTAGTTTTAGCGAAATAACTAAATAGAAGTAAATTTTATTCGTTTGTATATAAAATTAACAGGAGAGAGAAAATGACAAAATTGATTAATATCGATTGCCTTCTGTCTCTAGTTGGAAAATTCTTTAGAATTGTATTTCGTGAAATTTTTGAACTGTTTTGAATGTAATAAAACTTTTTAATTATGAATTAAAATACATACTTAGATTAAACAGCTAATACGTGCAGATATATCGATAAATATCCCATAAAAATTTTAAATTTTTAACAGGAACGTATTACTGAAAAATCGTTCTCGTTTCATACTTTAACAAAAGTATAGTTTACTTTAGTACAGATTGTAAGATAGGAAATAATTACTTTTATTCAATTTTAAACGGAAATATATATATATATATATATTTTAAATTAGATACATCCTTGGCGATCAGTTTGATTGTCTTCGTGTACTCTTTTCCATTAAATGAACGAAGCTTAACTGTTTTGCTTAAATTTATTCCGAGAATAATGTTTTAAAAAAAATATATTTTAAAATGTAGTGTAGTCTCGTTTTGTTGGAATATTTTAAAAATAAATTAGTTTATTTCGATGTGAAGAATATATTACTTTTCTGCTATTGGCAAGGAGTCACTGTTCTTTTCTTATTCGCAATGGATTTGCACTGCGACCTGTAGATTTGCTATCGTTTCCTTCGAACCGGACTCTTTTGTACGATTTCGATTTCGGATTGTTTCGATTTGTTCGATTCCTTCTCCGACTTGTTCTGCATTGGACATCGCATCCCAGTTTAGCGTCTGGGAAGGGACGTCTTATTGGCCAATGGCAATTGGGCTCCCCTAAGCTTTCATACCTTTAAAAATAAATGATATAATGACATAAAGCAATTGATCATAAAATCAAAAATATACATCAATAAACAATAATCCCTTTGTTCCGTAGATTCTGAGAGTACGATTAAAGATTTTTGAAGAAGAGTAACCTATTTCTTACTTTGGATCTTCGGAATAGTACAAAAAAGTAACAGGTTTTATTCACCAGCTATAACATTAATATGTTTTAGATGAGGCTAACCATATGCACCGTTTTAAACGGAACTGTATCGTTCTTGTTTGCTCTGTTCCGGCCGTTCTGTCGTTTCAGTTTTGTCTTGAAAATCAAGAAAGTTACGTTACCTCTTTAGTTGTTTATTGAACATATTTGTATATTGCATTTCGAACTCATGATTTGTTAGAAAATATTTATGTTGTGTCGATAAAGGGTCATAAAATTGAATGAATACTAATAAGGAAGAGATGGCACGAAATAGTATATTTTTTTCAATGAATTCATATTACACGAAACAGGTGGAATTCGACAATTCGATAAACGGGCAATAATAAAGATAATAATAACTAAAAACTTGAAATTGAAAGAAAAAAATCGGTATATTGACATGTGATTGAAAATATGTAATGAAATACGTGAAAAGGTTCTTGAATTTCGAGATTTTAATTGAAGCGGAGCGTTAGCGAAGCTTCTTCTATGAGACTTACAGAATTGTGTTCGTTTTCAAAATCCGTTCGATATATTTTGATAAAACTTTGCCATTTTCCATTAATTGCTATGCAGAATCCAAAAATGCAATTAAAATGGGGGTCCATGACTTCATTTTCGAAATATAAGGTCGTTTCACGAGAGTGCACGACAAAGCGATATCGCACGAATCGCGCGACTTTGTCGTGCGATGTTTCACGGTGTTGGGCTTATAGAATCCAGTTCGTTCTCAAAATTTAAAGGATATATTTTGATAAAACATTGTTGTTTTTCATTAATTGAGACGAGGAATCCAGAAATTTAATGTGGGTCCATTTAAATGTAAAAAATCCAGCAACGAATCGCTTAACTTTCCCGGCAACATTTAAAATTCTGGTGGCGCTATCTGTTACAATATTTCATTGAAAAAACTTTACATTTTTAGTTATCATAAAATGCCAAAAAGTTTAATTTTGTGGGTAGGGATGGTTTTATAAAAAATTGTAAATGCTAATAAGGAGTAAAATCGTCATTAAGTCCGACCCTATTCGAGATATGACACACGCGACCACCCTTTTATCTTCCCATCCCGTCGACCTGAAACCACCAAAGTTTACTAGCATGAGTACTAATATATAAACATTCCTGTAAAATTTCAGAAATTTTCGAAAGCACACGAGTCATTAAGCTTCAAAGCGGATAAACAAAATCGTGTCCTTCACACACTAACATCCATACATAGAGAAAAAACCCAGAATGTTTTTACATTTCTTGACGTTTCAAGGTCCTCTAAGTCCAAAAATGTAAAAATCATGGAAAGAGTCATTTTTTTTTATCGATCGCCATACTTTCCTTCTGTTATCTATAACAGAGCCGGGGAAGTAAAAATAAGAGTCCATGATTTGGTTTTCGATGTACAAAGGTATTACAGTGACAATGTCCATGTTCCTTGATTCGACGAGCGTACCTAACGGAATTTAGGCGTAGAGATAAAAAATAAAAACAGTATTACGTCCGCTTAAAGGAAAATAGGCGTGAAAAACGAACAAAACACAAGAACAAAGCAATCGCCATCGATTGCTTTGTTCTTGAATCGTCTCTTCGTACCTGGTCAGTGCAAGGATCGTGTGTCCTGTGGCCTGCAGATACGAGGATAGCCTCTTTTGTGGCGGCAAGTGCAAAGCCTCTCTGCGTCCGTCAGGTACTGTACAACAATTGGAATTTCTAGATCTACAAAAATTGTAGACTTAGAAATTCCCACAGTCGTTCATCTGTTCGTCTGTCTTCCCTTAATCTCGAGATGGAAATTTGATGAAGAGACCAGATATAGAAACCATAAGGACAGTAAGCTCCAATTAACTATATGAGAACTTCCAATGCAAACCGGAAGTCACATTATTTCAATTCAAAACTTGAAAGGTGTTAAATAGATGACCGGCCTGATTCTATTGTTAAAGGAAAAGTATGATATACAGGGACAAGCCACTACTAATTTGAGATGGAGAGCATATATTTTAAATTAAAAAAATTATTAGAAATATGATTAAAAATTTCAGCCCGGCATTGTGGCGATTTGTGACGGCAAAATAACACAATAAATAATAAATAATTGCTTGTTCTTGGATTATTTTTAATTTCTAACAGATGTTTTCCGAATCTTTAAAATTTAGTAATGTTAACTTAAAATTACATGAATACAGCATTAAGAAAAAATTTCACAATGCTATTAAATGGGATGTTCATGAAGTTCCTAACCATTTTGAGAAAATACAACTCGAGAACAAATAACATATTTATATATAATTTTATAATAGACTATACTATCACTAATTCGAACTAATTATTGTATGAAGTTTTCGGATTATCGAGGTTACAAAAAAAGAAGATATTTGATTCATATGTTTATGTTAAAATACTTTGTACATATAAACTTTACAAACTCAATGACTTTAAAAAATTAACCTATAATTTCTCTTTTTTAGCTGAGATATTTAGTAAAAAAATGAACTAAATTGATTCAAATTAACGCAGGTTCGGATTAGCGAGAGTAAACTGTGTATATGAGTTGTGTTATTTTATAAATTAAAACTTAATTAGTGGAAGAACTCATGATAAAATTTCTGTCCGGTTTTTTTGGTAATAAGTTGATAATGTTTTCATTATTGTATATAAACTTTCAATATGGCGCTGGCAAATAATTTTTTCTGTATAGAAGAATATAAATTTGCTCCATTTTATACATATCTCTGCTTTATACTATACTTCTTGAGTACAGATTTATAGTCAAAAAATATAGTCTATAGAATAGAGTACTAATCTGTTTGAAAGAGATATACTGTACATATTGAAATATTAAGCTTCTGTGGTAAAATCTTTTAAAAAAAATCCATCAACGAGTTGCGTAACTTTCCCGGCTATTATGAGATTTTATTTTAAAAATAACTTTCATATTATTAACCATAATAAATAAATAAAATTATATGTGACGCCATCTGTTATGAAATTTTGTTATAAAAACTTTATACATTTTTTTAATTATTAAAAATAGCAAAAGATTTAATTTTGAGGGTAGAGATGAGTTGTTTTGGGCTTATCGAAAGTTTATTCTTTCTTTATTTTAAAGCAAATCTTATGCAGATCGTAAAGACGTCTTCTACTTCGCCTCACCTCATGACGCGCGCCCCATATTAAAATATTTTAATACTAGTAAAAATAATGGACCTTAAAATCACATAATTTAAAATCTTATTTTAGACTAATTCATATTTAATTTTACGAATTTCATTTATAGATCAAAGTTTTGTGAAAAATTTTCGAACTTATTATAAATGGAAGAGTAAATAATCAAAGTTTGGAATTTCTAGATCTACAAAAATTGTAGACTTAGAAATTCCCACAGCTCTGAATTATTTTGTATAAAGATTTATAGTATCAAAAATTTAATTTTAAAAAAAAAGTTTCTGAGATAAATTGCAAAAGAGTTGTGACATTTTTCCATATAAAACGTTTAAGATTGCTTCTTAAAAGCGTTACTGTTTGTAGCTTTATTGGCTTTTATAAGGCAGAAATTACGATTAGTGAAAGTCGTATATAAAATAAATAGCATCGTTTTAGCCGTCGACGAGCCATTTTTGTCAAGAGAAACTTAGTTAAGATTTGTATTCCAATATTCAAGACTGATAAAAATTCTTTTAAATTGTAACTTAAGATTATTATTTTTTTTTTTTATTTTGAAACGACGATAGAAAAATTTATTTTCGATAAATATTATTTAAAATATTAAAAATTAATTCAAATTTATGAAGACAGACCTTAACATACATTTATTATAAGTTAAACTCTTTACTAATTTAATATTTATCTATGTCTCTTATGAGACGAATAACGTCAAACTGTCAACACGAATAATTTGAACGGAAAATATTATTTTTGAATGAAAATATTCAATTCTTTTATATTAAAAAGAATTAAATATTTTTAATAAATATATATATTTTATTTTAGTTTATTTAGATTATTTTGCGTGCTTTCAAAATTTACAAATATTAAATTCCCCATCAGGATTCTTCAATTAATGACATTAAATATTCATAAAGTAATTTGTTTAGTGAGATAAAATTTATTGAACAAGACATTTAATATTTTTTTAATGAATTAACAACAATTAAAAACGTCAAAATTTATTGAATTTCTCACAAATTTTAAATTTAAAAAATTCAAAATTGTTTAACAGAATCATTAATTCATAAAATTTTACACGAAATGCACTAACCCACATGTTTTTATAACTTACGAATGAATTTAATCTAACACATTTTTCGACTTTAAATAAATAATATTAAATGAATTAATTCTACTATCATGTAAAATTATGTGTTAGTCCGTTTGAAATTAATTGAAATGATCACTTACTTCAGATTTATTACATTGGTTTTGCGATGTTTGGTATTTGTGCAATTACTCCACAGTCGACAATCTCTCGATCAATTTATGTCACGAAATACAAGTAGCGAGTTAATCGACCAAACTAACGAAATAAATAGGAAACTCCCCCCTCGAAGTTTGTTTTCCATCGTTTGTTTAATGGAAAGAAACGCAGTACTTTTAATATACGCTTTGTGTGTTCCACATAAATAATCGTTTATAATTTCCATTACTTAAAGTTTATTTTTTTTAAAAGTGTTGTTCGAATTATACTTTTAATTATTATTTTCTGTTTTTATTGACTAAAACACTCGAAAGTGAGGGGTGTTTTTCCAAAATTTCCTCTCTTTCAGTCCTGTGAGCACTAAGAGGACCTTCCATTCCTATCATGGGTTCAGCCAAACTTATTATGGGAGCGGCTGGATTAGTGAAGGACTGAATATCCGGAGAGTCGAAAAATTCCTGGACTTTTTCACCCGGATTCTATCATGGACCTTCTAGAGTGGTAGGCTGACGCCTAACCGCCTCGGCCATCTGGAAAATAGTGAAGGAACATAGTGTTAGAATGCCCTTTTGATTCATTTTCGTTCATATAACTTTTTGAGAACCAACAAAATATTGATACTTAAACAAGTTTAAATAATAATATTTTGTTAGGCTTCAATTTGAAAAAAAATTGTAGACCTATAAATTCGCACTCTCGTCCGTCCGTCTGTCTTTTATTAATCTCGAGAACGGAATTAGATAGATGAAATCCGTGACAGATATGGAAACATTAGGGGCAGGAAGCCCCGAATGACTATATATGAGCATCCGATTTCTACCGGAAGTCACGTTATTTCAATCCAAATGTTTTCCCCTGAAAACAGTTAATAGATGATCGGCACGGCTCTATTGTTAAAGGTAAAGTATGATATACACGGGCAAGATAGTACTAATTTAAGGTGGAGAACATATATTTTAAATTAAATTAAATAAAAATGTGATTAAAAATTAAAGTTCGGCATTGTGACGATCTCACAATAAATAATTACTCGTTGTTAGTAAAATTTATTTAGTTACTGTATTTGATTTATTGTAAGAATAAAAACCGGAAAATAGTTGTTTGGATTAAAAAATTGACATATTCTTTAATCTTATAATATAATCGAGATGGGTTGATGATGATGATGATAATAATAATAATAATAATAATAATAAGCGCAGAGTCCAAACGGTTAGGAGTCGAGAGTTGAAATTTGGTACACAGTTAGGGTACATCATGAGAACGTACACTAAGAAGGAATTTTTCAAAACTCTCCCCCCCGCGGGGGAGAATGAAAGGATTAAGCCTTATCCTAAAGAACTCAGTTTCTACTGTACTACTGTACTATTTTAGATGCAATTTTTTTATTTTTAACTGCGTTTTAGTAGGGTACTACATGGAGATGAAAGAAGTGTATTCCTTAACAATGGAAGTGTTAACAATGAAAGTAAGTGTTAAGAGAAAGCGACATTCAAGATTTACAGGAGTAGATGCGGTTTTTTTGCGTTTTTGCGGGAAATCGAACATATTTTTAGACTCATCTAAAAATTCTCTAATTAGTCTGGAAACAGGGGGACCTAATTCTTGCATTCTGTGAAAACGGGTAAGATTGGCTATTATGTAATTATCTTAATCTTCGCTATCGTTACTTTTTGTCCGAGCAACGCCAGGCTTATCTGCTAGTATATATATATATATATATATATATATATATATATATATATATATATACTAGCAGATTTACACAAAGTAAATGTTATATGTAACTAAACTAACCACATATATTATATATGGTTAGTTTAGTTACATTAACATTTACTCTGTGTAACTATTTTGAAAAATTTATTGTATAAGACTACGTAATACAATCTTATTTGTTCTGATTTTTGATAATTGTAAAGGACATTGTTAATAAAACTAATAATTGTTATGTAATAGGAGAAATCTCCTTAATTAATATAATAAAAATTAATTGAATTGAAAATGAAAAAATTGAATACAGTAGAGCGTCGATAAGTAGAACGTCGGTAAGTGGAACGTCGGTAAGTGGAATGGCCGGAAAGTGGAACGATTTTCAGTCGGACTGTTCGTGCTGAATCGAATGTTTTTGATACTAAATTTACTTCTAAAGTATAATTTTCATGTTTTTTATATTCTTTAATATATTTATTTTGTTTGTACAAAATGCAGAAATAATTTTTAACGAGATGATAGCCTCGATGATTATTATAAAAATTTTCGTTAGGCTTAAAATCGACGAAAATTCAACACGAAGCGACACGCAACGGAGAAAAATTCAACAGGAAGCGATACGCAACGGAGAAAAATTTGAACATCGGACAGGTTAATGTATTTTTTCGTACAAAGTCGGAAACTGGAACAAATCATTAACTGGAAGGGCCCCAGTCCCCAATTGGTTCCACTTATCGACGCTCTACTGTAGTTACAAATTATATTTTAGGGTCGATTTTGGATGCATATTCTTTTCTCTGAAACGAACCCAAATGAACAAATCTTCAAATTTTTAATGAGCTGGAAACTAAATTGATTACTTTCTCTACATTTTATACAAATATTCCTTTTCTATTTTGTTAATATTATTATTCACTTATGATTTCTGAAAATATATTCATTCTGATTACGTTCCAATGGGTAAAGCCTAAGTGTTATGCCAAAATTTTATGTTCTTCAGCTTTCGAAAAGTTTCATTAACCTTTTGCCATAGAAATTTTTCTAAATAAAATTAAGATATGATTATGTTTTAATGGAAGTTTTATATGTGGTTTCAGTAAAGAGCATATTTGTTTTAACAAATAAAAAAATAAAACTAATATCAATAACAAAATACTTGTCTCTTATAAACGATTTTTATCTTTGTCGTAATACAAGGAATTTATGCGGCAAAAGTACAATATTATCACAACGACGCCATGTTGAAATCAACTGTGTCGTGAACTCGCTCACAAAAATTAATATTCCAAATGAAACAAGATTTAAATACTACAAGAATCAAAATAATGTATTTTAAATTTTGAATTACAATTTGTTATAAATTTTAAACAGATCCGAGTATATAAATTATTTATATGCTCCGTGCTGTTTATTGTTTAAACATAACCAAGAGAATTACAGTATATGTAGCCTATATACACTATGCTATTAATTATACATATATGTAATATAAATTCAGTCAAAAATAATTCTTCAAAGAAAAATTGTAGAATAAAATATTCAGCTCTCCAAATCTTAATTAATGAAGCATCACGAATGTTGTATCAGTAGAAGTTAATTTAATGGTTTGGGTATCATTTGAATTTTAATTTATATATTAAAGTATCAATAATCATACAAACTTCTAATTTGTATGAAATAAGTTAATTTTATCCAATATCCACGTTCACTTAATGAGGTTTTGCCTAATAAACTTTCGTAAATAAGCATTTATTCTTTATAATTTAATAAATTAACATGTGATTATATAAAATCAATAGCAGAAATGAAGCGGAATTGTGTTTCCAAAAAAGAATAGAACTTTTTATTTATATAGATCCATACTAACATTGATAAACTAAGTTTTAAAAATATAATTTTTTACAAGTTTGCATAACATAAAATTAATTATATAGAAAAATATTTTTTAATACAATGTACCTGTACATTATTCTATACACTGTTTGAAATTTTATATCAATTCAATCCATAACATTCATCCCAATTAATCGTCTTTTATCATCGCACAATGTATACAATAGTGAATGAAATATTAACATTTCATTTGAGATATCTTCATGAAAATTACGATGTGTTTATCATTTCAAAATAAAAATTTAAATCAGAAAAATATTGCAGAATTACTAAATTTATTTTTCTTATCTTGCAATTGGTAGAATAAAAAGTTGGTAGATTTTATAACTTTCTTTTGTCATATGTTTGATCATTGCATATATTAAAACGAGTTCTCAAGTATATTATTTTTTAAAAGTAATTCTTATGCTTCGTTTTCACATCAGCAGAAACAGATTCATTGGAAAATTCTGTTTTCTTATTCTGTTTCTGTTCTACATTCACTACACCAGAAATTGAAGACAGAATTTCTTAGAAAACTCTTATGGCAAAAGCAGAAATAATGACAAGTAAAAATTGATGCATATTTTCTCAGTATGAAACTTATCACTTATCAAAGCAAAATTAAAAAAAAATCATAATAAATTCTTTTATCTTTTTTTCTGTCATTTAATTTGCAAACTTTAACCTATCGAATAATGTTGCAAACAAAAATTAGGCCATCGAAATATCACTCTTCAATAAGTGTAGTATAAAAGCTGCAGGATTAAAGAACAATTATCATAATTACAAATAAATCGAAATTTTATTTTTAAAAGATGTAAAAAAAAGTTATCAAATCTTAACAAAATTTATAAACTATTATAAATGATATTTGACATGTTTAATTATTTTATTTGTTTTTGTTGTCAACTATTCAAAACATCAAAAGATCAAAAAGTATAAACTGTTTTAAATTAAAAATTAAAAATATTCACTTTAAAGATTTTGAAAAATTAAAAAAAAAGAGTTATGATAAACTTCTTAATAAGTCAGTTATAAAATTGTATTGCTATTTCTATTTTTTACATAAAATCTGAATATAAAGATTTAAAAAACTGCCTTAAAACTATATTATTTCAAGAATTAGGTTTCCTGTAATCATTTAATTTCAACATAACGTATTAAAAATAATCTAGAAGTATAAAATATTGTTTTTTGAATATGAACAAACAATACAAATAAATTAATATCTTTAGTCTGAAAATTATTCATTTTTAAACAATTTCAACTTTTTAAAAACAATATTTTTATCTTATATTTTGTATAAAATTTCTAGAAACGTGTATTTATTTGTATAATGGTTTCTTCCCTTCTCTTAAATCTTGGTAAATTGTGATTATTTTGACTTTTATTGTGCCAAAAGTTTTATCTAAATATTCAGGCCACAAACTGTGATTAAAGCAAAGTTAAATGAATGCCATCAAACTAATTAAATCGACTAAATATCCGGAAATTAATTAAAACTAGACGGAAGTATAATTTTGATTAATCTCTATCTTTTACTATACATTGCTTATTTTTACTGCAACCTTTATTATATAATTCACATTAACTAATTTTTAATAGCGTTATAATGTAAATTCTACTTTTAATATATTTATAATGTTATCCTATATTTCTCAGCTTCGTTTCTCAGTTTATACAGAAACACATTATAGTTTGGTAACATGTTTAACAGGCACTAAACTTATAAAATTCTCAAAAATATTGTCTAACTTAAACACAATTTAACAACATCCAAAACATCTGTCGACGTATGAAATATGCATATAGTCGTTTAAACGTTCACATTACTCGAGTTTATAGATTATAAACGGAGTTTTCTCTACATTTTCAATAGCTTAAAACAGAATAAAAGCAAAGAAAATAATTTTTGTGTAGAAAAAAACTTTTTCATCTGATTTTTTCCTTGTTTTCTTTTTGTTTTCGGCATATTTTCTCACGAAATATGTCGAAATTATGATTTCGGACGTATATGATTTTTCAGAATATTTCTGTAATTTTTTAACACTTTTAATTTAATTTTTACTTTTCCGGCTTTGTTATTTACAACAGAGTGAAAGCATGGCGATCGGTCAAAAAAATAACTCCTAAGATTTTTACATTTTTGGACTCAGGGGACCATGAAACGTCGATGAATGCAAAAAAACCCTCTAGGGGATTTTTTCCTGTTTGTACGGATGTTAGTGTGTATGTGGGGGCACGATTTTGTTCACACTCTTTGAAAATTAATAACTCCTGTGCTTTTTGTCGAAAATTTCTGAAATTTTGCAGGGAAGTTTGTGTATTAAGGAGATTGATGCTATTAAATTTTGGTGGTTAAAAGTCAAGGGGTGGAAAGATAAAGGTAGTCGTGTGTCGACTAGAGTCGGACGTAATGACGATTTTTTCTATTACCGTTTACAATTTTTATAAACCCAATCCCTACCCACAAAATTAAACTTTTTGCCATTTTGTAATAATTAAAAATATATAAAGTTTTTTAAAAATAAAATATCACAACATATGGTGCCATACGCTGTTTTAAATGTTGCCGGGAAGTTAAGCAACTCATTGCTGGATTTTCTAAATTTTTAGGAAGTAATAAAATAATGCTATTTGATAATTTTCTGTAATTTTTGTAAGAAAATTAAGGAAAGTTTAATGAACGTAAAGATTGTTATATAAAATTTTTCTCTTTCATGATTAATTAATGCTGGAGTTTCATTTAATATAATATGTTAATAAATTGCTCGTTCTTAACTTTGTCGATCGAAGAATGAGACTTATAAAATTAATTTATTTAACATTGATGAGTTTAACTCTTTGCACTTTATTATTATTAAATTATCTACCAGTTTTAATAAATTTTAAGTGTAGGCTAATTTTATACGACCTTATAAAAATTTTATACAACATTGTTCTGTTATAAATTGAAAACTTCTATTACTTATGCGTTTTCCAATCTGAAATTTACACGGAATAATAAATTATTTTCTAAGTTTCTTTATAATAATAAACACAAGAAAAAACATTTGACTAATTTCTTGAAAAATACTTATTTTCACGACTATTTTGCTATGGTTTCAATTTATTTCAAATGAGATAATAAAAGCATTTTTATAACAAAGCATACTTTATCACAAAATATAATTTTCTATTGTTTTTGTTTTTCTTGTTTTAAGTTAAAAGTTATTTGTTTTAATCGATTTTAATAAATGGAGCATAGCGACGTCGATTTTATTTCACCTCATAGAGTACTAAAATTGATTTTATTTCGCCTCGCAGAATACGAAAATCAACACTTCTCTGAAAATTTTTAAAACTAGAGTCACAACTCGATCAACCGCAC
This sequence comes from Centruroides vittatus, assembly GCF_030686945.1. Classification (NCBI taxonomy): domain Eukaryota; kingdom Metazoa; phylum Arthropoda; class Arachnida; order Scorpiones; family Buthidae; genus Centruroides; species Centruroides vittatus. The sequence continues at coordinate 615,339 of NW_027122581.1, forward strand.
AATTTTGTGTTAAAATGTTCTTCAAATAGAGCGTGACAGATAGAAATTTCGAAATTATACATGTCTACATTATATTAAAATTATGAATAATTTTATAATAATCATTAGATATATTATTTGTTCGATTTATGATAAAAAAGCGTCGAGTGTTTTTAAAATAATTATTATTAACGAGTTTAAAATAATTTTAATCAGAAAGTTTAGAAGTTATAAAGTACGAAAAAATCAGAATTTTCTTTTTTTAATAGTAAAAAAAATATATATATATATATATATATCTCAAAAGACATTTTTAAAAGCAAACACCTGTTACAATACGCGACAGGTGGTCCTTGCATACATTTTCTCATTCGATCAACACACTGTTTGAAAATGGAGATAACAAATGCAACGTTTGTCATCGCGTAAACATTTAATGCATGTCCGTTCCGAAAATTCGAAATTATCAGAAATTTGGAGATGCTAAGAAGCAAGTAAAAGAATCTTTAAGAATTGTTGCAGGTTTGTTGATATATATATATATATATTTTATAATTTTCTGTCGTTTTTGGATAGTAACAAACATCAGAGATGTGGTTATTTATAATATTGTAAATATTGACTTTATTTTATCTATAGTATTGAATCGACTGAGTTGAAATCTAGCTTTTAGTAGTACTAGTTGCGCGAATTATTCTCTTATTAAAACAAATTATTGCGACCGGTAATTTGTAGAGGGAATAATTGGGACAGAACTGTTGAGACCGGGTTAATCACTAATACAGATGGTTTTTGCGGTTCTCCTTGATTTCTATATGAGTTCGCTTTAATTTTTTTAGATTAGATTTATGAAATAAGGCAATTCAAAACCTGGGCGATCTGTTTCCTGGCAGGGCTTTCGGGAGACTAGTCCCTATTTAGATATTAGACACGTGAAGGAAACGCGTAAAAGTTCACACGTTAAGCCCGCTTGGTCGGGCTCGAACCCACGACCAACAGTGTTCAGTGGTTTTATCCATTCGCTTTATTTTTATTTTTTTCGTTCGGCGTCAATAGTTAACGATCGCTTCCCAGGCATTGCTGTATTAACGGAATTAATATTTAATTTAACAGTACTCACTAATTGTTGTCGTTTGATTGAAAAAAGCAAATGGTTTTACGTTAGAACACGCACACATGCTTCTGAAACGAGCCATTCTATTATATGTACAGTACATAACTGCTGCGAAATCATTTCAAGAACTTTACAAATTATACTTTTATATTTTTAATATTTAACTTTAAACACGCTAAATTTTTTGTTATGGCTATTAATAAATAAAAATACCTCCCACACTGACATTAATAGTAAGTCGTATAGTTTCTATCGTCAAATTTTTTACATATTATTGTGTTATGATTTAGACTTTGAAGTTTCAAAAACATTATAAATTTTTTATTATGGATTATTTGAGTAATAGTTTAAATATAAAAATTTAATTCTAAACAGTTTAAATGTATAAGTTCAAAAATACGATTCAAGAAGCATTATAATCATTCATAAATCTCAAATTTTTTCCATGTTTTTATCATAAAAAAATAATTTTATTTTAAATAAATTTTAATGCATTTTAATGAGTTTAAGGATAAAAAGCTGTTCGAGATAAGCGAATATTTGGATTAAATAAAAGAAATTTAGAAACGTTTTAAAAATTACTTTATACTGTAATATTTGTTTTGAAATAACTTAGTTTCCATTTCGATAATGAATTTGCATATTTTTATTATGAAAATTCGATGAATTAGGAGTATTAATATACATTTAAACTTTTCATATATAAAATAATTTTTTGAGTGTAGAACGAATTATACTTGCCTTCGTGATCACATCGTAGGCTGGTCTCGTGGACTTTTCCGAATTTCTTCACGTGTCTAAAAGCTGGTTTTCACACTGCCAAAAAATGAAAACAGAAGGAACAAAGAAGAAAATAGTTAATAGTTAGGCTATGTACCCCTTCATTTTTTTGTTTAGTTCTATTTCCGCGATACTAGAATATCACAGAATTAAGTCGATTGTAACACAGTCTCCAATTAATATTGACATCTTAAATCGTTTTTATATTTTATTATAGAGGAAAAAGTATTTCCTGACTTTATAAACAAGTCTATTTCTTCATATTGTCTCTAACTTTTTTGTCTGTAGTCATCCTTCGATATAACAAAACGTAAAACGTCGTTATTACTACATCAAAACCATTGTTTTTCTATTGGCCAAAACACTACGGAAGCTCGACAGGAAAAGTCGAAGTATTTTCTATTCTAAGTGTCTGACTAGATTTTGGTAAACGGAAACTTCTGGACAGGACGTGACATTAGTTTTCCGTTTCTGGTATATTTTCCGGTGATGTGGAAACCGGCCTTAATACCTAAATAAGGCAGTTTTCCATAGAAAATCCTCCTGAAAATATCACATTGGCAGTTACCATATCTCATCACACTAAATCATTTACTTGTGTGAAATTCACAAAATTTTAAAATTTATTTCTACTTTACCATTACCCTTGTTGAGCAGATCAAAATTGATGACTCTATAATTTGGGACTATAAACAGCAGGTAGCTAGGATAAGTAAAATCTTGGGATAAGTAAAATCTTGGGTTCTACGGGTCCCGCTCTGCTTGAATAGTTTTTAAGATTTATATTAATTAATATTTTAAAAATTACCTAAATTACAGTATTATCGATATTGCTTTTAATATTTAATATTCCGAAATTTTATTTACATGTATCTTGATTATACAGGTTGATCATAATTAAAGAGTACATTTTTCAGAGCTTTCAGTAGAATGAACAATTGGAAAATCTCAACCAAATTTGGTGTACATGCTGTCCTGAGAATGAGGTTTCGATTTTCGGGAAAAAATTTTTCCTGAAAGATAGGTTAGGTTAGAACAGTGCTTCTCAGCCTTTGGTATGTACTGTACACTTGTAGCAGTAACGGATCCTTCTTGCTTACCGCTGGTTGAGAACCGCTGTGTTAGAGCTTTACACCTACAAAAAGTTTTGAACATCTACTCTTTAATTATGAATATCCCGTATTTTATCTTTAAGAATTTAACTACAAAACATAAATTACAAAAGTCAATTACTGTAATTGAAAAATAAAAGTAGAAAATACATATAAAAATTTGGGGTTTTTTATGTACGTGTTTTTTATGTTAGTATGTGTGGAGCACGATTTTGTTTACCACTTTGAATCTTAATAACTAACTCCTGCGCGTTTTGTCGAAAATTTTTGAAATTTTGCAGGGAAGTTTGGGTATTAGATGGATTAATGTTGTTATATTTTGGTGGTTTAAGGTCAAGGAGTAGGGAGCTAGATGAGATCACGTGTCGTATCTCGTGTGGGATCGGACTTAATGACGATTTTACTTGTTATTAGCACTTACATTTTTTTTAAAACTCATCTGTACCGTCAAAATTAAACTTTTTTCCATCTTATAATAATTAACAATATAAAACTTTTTAAAAATAAAATCTCACAGCAGATAGTGCCACACACAATTTTTAACTTTATTGTCTGAATGCTACAAAACTCGTTGTTGGATTTTTCTCAAATTGCTGAGACCCAAAACTTTTTCAGGTGTATCTAAATTATAGTTACGCTACTGACTATTAGATTACATTTAAGAGTTTAGCTTAGATTATGATGTTTTTGAAAAACAAAGCCATTCCTACACGTCGAAAATGGGATATTTTTCCATATTTTTCTGTGAAATGACAACTTAAAACGAAACGCCATTTTGGAGAATATTGTGTAGACATTGCATTTGATAGTGCTGAAGAATGTTTTCAAGTAAATATATTTTATAAGACTGTAGACATTTTTTTGATCAAAAATGATATAACTGCAGAAAATAATTAAAAAATGAGATAGATGATTTACTTATAATAATGTACGATTTAATACAAAGCGATTTCTCGAAAATTAACACAGCGATATAACTTTTGTTGACTATCCTCAAAAATTTTTTCAGATGACCTCAAAATTATGATTATGAAGTTGGGAACAACCTATTTTCTTTTAATATTCTTAATTTTCCTTTCCTTAATTAATTAAAAGTTATACATGGAATAGCATAAAAGAAGAATGACAAAGATATTTTTATGCTAACTATTGAAGATACATTAATTATCCCAAAAATTATATATAAATAAAAAGAAAAACTGAAATTTTATTTTTTATCAAGGTTTCTTTGTTTTAGTGTTATTAAAATAAAAACTTAAAAATAAAAATAAACAGATTACTGTAAGTAGTATAGGTACGATGCACTTTGACTGGAAGAGTTTTATATTTACCATACACTTTGGACTATATATTTTATTTAAAAACAACGCATGAAAATTACTGGAAATTCGCAAAATTTACTACTTCACATCCTTGCAGACACGTAAAACTCTTGATGATATGTAGATAAAATAAAAAAAGAACCGATGCATCAAACTAAAAGCTATTAATACATAAAAACTAGTAACTTTATATAAAATGTTTTTTACTATTACTATATATATCTTGTAAAGAAAGTGTGTAAATATGCACATTATACGTATAAAAAATAAATAAAATGATTTTGTTTTTTCCTTACAGAATATAAACAACATATACACCCATTGATTACAGTTTACCAGTAGACACTATTCTATATTTTAAATACATCAAACTAAAAAAACTGTTTATAATTAAATTATCTTATTAAACATGTAAAATTAATTCTTGTTAAAACGTAAAAGTAATTATGCATTCTTTTTAAATAAAAAACATAGTCCAAAGTGTATCCTACCTATACTACTTTCAGTAATCTATTTATTTTTATTTTCTTTAGCTGTAAGCATTAAGCTCGTAGTTATTTTTGAAAAGTTTGTTAATTTTTTAAAAATAATATTGTTTACTGACGTAATAACTTGCACACATGAGGATATAAAAAAGCTTATCAAGTCAACTGTGATTAAAATTAGAAAGATTGATTTGTTTTCAGCAGCAATAAAAGTTTAAAATACTGTAATTGCTTATTTTATTTTACACTGCATTTACGTGTTTTTGTTCAATATAAAAGAGCAAAATGCGAATTTTATTTTTAGTTTGGTGGCCGAAAAATACCTCTTGCAGGATAATCAAAGTTATAGTTACGCAACTAGGAACTAAGTAAAATCGAATTATTATACTTTTTCTTCCTAAAATGGTGTTTGAAGATATTTTTAGATATAAAGAAATTAAATATTTACGAAAATTCGAAAATTAATTTTCCATTGCAAAAAGCTTTTATATTTTACAAATAAATTTAAAGGCTTTTTTGCAGTAGAAAATGAATTGAAATAAAGATTACATTTTTTAATAAGAAATTTATAAATTTCGCAATGTATATTTTTCAACGTTTTATTTATGAATTATATTATTTAAATTTAAAAAATTGACTTAACATATATAAAAACAGGAATGAAATATTTTAATTTCGTGACTACATCAACTATTGTCACTGTGTGAAAGAATTTCGCACGTTTAGAATGCGTTTCATTTGAATAAGAATAGTTTAAAAATACTTTTGAATGATTAATATTAAATGATCACTTGAAAAATTTCTAAATACTTTTTTCTTTTCCTTTTATAAATAAAAGTATACATGTGTTTAAAATTTGCTTGGAATTCAATTTATCCAAAATTTTTTAAGAAGTAATGCTACAATATTGTATTCAGTATATTATTATTACTAAAATAATGTTTTTAAATTTTTTAGATGTAGAAATGAGCAATGTTACTAACAAAACAGAAGCGGGCTATGATTATCTTATCAAGTTTTTAACGTTGGGTGATTCTGGTGTAGGAAAGACAAGTGTTTTATTTCAATATACTGATAACGCTTTCAATAGGAAATTTATATCTACCGTTGGTATTGATTTTGTAGAAAAAAGTGTGGTAAGTATGTTTTTCTCAGTTGTTTAGGGGTGTCCATAAGTTACGTCCTCATTTTTCTTGAAATTTTTACTCCACCTCCTCCATTTTCCCAGTTTGTCCAAGTTTCTATAACCCCTCCTCTCTTCCAACGTCCAACAAAATTCAACTTCCGTTAAAAACTTTATCACTTTATGAATAATAAACTGCATAGATTGTATAAAATATAATGAAATAAAATCCCCCCTTGTTCGACTTTGTCAGACTTGTCATAACCCCCTCTCTCCAGTTCCAGTGTGGACGTTATTTACGGTCAGCCCCTTCTACTAAAAATAAAAATTAGTATTTAAATGTAATAAGTGGATTTATTTATTTATTTTTTTAATATAATAGTTAAAGGATTATATTTCAATTAGAAGTCAATTTTTCAGTGTTTTTCAAAGAAATTGAAGCCATTCTATTGAAAAAATAGATTCATAAATACTGTATTACTAAAGTTTCGTTCCAACTTTATAATTTCTTTCCTAATTTTTAATTTAATAACTAGTGATATTTTTGTTCTCTTTCTTTAATGACGCATTGAAATATAAATTATATCTGCTGAACTAATAACATCTTACTGAATGTATTTTTTTAAGAAATGACAATTATTTTTAGTTTATCTGACTGGCTACACAAATTGTGAATACAACAGAATTAATTGCGTATACCTACTTACTTTATTTCGAAATTATTTCTAATGAAATGCTCAGATTAATTTGTTTCGTTTTATGTAGATGATGTTTCCATTCTTTATTTTGAAATACATCATAATTTTGAATAGAATAATGAGTAAAAATATATTTTATTTAACACATAATTTCTTATTTTTTTATTTAAATACAGAAAATTAAAAATTTATTCGGGATTTTCTTGTTAAATTATCGCTTAAATTAGCACACAAAATCACTGCTGGAAGTTAATCTTTGCTAGGAGCAGCATTTAATCTTAAGCCATGTCTTAATTAAAAACAGGTAAATTTAGGTTAAAAAGTTGAAGAATTAACTATAATAGTCGTAAAATTGGTAAATGTGATGGTGGTTTCTGTAATTAAGCTATTTTTCTGTTATTGTTTCTATTAATTAACCTGATTTATCTTTATTTACTTCGTAAAGCAGAACATATCGACAAATGGAATTATTGAAGTTAATTGGCTCAATTAATGAAAGTTTAGAAAATTTATTTCTGAATTATATCTAATGAAAATTAAGTAAAATTTTTAAAATCAAAAAGAAATATGCTTACAAATTTGAAATTTAAATTAATTTTTTTTGCTTATTTATCGTATTCAAAACTATCATTATCCATTATTAAATTCTCAAAAACAATTAAACTAATTTTTAAATTTTTTAAAATTTAAAATAAAATCTATTAAAATATATATTCAAATAACTATGATATTTTATACAATTTGTATTGATACAATTTTATCGCCTGTCTAAAAACTGAGATTGGATTATTTAGCCTACGAAAGTATACACAAGTATAGGGGAAGGATGATTAATTTGACCCAATTTAATTTCATAATTTGTAATCAACGAAGTCAAATGAATAATATAAAGCAGTCCCAACAATTATGTCAAGTATTTTAAGCCTGCATTTTCAGGGAAAATCAAAACATTTTGTAAGGGAATGTCAACATATTTAGCAATAATTCAGTTCACTAAATATGATGTTAAATGCTAAATATTAATATGTGAAATGCTAATTTTACTCAAATGCTCTTAGGGTTATATTCTGTACTATATTAGAGAATATTGACATTTTGAAAATAACCTTTGAACTTTTTTAGATATCATATCGATCAAACATTAATGACATATGTACACAATTATTCACGAATGATATATAGAATCACGAGACCAAAATTATGTTCTGCTAGTTGCATTGGGATGTGTATTATAATGTTAACTTAATGTTGTGTTTTTACGAAAAGATAGAAATGGAAGAGAATGATGATGTCGAATTACACAATTTCATTCAACAAGGGGATGGAAATACAAAATCTGCTTTGTATTAGAAGCTCAGATCAACAAAATTAACTGTCTATTTTTTAATTGTGAAACCTTACCTATAAGGTAAGTTATATATTCTTACGTCAATTTGATGTCATTTGTTACGCTATTCATTTTAAAGATAAAGATGAACGTCAAATTAACGTAAAAATATATACAATCGAAAAGAAATACTATATTTATTTATTTTACGTCAAGGGCAAGTTCAAGAAGCCATTATTTTATAGAATAAAATAAAAAATAGTTGAAATTTTTTGGATAATACAATGTATTGATACAAAATTAATTAATATTTTTCAAAAACATATAAATTGAAATATTGAATTGTATTGATATTTTGACTGATATTGAATTATAAATTTAATTATATTCTGATTTATTCCATGTGTTCCTTTCTAAATGATAATTAGTTAATGTTGTTTAAATTCTCATTTAGTAAATATTTTTAAATTCATGATAATGTGAATAATAAATAAATATTTTATGTACAAATATATTCAAAATTCTTTAATGTTATTTATCGTAAATCTGTAAATCTATTCACATTTCTGCTATGATAAATGTTATAGATTTCTTAGTGTATCAATGTCATAAAGAATAATTTGAGTTGATATATTATTATTATTTGTGATATTGATGTACTAGGAAATATATTACCACATGGAACTATAGCCGTAGAGTAGCCCTATTAAATTTTTCTTTCATGTTAATTGAAGTTATATTTTATGAGAATCTTTGTCGAGTTTTAATAATTTTCATAGTAATTGATCCAGATTATAATTGCTCCTGATTCCATTAATAATACAATATGAGATGATTTAAGAAAAATAATTACAAATTAACTATGGTGTTTAGTTCTAATTAACTACGTTTTTTGGTAAACATAAAAGTACTTTGAATGTATTTGTTAACTCGTGATCTTCAATCAAAATTTCGTAAAACTTTAATTTTCACAATTATTGAGGAAAACAAAGTTGAAAGAATTTCAATTTTTATTCAGGTATATCGTTCACAACATGCTGATGGAATTACAGGTAGAAGTCAGAGAATCCACCTTCAAATATGGGATACAGCTGGCCAAGAAAGGTTTGTAATAAGTTTGTTAAGTAGTACGATTAATGTTGTATATAATATACAAATATATCTTTAGTAAAAGTTCTTTGTTGAAAAGTAAGTCTTGATTAATTTCATGTATTATCTGGAAAATAATCTATTAAATTATAAACCTTTTTCCCACTCTGTCCCACCAGTAGCCGAGTGGATAAAACCATTGAACATTAGTAATGATTGTGGATTCGCACGTCACCAATGGGCTGGCCACATGAAATTTTCTGGGTTTTCTTTGTATGTCCAACACCTAAATAAAGACACCAGTTTTCCATAAAAAAAAATTCCTCCCGGGAGACATTCCTATTGACAGATCGCGTTGCATTACCGTATCTCTTCTAACTAAACCACTCTTTCGGCCTTGTCGGCACTAAAACGGCCTTTTTAATCATTTTTCAGGACCCACAACGACCAAATGGTGAAAGATTGGCCCCCAACATATCCGAGAGGAAAAAAAAAGAAATTCCTGGAATTTTTCGTTTACATTTGAATCCAGATTCCCGAGCAGTAGATTCCATTCGGCCACTTTAACTGCCTCGACACTTTTTCCCCGTCTATGTACAGTACGAGTACAATACATATAATAATAGTAGACAAAATACTGTATTTGTTTAGATTAGATGAGTTCGCACGCTTTAAATACACTGTAAGAAAAAAAAAAGTCGTAAAAATAACCTGCCTATTTTATCTTCACAAATTGTTTGATTCATAAATGCAGGCAATTCCAATTATTTTTAGTTGATGATAATATTATATAAAGAATTAGATACTTGAATGTTTCTAACTGTATATATTTATTTAATTATAATGGTTTATAAAATTTCATAAACATTATTTAAAGTGTAACGTATTCGCATTAAATAACCAATGAAACAATTTTAATTGGTTTATTGTAATAAGAGCATTATTATTAGTTTTAAAAAACGTTCATAATAATCGATAATACTGAAAACAAAGAATTTAACAAAACAATTATTGTTTTTGAAATACTAAGCATACTTGAACATTTTAATAATATTTTTTTGGTTAAAATTTTCCTATAACAATAAAAATTAAATTTTTATTTTAAAAAAAGTAAGCAAACAAATATAAGTTACAAATGATCAAAATTAAGAAATATGTGGGATTAAAAAATCTCCAGACCAGTCGATGTAGAAAGGTGGCAACTCTATTTACATCGTCAGCATTAAATTTTGAATATTTTTACATAATAATTGGTATGGACATAACCCGTATTCAATTTATTCCGTATTAATATATGTAGATAAGGAAGAGAGATAATATTGAATTCAATGTGGAAAGATTTAACAAGTCATTTAACTACTCGTATGTTATTAATATCAATAAAATAATGAAAATAACTTTTTTTGATAGATATCGCGGCTTGACGACAGGATTTTATCGTGATGCGATGGGTTTTCTATTACTGTTTGACTTAACGAATCAAACTTCGTTTTTAAATGTTCGTAACTGGTTAGAAGAACTGAAAGTTCATGCCTACTGTGATGATCCGGATATAGTGCTCTGTGGCAACAAGGCTGATCTAGAAAACGAAAGAGCCGTATCTGAGGAACAAGCAAAACAAGAAGCTAGCAAATATGGGTAAGCGTTTATAAAATTTTAACACGTTAATTTTTATACATATAAACTATTTTTATATGTTCTTAAAAACATATATAAATAACTGTCTAACAAAGGATATATATCTCTATATTGCTTGCTAATGATTGTAAGAACGTTGGCTGTCTTTATGTTAAATCAATAAAATCAAATATTCATTTAGTTTGAGTTAATGCCAACTTTGAAAAAGCAAAAATCACTTTAAAAATGAACTGGCTGTTGCTTATTAGGAAATAATCAATGTTACACAAAGTATTAAAACATTGACTGTTATACTTCAGCCTAGTGGCGCGTTGTCCTATGGTCAAAAAGGGCAATTGCCTGGGGCCTCTTGTTGATGGGAACACAAAACCAATCGTTTATAAGAAAATATTTTCCTCAAAAAATTCCCTTGAAGAAAAATCAAATCGACAATGTACTGTACATGTGCCCACAATTCAAATTTGCCTGGGCTTCATGAAACTATAACGCGCCACTGTGTAGCCCAAAACATTTTCTGGGGTGTTAGATAATTATAAAGTTATCAATACAACTTATATAGATGACACTCGCTTTAAACAATTAGATAAAGAAAATGATCGGTGTGAAAATATAAAAGAATGGCAACAAGATTTCTGAAAATTCGACCGTAGGATCGCTCTCTACGTTCAGTGGTCCTGTTTGTTTTTTGTTCTCTTTCCTTCCGTATCGCTCTTTATTCGACGTCAGAAAATGTAACAATAAATAAATATAGTAAACTGCTAATTTGGTAATTTCGGGCATTAAACTATATATTTTATTTTTAAAAAATGTGATGAAAATTTAGACAAGCCAACGCCTGTGCCATAATATCACAGAGTGACATGACTAAATGAAAATTATGATAACTAAATGATCAAATACTACATAATTTATAGAGCAAAGACTAATCGATAGTTTTAATATTTTATTGTACGTTCTAGATGTCTTATTTTTTGTAATACCATCTACATCAGCAATACAAAGTTGATAATACTAAGATTTTATCTACGAAATAGAAGCAGTTAAATATCTGCTGATTTACCCCAAAAATGTCTGACGGATTTCAAATGCCATCTGCGAAATTTTCCGAAAGAGATTTGGCAATTCTGGGGGAGCCACAGATGCCAATGTAAAATTTACTTCAATTTCCAGTCTGATACAAATTCAATGCAAGTTATAAATTTTTCTTTTATTAAATTCTAAACGGACACCAGTATTATGTCACTTTTTTAATCCAAATGATGTGTTAACTTTAAAAGTATTATTATTTGTTAAAAATTGCAAGATAAAGAAAATATTACTAAAAATACACGTTATTCAAAAGACTGAAATAATTTTCTGAACTGCTCGTGAAGTGTTTCTGAAAGCATTTTCTGTAAATTAACAAATTGGTACAAATTTTAAACAATTTTGTCCTATTTTGCAGAATTTTTTATTAAAAGGTTTATTTCTTATCTATAATTTGCATCTTTTCAGACTAAGATTCTTCACTTTGTGATTAATTTCTCAATAAATATTGAAAAAGCGAGTAATTATCTATCCATTAATGAAATTTTAACTAACCTTTTTCCTACCATTTAGAAGTTGAGGAATCTTCTAGTTGTCTTTTAAAAAAGGAAAAACAGACCCTGCGTAGTTATCGGATTACTCTAAGGGAGGATTCACACGGGCTGAAAAATTTAAGGTGACGTTGAACGTTAACGACTGGCCTACCAATCCTCTCTTTTGACATTAATAATTAATTAAAACTACCTATGTTTTCATGTATTTTCTTATTTCATAATTTATTAGCATGTCTAATATATCATTCTCAAATATTTTTTAAAAATTTTATTTTCGAATTACGCTTGAATAATTGCGCATTTATAGTTTGAATCGTTTATCACTCATAACAGCGGACAACTCACATGATTTACAGATGGTGTCGTCCATAGTTTCACCTATAAACATGTCTATGATCTATCACTTCAGAATTGAAGCTAAAGTCTATTAAAAAAAACTTCGTGTAATGAATATTTATATCAACTTTTATCATATCAACTCAAATATTCTTACGTCTTCTTTGCTCTAAATCAGTGGTTTTAAACTGTAGTCACCAATAAATAAAATACTATCAGCATATAAAAAGTAACATGATACGCTTACATACATTACGTACGTGTTAAATAATGTTTAATTAAATTTTAAATCTATAAAACTATCGGAAAATATATCTAGATGGGGTTCGCGAATCTTCATTAATGTAAAAAGACTTGCGAGTTCATAAAGTTTAAGAATTATGTTCTAAATAGAAATATGAATTACGAGAAAATTCACATAATATTCTTCAATGAAAATTAAAATAAAAAACCCAAAACTTTAGCTACAGCTGTGTCCCTACTCCATTTGCTGTTATATAAAAAACCGCTAACCTTTCTGGTTGGTTGGAGAACATTCTAACTTCTAAGCAGCTAGACGATTCTACGGGAAAGCTAGATTTAGAGAATTTCCCGTTAATTGGCAACTGTCTCTGGTCATACGTGAGAAACACCATACCAGGGTGCGCCGATTACTAGCGCATGCACAGAGTGGCAAAATAGATGTACTGTACAGTGCGTTAACGAAGACCAGGAGATAGTTTATAGCGACTGGAGCGAGTTATTTGGACGTGCAGTGGCGTAGCGAGGGGGGGTGCAAGGATGTGTATCATGCCCCGGGCGCCACTCGCAGAGGGGCGCCCAAATGGTCTCCAAGACAAACTATATGTGTTTCTGGGAAAGGGAGAGGGGCGCCAATATGGTGTCGTGCCCCGGGCGCCAGTTATGTTCGCTACGCCACTGTGGACGTGGCCCGACTTATCCTATGCCTCAACTTCCTTCTGGTACTATTTTTTAATAAGATGTAGCCCCATTCCACTTTGAGATTTAGATACAACAATTTCTTTTATTAAAGAAATACTAAGCCGGACACTGTGTAGTAATTATACAGAAACAAAAAATTGAGAGAAACATAAAATTAACAGAAAGTTATGCTTCTCTGATGAAAATTTTTAATAGTATTTTCATACTTATTTTGGTTAATATATGCTAAATTTGATTTATTTTAATCATACAGGATTTGTTGGTAAAAATTTAATATAAAACAGACATGTCTGCTTTCTGTCGCTGTATGTCCGATAGACAGTGGGAATTTATAGATCTATAAATTTTTTAAAGCTTTTTATTAACTTACTCTGTCCATCTGTTCGTCTATCCAGGTAAAAAGTTGCAATTTATCTACTCTCCAATTTCCGATCTAGTTAAAACTTTGCACACATGCGTATTGCCAACCACAGTACATTTTTAAATAGTTTAAAACATTTTTAACAATTAGCAAAAAATTAAAATTTGTAAATAAAATCTGATAACAGATGGCGCTACAACACATGGTCGTTATTTGCAGTCCTACACGTGGGAACAAACGTGAAGACAAAGAATATGGTTATCGCGCCAAATAGCTAAAGTACTGCACACCTTTAATCTTTTAAAAAGTAAAAAAATAAAAAGTGTATTAAAAAAACATTTTAAAGTAATGCTTTTTATTCAGATAAATGTACCAAAAAGTAAAAAATACATTTTTCTTCAGCTTTCACAGTATTTTTGGTCACAGACTATTTCTAAACAAAAGCGCTCCACGCTTTTATTTTTGGTTGCAATAATACCAGGGCTGTGGAGTCGGTAGATTTTTACACGACTCCGACTCCGACCAGGGGCGGACTTGTTAACAAAGTAGGCACGAAAATTCTGACGTCATCACGTGAATTACAGAATATTAGCATCAATAAATATAGTTCTAAGAAAGATAGAACGTAGAAACTTTTTTATTCCAAAGCTAAAATATGCCTCTAAGTAATGAGTCAATGCGATAATTTTTACTTTTCTGTTGTTATATATAACAGAGGAAAAGTGTAGCGATAGTTCAAAAAATGATTCCACCCCAAATATTTGCATTTTTGGACTCGGGGCACCTCGAAATATCGAGATATGCAAAAGATTGGGTTTTTTTCCTGTATGTACGAATGTTAAACTGTATGGGAGGCACGATTTTGAATCGGAGTCGGATGGTTTAACACAGAAGTTATTAAGCTTGAAAATGGTTGAACTAAATCGGTTGGTACACATTCTAACAGCCGTGCGTACAGAAAAAACACCGAATGCTTTTGCACTTCTCTACGTTTCGAGGCTTCCCGAGTCCAAAAGCGTAAAAATCTGAGAAAATCATTTTTTGACTGATCGTCATTCTTTTCCTTTGTTATAGGTCTATACTGTATAATAATGACGGGAAAGTAATAATGACGACGATTCTGATTATTTTTAAAAAAATACAAAATAAAACGATTTTTAAAAATTAATTAAACATTAAAATTTGACACATCTACTGAATATATAAGTTCACATTTATTGACTCGTTTGATAATGGCATTGATATTTGGTAAGCGTGTATGAATAAAAATAGTAAATACATTCTTATACAAACAAATTAGTTAATAAAAATGTTGTACAGTACATAACATACGAGTATATTGGGTAATATATAAGTATACAGATACATCAAACTTAATCAAGAATGAGAAATAAAACATTTAGACTGGTGAAAAAAGAGATTGCTTATTTTGCCACGTTGATTAATTTATTATTTTTCATCTCTGTTATAATCTGAATTACTCCTTACAAAAAAAATCACTTCTATTAAGTCAGCATTCACTGAATATCTTATATCATATTTAATAATTTTAAGAGCGGAAAATAAACGCTCTACCGAAACTTGGTTGGTGACAATGCTGTGACAATCAATGTTGTATTTTGGATAATGTCTGAATAGTGCAGTATTGCCGTTTTAACATCCAAACTTGAAGAGTGGTCAATGTGATTTATTTTTTCCAGTGCATAATAAATATCATCTTCAAATTTTGTAAGATTTTCTTTTCTGTCCGTTCTCATATTAGAACTCAGGCTTAATTTTGAAGGTAGAGACGAGTTTTATAAGAAAAAATTAAAAAAATAAAAACTAGTAGATGAGCCAGATGTTGCTCACGCAAAAAGTAACAATAACGAAAATTAGGATATTTAGATTATAGCCGATTTTACCCGTTTCCACTGGGTACAAGAATTAGGTCCTCTCTTCCGAGACTAATTAGAGAATTTTTAGATGGGTCTAAGAGTGTGTTCGATTTTTCACAAAAACGCAAAATACTGCATCTAAAATAGTACGGTAGAAACGGAGTTCTTCGGGGTAATCCTTAACCCTCTCCCTCTTCCCCCAACGAGAAGAATTTCGAAAAATCCCTTCTTAGTGTACAGTACATTCTTATGATGTATCCTAACTGTGTACCAAATTTCAACTCTTAACCGTTTGAACTCTGAGCTTATCATTATTTATTATTACAGTATTACTATTATTATTAACCCATCTCGATTATATTATAAGATTGTGAATGCTAATAACGAGTAAAATATTCATTAAGTCCGACCACACTGGAGATATGACACATGACCCCTTCTATGTCTCTACCCTGTCGACTTTTAATAAAGAACCAAAATTTAATAGCATTATTGCCCTTTATACACAAGCTATTGTGCCAAATTTTGTTTCTTAAACTTTACTCATTCTGAGATATTGTTCGGAACAGAATAAAGAAATTAAAAAAAATTAAACGCCAACATACGCGCGTGGTCGCGCGAATTTTTCCCTTTATTTGACATTTTTTGGGTTTATAGGATCTCCAAACGTATAGATTTGCAAAACACTCGGAGAGTCAAATGTGACACGATTGAAATACTTTTTCGTTTTTTATATACATAACCAGTTGGGAAAGTAAAAAGGAGTCGGGGGGATTTTTGACGACTTCGACTCCCACTCCGACTCCGGCTAAAATACCAAAACTCCACGACTCCGACTCCGACTCCACAGCCCTGCATAATACCAAAAATACTGTGAAAGCTGAAGAAAATGTATTTTTTACTTCTTGGTACATTTATCTGAATAAAAAGCGTTACTGTACTTTTTTTAAAATATGGTTTTTATTCAAATTGCAGCCAAATTATATAAATAGCTATTACATTCGTTGTTTAATTAAGACATTTTTTATTGACGAATATTTTTAAATAGGTCTAATATAATTTCGAGATATGCAAAATATGCGAATGTTATATTTGTTGTTGCATTAATAAACGAGCATTCGCTTGATTTTTGATAGTTTTGTATTTTGACTAATATATTTTTATTTTATAATTTTACAGGAAGACCTAATAAATAAAAACTATTAAATATTATATTTTAGCGATTTAGTTATTAATGATGAAAAGAAAACCAAAATTTCTTTATATACGGGTGGCTTATTCGTGATAGAATTTGCACAAACTTCCGTATATAAAATAATTTGATAGTGTTCTATTGTTTTGTATTTCCTTTTAAAACCGAAATTTACTTAAATTTAATTATAAAGAATTTTATTATTTATGCATTACAACCGTATATTTCAGAGTCCCTTATTTCGAAACGAGTGCTGCCACAGGACAGAATGTGGCAAAAGTATTCGAAACTTTGTTAGATACAGTGATGAAGAGAATACAAAGAACTGTAGATAATGCTCATCTTCCCGGAAGAATAAGAGGTAGGGCAGGATTGAAGATGGATACTGGAGAATTGGTGCAGTCTCAAAAAAGTTGTGGATGTTGAAATCCCTATCGGATCTAGTCATTATGGTGATTGCATTATCGGTACAATTAGTCTTGTGCCGTTCTTTGTTAAAATTATACAAATAAAGAAACTGCCTTTTAAAATCTGCGATCGTTGTATTTATGAAAATCTCTCTCTCTCATTCGAATGTCTGTTTTAAAATGTGTTTTTTTTTCTAATCATTTCTCTGAAACTTCATATTTTCATTCTATCACTATTCGGTGTTGTAATTTCAATGGATGAAAATCAAAAATTATTGTTATTCACATTCTCATTTTTGCTTGAATACTGTTTAAAGTATAAACTATGTAGAATTTAGAGAAAGAATTCAGGTAAAAACGAAAATACATGTTCCGGTAAAGTGTGACACTACATGTTAATAAAACTAAGCAATAAAAATAATTTTATTTATAAGTAAAAAATTCTTTTGGATTTAGGCTAAATTAAGCGTTCTGGTTTTAAATATGAACTCAGATTTTCCTTATGAGAAATCTCAAACTTTAGACATGATATCATTTTCTTAAAAACTTCTCTTTTTTTACTGATATTCAGACATTCGTTTAAATCTTTGTTTTCTTAAACTTAATCGCTGTACAGAATACGATATACGTACAGTACCTTTATAGCACCATTTAAGCCCATGTAGAACTGGTGCATTCAGATCGCTAGCTTGCATATTGCAAAATAAATTGATTAAAAAATAAAAGTTTAAAGTATGTTTATTATTTTATTAATTTGAAATTAAAGAATAAAAATCAAATAAGACACAAAAAAATATATTTAATTAAGCAGTTATTAAGGCATCACTCGATCGCTCTCAGGACTCGGGATTGAATCGGAAAGAGAGCAACTCCTAAGAATTGTTCATAGGCGATCCATCCTGTATACATCTGATCTCATCCTTCATCACAATGAGGATACCTTCGTTATGGATCTGGCCGAACTCACGATCGGAATGATTGAAAAAAGGTCGTCTTTGTGCCCACAAAATAAAAAGAGACAAAACTGTGAAAAAAATTAAAATATAAAATTTACCCTTAAGTATAAAGTATTCCATAGATGGGGGATGGGGGTCAAGACTTCAGCTTTAGTGGATGTCAGTTTATTTCATTAAATTTTATAGTTTATGCATTTCATTATATTTCAAAATTTCTTATACGTTTCGTTTCTACTTATGGTATCTATCATTCATAAAGTGATAAAGTAAAGGTTTTAAGGGGATCGAAGTCATGGAGGTTACGGAAACTTTGAACGAGATGGGGAGTAAAAATTTCAAGAAATGTGCGGATGTAATTTATGGACAGTCCCTTACAGGTATGTAGAAAGTATCAGATATTATAAAGATACCAGTTGTTGTTTCACGTCTAATTTGTTTAAACGAAAACAAAATTTTCATAAATAAATATATTTTTTTATTAATGGACATAAAACGCCCAAGAATAGTAATCGCAGAGCAAATATACAGTTTAAAATAGTCTTATTAGTATAAATCATCATCATATTATTACAAATATTACACAGAAATATAATTGATTCGTTCAATCCAAGTTTCAAATCTATTTAAATACCTGAATGGCTCTTGCTTGACTTTCCTGGCATCCGAAGAGGAGATTAAGGTGTCCATTATCACGTCCAGTAGTTTTATGTTACATTAGGATATAAAATTTAAGTAATAAAAATAACTTAAAAGGAGTAATTTTGTTGAATTATAATAAAAATTTCCATTTATGAAACATTATGATATATGACACTAGCTCTGGTCTGATCGCCATTCCTTTTCTCTGTTTTTTTTTAACTCCTTCCGCCCTGTGGGCACTAATAAGACTCTTTTAGCAAGCCCATTATGGGTTCGGCAGGCCCCCAATGGGTCGGCCGGGTGGTGAAGGACGGGGCCCGACATATTCGAACGGACCATTCCCAAAAAATTACTGGGCATTTTTCGACCAGTCCGGATTCGATCCCGGGCTCCCCAGAACGGTAGGTTTCTCTCTGTTTATATATGTTAACAACCGAGATAGTAAAATTTTAAAGGGTTTCAAGTTTTTATTTCTAACATTATGCAAAACTTTTGAAAAAAGGACGAATTTGTTTTATGCATAGAAAATTTATTTTAAATTAACCTTGGAGTAATATTTTATGTTTATTTAAGAATTCATTATAATATACAATTTAACAATAAATAAATAAATTTTACGAAATTATCAATATTTTAAACAAGTTGAGACATTTTATTTTCACGAAATTTTTGTATTAACTTATTCAATGGGAAAATGACCAGAGTAATCAAACCACAGCGACGAATTAATGGCATTCAGATAGTTGTGAATTTCGTCTAAATCGCCAGGAGGTATCCAATATTTTCTCTGGTGCAAAGAAAAAATGCGTAGATTTGGTAGATTATCGATAAACTGATAAATCAAAGCTTTGGTAATGTTCCTACAACTAGCTAATGTTATTCCTGATAAAGTTTTGGGCAATAAGCGAATTGCTTTACACAGATCTTCTGTCACATCGATGCGTTTTATGCACAGCTTTTGGAGGGAAGGACAATTGGGAAATGTTGACTGAAAGAAATCGTCCCACGGTCGTCCATCCGCGAAATCAATGGTCAATTGCTTCAAAGTTTTGTAATTGGTAAAGTTGTCATAGCATCGTGATCTGAAATGCAGATGACGCATAGAGAAGAGGCTCAGCACTTCCAAACTGGTACAATACGTACCGATGAAGTAAACATTCACGTAGTTAAAATGCTTTAATTCCAAGCGTTTTAGATTTCTACCAGATACGGAAAGAAAATGCACCATTCCTACGTCAAAGGTCAGACACGAATCTGGAACAAACACCGATAGTTGTTCCAAGTGACTAAATCTTGGCAAACTGAGAAATTCTTCGTCGGATATACCGACATTGAATAAGCATAGCTTTTTCAAATACGGTGTGCATAACAGTAACTCATATACGTTAAGAGGTTCGTCACGTATCGGAAATAGATCCAGATTTTCCAAATATAAATTACGATCTGAATAATATTTGCAATACTGATTTAAAGTGTGAAAGTAATTACTTGTAATAGCGTCGAAACTTCTTAAATTGTGGTTGATTAAGATATTGAGAAGACCTTTCCATGTGACAGACGTGACGAATACCTTTATGCGCTCCAGTTGCGAACATCGAACTTTATTTTTCAGATCGTAACAGAGAAACAGAAGACCGTTATCTGTAATTGGACACGACGAGACGTCCAATATTTTCAAATATTTGCAAGATTCACCGATAGTTTTTAACACATTATCCGAAGTACCGGTGTGACTCAGGTTTAACTGAACGATATTTAGAAAATGTCTTGTTAATACTTGAAGATCGTTTTCGGATAAGTTTGTAAAAGTAAGACGTGCTATGGTAATTCTCTGAAAATATAAATAACTTACAATTGTTGTGTTAATAACATAGATTATCAGATATTTTCTTACCTTACAAACTTCTTTCATGTCTTCGACAGGCAATTTTCTTCGATAAAATAATAAATCCATTTTTTTAATTCCAACTCTGAAAATGCAATGCATTAATAGAGGGAGATGATTCGGTGGTGTTATAAGATCTTCGCAAATAACAGGAGCTAAATGAAAAAATTTTATATTTAAAACTAAAATTGCATCTATAAGGCAGATATGTAAATTGTATTTGAATAAGAAGATATAATGATAGTAGCATATTCCAATAAAATTTATTTCATGACCTTGTGGACATTTAATATAACTAAATAAAAACGAAATAAAAAACATCAAAGATTTATATCGAGAAAAACGAAACTCACGGAGTCTGCAAAATAAATCTGTTAAATTTACGTTTTTTTCTTGATAAAACATTAATATTTCTTCTGTGTTTTCTTTGATGTAACACAGACATAACTGGTAAAATGTCATTTTCCTTGTCATTTTTTGTTTCCGTTTCCAGTTATTAAAATTATAATCAATTGTTACTTATTGTTTATACGTTCGAATTATTACGATGCCTAAAATATCCTAATAGCCACAACAGTAGTTAAATCTTCAGTTAATTCCAATTCTGTTAGTAAATTTCGAACACGTTGTTTAATTTTTAATGAACTCTGAACGATTATAAAAGCTTTTTGTGACTTCCAATGATTTTGCAGCATGCACACTATTTTCAGAGATGCTTTGTAATAATAATTTTCTAAAAATATTTATTTCGTAGAGTCTATTGTACTAAATAAATGTAACTAAAATAAATTTTAGACTACCAACCGTACTCTTATTCTCACGACTTTCATTTTTGACTTGTCATATTGACTTTTTTGACTTTCGTCATATTGTCGGATTGACCAAGAAAAATCAAGGGCATTATACTTTAATGATTTGAAAGCTTATCGCTTTAACTGCTTCTCAAGTGATTTCTCCATCTTGTTGTAAAGTATATACTGGTTTTATAGTGAAGGTCTTTTTTTTTTTTTTTTTTTTTTTTTTTTAACTCTTTTCCGCCCTGTGGGCACTAAGAGGGCCTCTTTTAGTAGGCCCATTATGGGTTCGGCCAGGCCCACAATGGGGCGACCGGATGGTGAGGGACGGGGCCCGACATATCCGAACGGACCACCCCCCGAAAAATTCCTGGGGATTATTCGACCCGTTATAGTGAAGGTCAATAAATATTTTAAAAGAATTTCGCATTGATACGTAGATGAAAAAAAGATACTGAATGTAGATTGTTTGGTTCAAAAATGTAACAGTATCTATTTACTTTGCAGTTACTACATCTTTCACAACTAAATTGTATGCGTTTATGAAACAATCAATGATCTGGGATTTTAAAATCATTTATGTTCGAATCATTGTAGTAGCTTTGTCCATATTCATGCATAAAGCTATCATTTTTTAGTTAAAGTCAATTGTTCTAAAGATTTCATAATTATTTATATTTAAGCCATTCCAGTTCCTTTTAAAATCATTCATGTTTATAAAATTGGAAACTATTTTTTATTTTTATATCTATAGAAATTTTATCCTTATGTTCCCCATATCTAATCATTACAGAAGCTGCTCAAAAGCAATCATTTTTCTGCAAAAAATAAAATAAATAATAATAATAATAATATGCTATTAGTAATAGTGTTTTCTTTGATTAAAATTAAAAATTCTAAAATCACCAATATGAAATGGAATTATTTATAATTTACATCAATATCGAAATCGAATACCGTAGAGATGGCAATTGTGTGTAAAAATATCATCTAAAATAATCAATGATTTCGTAGTTTACTGATGTTGAATATGAAATTTACAAAGTATTTAATAATAATTACATTATGTTCATTTTCATGAAAAATAAAATGTACAATTACAAAACCGAATGTGACGAAATTTAAATATCCTTACAGGATAGTTCAAAAAGGAACTGGCGCTTAAGAAAAAAAATCATATTTCCTTTTCTATTGAACAGAATACGTAATGGTACACGTATAATAAAAGGAAAACTGTGAAGGTTTTTTGACACAGTCTCAGGTGTTCTGTGAGTACACTTTGGTCACATGGCAGATATTTAGCCAATTCCAATTTAGTCCACATTGCTCCAGCGTGTTTTTTTTTTTTTTTTTTTCGATTTTTACCAATTTTCTTGGATTCATTACTGTATTTCAATTCATTCACTTTCCTGTGAGAATTGATACAGTTGTGTCTTTTACAAATCTCCGGAAAAGGAATCACAGGAAGTTAAATCTGACTATTGTGATGACCATTGCAACAACTCCAGATATACGTCCCACGATGGAACGATTGTATAACAACTACAGTTCGATTCATCATTGTGGGATTTCAGTAGCCAGATAATGGCAAACAGTGTTATGAAAGTTTATTAGTTCACCATCTTGTTGATAAATGAAATTATCATTGTCTTCTTGCAATTGAGGCATTAGCTAAATGTGGAATTTGTCCAGATATGAATGATCTTGATCGATAATTCGGAGGAAAAGAAATATCCATAAACTTTTTCCTTCGACGAGGCACAAACACATTCACATTTCGTTAGTACCGTATTTTCGCGGAATGACCGGCATGCCGGAAACCCCGAGATTATTGGCATGTCAGTTAAACTGCGACTAAAATATAAAATTAATCAGATCTAACAAAACTATTTGTTAAATAAATGTAATTCGTAGATTCGTATAAATTATAAACAATGCAAAGAATTAATCCATTTAATGAAGACAAAATATCAGTTCTATAAGAAATATGTCACAAGGATTAAAGTGATGCTGAAAGTAATTACGAAAAAGTGATGAGACAAACTTTAAATGTAAACGCTTTATTCAAATAAAATAACTAAAATTAACGTAAAAAAATTAGAAATAAGAAATAGGAATAATTAGCACGGACAAGGAATAGCTTGTTTGGAGGTCTCCATTGGTCAAGCTCCATTTGGAGCTTGACTAATGGAGACCGTGGTGACTGATGTGGCCATTTCAAAATATTGACTTTAAACATTAAGAATTGCATATTTTTCTTTTTTGTTTCCTACTTCCATCCTGGAATTTAGAGACGTTACGCGTGGAAAGAAAAGCTTTTGTTAAGAAGTAAAATATACACTAGCATTAATGTATATTCTACTACATACATGCAAAATAATTTCGGCATTTTTTCCGACTTTTGACTCTTTTCGTTCTGTGGGTACTAAGACGATTTTTCCGTGTCCGTGGTAGCAACAAAACACAATTTGAAAGTCCAAATGATAAGTTCCTTCAAAATTAAAAACCAATTTATCATAGAAAGCTGTCAAGATATTTTACACTAGTCTCTTACATCCCGAATATAAATTGCATATTAAAATCATCCCGTTATCTATGAGAGTACGTAAATATCATGCGATTCTTTATATTCATGAATAATTTTAGTTAGATGCTTCAATACTCCATGGTAAATCAGGATCACTCCTAACAGAGAAACTCAAATGGACAATATCACTTATTGTAAATTGGTCGCTATGCAAAATATATCTAACCGCAGTGGCTTCCCTTGTATTTTCTAAAATGTAAATACATATTGTACGATTATTTTCATATTTTAACGTACTTTGAACTGAATTACTTAAAAATTAATATTGTGTTATAACCGAATTATGTATTTTATTACAAATTTCTGTACCACACATGAAAAACAACGATAAGATTGCTATTGTATATTCGAATATATCATTTACCATTGCGTCTCTGGAGTGCAGTTTTTCAACCATGAAGCGAATTTTTACACTTGCAAGAGATACTCAGAGGAAAGATTGCCATCACTAGCGTTGCTTTGAATAGAAAAAGAGCTTTTAAATACTTTGATGGAATCAACGACAAGCGATTTTTATGATAAAGTAATTAACGACTTTCTTACTCTTGTATCTTTGTTTCATGTCAATTATCTATTTTAGAATTAAAATAAAAAAACCGTTTATTTTTTTCATTTCCAGTATTTCTTCAATTAAAATTTTATGGAAACAGCTTCCCTCTTATCAAATGTCACCTCAAGCCACTGTCTAACTGTATTTTGATAACGTTCAAATAAATTTCTGTTTTATCTAAATTACATGAAAAATGTGTTATATATAATTTCGCAAACTGAATGAAATCTTAATAATTATTCTAATTTAAAAGTAGCTTTTTAAATTTCATCTATTTTTGTAAAGAAACCATTATTGTATTCGTGTCCCTGTAGCGCAGTGGAGAGCGCGTTGGGCTTCTAATTCAAAAGTCCTGGATTCAAATCCTAGCAGGGATGAATACATTTTTGAATAATAACTATTGAATTTTCAGTTTCTCGATAAAGTATTGTGAGTTTACGAAATGTTCATAAGAGAAATGAGAGGGAATAATATATATGCAATGACTGTAATGATTGTTCATTTATCTTCTAGAATCTAGATCAAGGTGTTACATTCGTATACAGGAGTTTTATTTCGTTTATCTCCAAACTGGCTTTTATCACTGATCAATCAAGTGATTACGACGTGACCAGTCACTTCGGGAATGTTTTCCAAGGGATTAGCACAACGGAGTATCAAGCGACGAAAATTAGCGCGTTACATCTGTTGAATATGAAATATTATTTTCTTGGCTTCCAACGCATAGATATTATTTCATTGAATTCTAACAGATATGAGTAATTATTTCGTAAATTTAAGAATTCGCAAAAGAAGGCCTTATATAATAGGGATAAGCCTATCATATAAGGAAGGTCTTACATTTTATAAAATGTAATCATTATAATTATTATATGTTACGATAGACTTTCGTTATAAGTCGAATATAAGATTTATCTTCTAATATAAGATTTCAATTGTGATTGAACGAAACGATTCATCTTCTAATTAATATTTTTAAAAAATTTTTAAAAGTGTTTCTCTCATTGAAAACCTTAGTTGGATGCTTTATTTCTACAAAATCTTTTGTCTGATGCACCGTTGAAAGTACTTGCTTGTGTATGTTATGGGCCTTTATGAATAATAAAAAAAACGGTGCCGCGATAAATTGATTCGTTTATTAAAGTGAGTAGTAGTGATGAACAATCACCTTGGGCATTTTGATTTTCAGAAAGCTTTACTTCATTAAGAATTATTTATTTTTGTGAATTATCATAGATCTAAGCCATACGCGTAATGTTATTAAAGTGCCAATTTTGACCTTTAACTAAGGAAGTAGTCGAATATTTCGCTAACGACAAATATTATCTTAAAATTTAACAAACACAAATAGTGCAATTTAAAATACAAAAAAAAAAAAAAAAAAATTAAATTAAATTTTCAGATCAACGAGATCTGAAAGTGAAATAACACGGTGACATTTTTTCTTATTGTCGAGTTTTCGTTATTTTCTTATTTGTAAAATACACGTGAAAAATGTCTAATATATCATTTTTATGGACTTTTATTTCATGTTTCATTTTAATCCTAGATTTCACCTCTATTCCTAGGACAATCAATCAAACTTCAGGTATTTACGTCTGTTCGCAATATCCTGTAAACTCTATCGCGACCACCTACTGTGTATGGATCATTTACAAGTACTCCTCACCTTACGACGTATCTGCTTAACGACCACTCGCAGTTACGACTAATCGAGTTTCGACCTGCAATTCGGGGAATCCCCTTTCTCAACTTGAGTGTCGATCAGCGGCGAATGGTGACATGCACACTAAGCGTACTATAATAGGCTTGCGCGAACTATAATTGTCTTATAGTACTATAATAGTTCAATAGCGTACTATAATAGTCTTTTTATGAATAAATTTGAAGTTTGTTGCATAATTTGTATAATTTTCCAACGATCCTATATTCCCGACGCAAGCTCCTCGCTTATCGACCAATTCGCTTAACGACGTAGTCGTCGGAACGAAACTCAGTCGTAAAGTGAGGAGTACCTGTACTTCGTATTTCGACATAGTACGATGTGTATATATATCATGTAATCTTTTTTCATTTCAAATAAACGGTTATTAGTTGTTTAACTGGCATCCGAGTGATTCACTTCCGATTCGCCTTCTCTCCGATGTTCACGCAACTCGCCGTATCTAAGATCTCTTCCATCCCGAAACCGATCGCCTGCGCACGCGACCGATCGTGTGACGTAACAAAAACAAAAGCTAACGGACATAGCGGTTTCTGTGTCTTCTGGAAAAGACGCAGTGGTGTCACCTTGATCACCAACGCGGTGTCGACGCTTAGGGGCGCTTTGCGCATTGTTACACATTTAATGTGAAAGAAAACACATTGGTGAAGGTTGGTATTAACATTCTGGGTTAACTTATTCCTGCGAATGTTTTTCAATGGAATCATTGATTGATTTGTTCCATAAGTTTTTTTTCTCTTTTATTTTGAAGATAACTTATTACAAACAGTCGTTTTAAGTTTCCTTAAAATCTGCCCGAGTATTGTAATTCCATACACTGTTAAACTTGCCAGGCCAAATTTGCCTGAAAGTGTATGGCCAGGTCAATTCAAATCCACCCAACCAACTAAACACTCAATTCTCATAACTATTT
Source organism: Centruroides vittatus (assembly GCF_030686945.1). NCBI lineage: Eukaryota > Metazoa > Arthropoda > Arachnida > Scorpiones > Buthidae > Centruroides > Centruroides vittatus. The sequence continues at coordinate 642,748 of NW_027122581.1, forward strand.
TCAGAATTTAAAAATTAAACAATTTTTATACCGTTTCCCGAAGCATTAAGTATTAAAATTACATAATGACGTTATCCATACCTGACATCAGGCAGCTTTTCTATCTGGTTTTCGACTTAATGAAAACGGTTTCTCCCTTAGCAAAATCGCACTTTTCGTGGGTGGTTTGCCAGACGGGCGCCAGTAAATTATATGCCGAAATGTTTGCATGTAATTTACTGGCGCCCGTTAAATGAATTGCTGTTAACAGCGCTGCAAAAACTTAAATGAAAGTGTACGAAAAAGGATGCTAACCTTAATTGGTCAGATTTTACCTCAATCACCTAATACGATAATGATTCGTTTAAATGTTTTCTTTATACATCTTTACTCAAATGCAATTAATTTATCCACTTATTCACTGCGAATGAAGCAATTGAATATGAAAATTGTAAGACGCGATTACACTGCAACTTCCGACAACTGCAAAAGGCAAATCTCGAAAAGCCATGCCAAAACACAGTAGCGTTAGGGTGCGACTATGCAGACGCCAGCGAGCGAATTTTCCGAGCGAGCGAGAATATGTTGTGAGAAGAGGCGAGACGTGATAAATATCAAACCCTGTCAGATATGTGCGAGAACCAGAAATTCGCCAGCGATATTTCCAGCTTCTCGTTTATGCATGGTTCTCCTTTGCCACAACTACAGTATATCGCACGCAATCTCTTGCTCGCTACTAAATTCGTGTCTGCATAGTCTCACCCTTAGAGTTTGACAAAGACATATAGGGAATTGATTTATCCGATAAAATGTCATCATATTCTCTGTAAAAGTTAAATGGTATATCGAAAATTCGATCTCGAGCTTCTCTAAAGAACAATGTCTATCTATTCATGGGTTGTTTTCAAGCGCGTAACCAAAAATAAAATTAGAATCCGCACTTCCAGGAGCTATTCACTTCTTGTTTGCTTGCCCGCCCTCTGCGGGATGGTTAGGCGTCAGCTACGATGACTATTTCGTTCCGTGTTTTCGTTTTTTCGAACCTGGAGAATCCCTGATTGGTTTGCGTTGGTGGTGCGTCCATTGAGAAACTATGTCGTCCTCCCGGGAAAGGTCAGGTGGGAGTGTGAATAGCGAGGTTGCAGCCGAAGTTTTCAACGCGAAAACGTAAACGTCGGACGTTCACGTTTTCGCATTGAAAACTTCGGCCACAACCTCGCTATTATCTAACATGAACACTTAGAAGGTGTAAATCCTGGTATAGGACTATAGGAAATCTGTTAGGACTTGAATACATGCTTAGAGTGGGCATAGCGCAAGGTACTCGCTAATGGTTTTAATGTAATGATTGATGGAGACGGAAGCGGTATCAAAAATGCGGTAGGTATCCAAGCGGTGTCAATTCACTGCAAATAAAAGACCGAGAGCGGCGACACAATCATCCAAAATCTAACTTCAAATGAATTTTAGCCAGTGGCGTAGCATAGTGGGGGCGGAAGAGCGGCCCGCCCCAGGCGGCACTTTTAGAGGGCGGCTAAATTTTACAATAAATAATAATATCTTGTAAAAATTTGAACCATTTTATTTCATATTTTTGTCGCACCTACGATTCGGACCGATTGAAATGAGCACGGAATTTTTCATTACTTATACCTAAATAAGGGGTGGCGAAATTTTTTTCCGTCCTGGGCGGCTAACACCCACGCTACGCCACTGAATTTAGCACTTAAGAACAATCGCAACTTGTTTAAAGTTAATTAGAATTTACTTTAAAATATCTTTACCAGCAAAATGATAGAAAAAAAACATTATCATTTCTTTCAATATTCTTGAAAATTTTCAACAAATTCTGTATAAATCCGCAAACTTTTATATCTATTTTTAATCAGAAATAAAATATGTTGATAAAAGTAATCGACGAGTGTGGTACCCACCTTAATTACAGAAGAGAGCCGTTAATCGGAATCAATTGGGGACTGGGGTTGTTCCGATTAGTGATTTGTTCGGATTATCGATTATGTACGAAAAAATATTTTAACCTATCCGATGTTGAAATTTTTCTCCGTTGCGTGTCGCTTCGTGTTGAATTTTCGTCGATTTTAAGCCTAACGAAAATTTTTAATAATAATAATCGAGGCTATCGTATCGTTAAAAATTATTTCTTCATTTTGTACAAACAAAATAAATATATTGAAGAATATAAAAACATGAAAATTATACTTTAGAAGTAAATCTAGTATCAAAAACGTTCGATTCAGCACGACACAGTCAGACTGAAAATCGTTCCGATTACCGGCGATTCCGATTACCGGGGTCAGATTAACGACTCTATTGTATTTAGACTAAAATGCTAATCTTTAATTAAACTTCTTGAATCGTTAGATAACGAGTAACCTTTAAACAGAGAAAAGCTTCATGTGCCATAATTTCAATTTAATTTTCAAATGTTATTTACATAGTTCGAAACTGGTTTCTAAAAAATTTATTACAGAACCGTTGTATGAAAGCATTTTTTTTATAATATTATGACTTAAGATAGCTTCGCAGTAATGTAGTTTGAATTACATAACTTAAAGAAAGATGGCCAATTATAAAGGCAATTAAATATGAAATTTTATACAGTTATAATCGGGAATTTATACCAGTTCTGAAAGCGAAAGACTTGAACTCAATCGTAACATGAATCTATCCTATTATAACGTTTTTTAATTTACTTCATGAACTCAGAGGATAAGTTTATTATATACTGACTATTATATAGATAACTTCCAATGTTTAACCTGCATTTTTCTTGTATCAAGAATTCATGTATAGTGATATTACTGAAGAACAATTTGCAGATTACTAAATTTTTAATTATAAATAAAACTGCGACATTCATCTAAAACAAAAAGTTTTTAAATTATTTTTATTTATTTTTAAATCCTGTTTAATACAGGTACTCCTCACTTTACGACCTATCTGCTTAACGACCACTCGCACTTACGACCAATCGAGTTTCGATCCTCAATTCGGGGAATCCCCTTTCTCAGCTTGAGTGTCGGTCAGTGGCGGATGGTGACATGCGCACTAAACGTACTATAATAGTCTTATAGTACTATAATAGGCTAATAGTGTACTATAATAGTCTTTTTATGAATAAATTTGAAGTTTGTTGCATAATTTGTATAATTTTACAACGATCCTATATTCCCGACGCAAGCTCCTCGCTTAACGACGTAGTGGTCGGAACGGAACTCGGTCGTAAAGTGATGAGTACCTGTACACCTGTACTATTTTATAAATCTCGTTTTTTGTTCCCATAAATATATTTACTAAATAACAAATATAAACAAAATTTGTTAATTAAATAAATCGCTTAAAATATTTGTTTTGTTTTAGTATATTTGAGTATTTTTATTTTTATTGTTTACAGTGCTAAAAATGCTAAAAATACTTTTTGCTAATACCATTAAAATGCTCATAACTTTTGGAATTGACATTTTTGGAAAAAATGTTTAAAATATTATTATTTATTTGAGAATCCAAAAATAAGAAACAAAAAATAGACGGATCTAATTTGAAATTCTAAACTTGCCCTCGTCCTTCTAGTAAGAGGGAAGGAGCGGTTTAACTTTTATGAAATCGAAAAGGCTTTTCAAATCTAAATACTTCATATTTTGATCAATTTTTAATTGGACACACAGTTTGAAAGATATTTGTCAATGACCCTGTATATTATGTAAAAAAGTTATTTTTATATAAACGTGGCGTTAATGAATACCTTAATATAAGAATCATTCAATTTTTGCAAATAAATCATTTTACTTACTATTCACAATAACATTACTTCACTGTACAGTACTTATAGAGAGAAGCTGAGTTCATTAATGGCAAAATAAATGGTGCATAAACTTTACATTAACGTTAAGAATCACTTTTGCGGATCCATTGAAAACGAAAAATTTTGTCAACATATTTCTAAACTATACGAAGCACGTTATGGTCACTCAAGGATTAACTTCAATATATGCTAAGAAGTATGCAATATAGAGTGTCCCTAAAGTATGGAATCAGTCAAAAATGCATATTTTCAAGAAATAAAATTTTATTAAAAACATTTTACTGAATTGGAATATTGTCTTATCTTATATAAAAATTTTACAATTCATGTAATCATTTACACAGTTTGAACAAGTATTTAATCGATTTTATTAATCTAATTAAAAATCGATTCTCGTTGTGCAAGTTGAGAAAAGCATTAAATATAATAAAAATTTTCAATCTTAAAAATACATTTTAATACAAATAACGTTCTGAATATTTTTTTAATTTTCAGTACACATTGCATACTGTGTATTCATATAAATAACTATTTTTTTTAATATATATATTTTTTCATAATGATTGTCTTATATCTATACCTATTCCAAACCATAATGTTTTTGCATATATCTCATATAATAATGTGCATATTTTGGATTTAACCCTTCGCAATAACATGTAGCTGCATAACAATATCCGTAACCTGCAAAATGACGTTTACAAATATCTATACAATAATCATGATGTCGAAATGCGCACATGTAAGGGGTACAGTCTACTTGTAAAGGATATGCTCCTATGATTTCAGCACTTGTGACTTTTGTGCCTATAAAAGTAAAAAATATGTATATATATATATATAGCCATATATTTAACGAACAAATTTTAAAATATAAAAAGATACACTAAAAGTAAATCTTATCAATATTTCCTCATAACTATTTTAGTCAGATGTATAAGCTTATCTAATGTTATGAAAGAGCATTTATAAAATTGTCATTTACAAGTTTAAATCTGTGGAAAGATTTGATATAAAATTAATTTACTCTCTCTATAAATTATAGGGTGTCACAAATGTAAATCAAACCTACGTTTGCAATGCAATATTGCTCCAGGAAAATCCTTTATAATAACAGTTTTTTATATCTATTAAGTATTCAAAAATCCATTTATTTTTATTATAGCTTTTGTTATATAGAAAAGCTTCAGTAATTCGAAATAAAGCCTAATTAAGAAATATAAAATTGGCTTACCAACACAGAATTGTATTCATAGAATTGTAACAATGTAATTCATAGAATTGTTCTATCTATTACATTCATTGTGTGAATTTTCTTTTTTCGTGAAACAAACTTTAATATGTTTAACTTTAATTAATAGAGAATTATTTCTTATTGTTCATTTACTATCGAGTTATAAGGAAATAATAACTATACTCAAAGATATATATATATATATATATATATATACATAAATATTAAATACTTACCAAGTACTATTGTAAGCAAGACCAATACAAAAATTGTCGATACTTTCATTTTCACTTTACGATAGCTAAAAATTTCTTTATTTAATACTGAATAACTTTTTAAATAATGATAAAAACCGCAAATTATCTATCTTCTAGAAATATTTTGATTAAATGTTATTATATTGCATCGAAGTTCGTGATTTAAATAATGGGAAAGCTTATTAGTAAATACGATCAAATAATTAAAAAACAAAATATAATTATGTAAACATTTCCTGTTTACGAAAAATTGAAACAAATAACTATTATAATAATAATATTTTTGAAATGTGAGTAAATGTTTCCTTCGTTGATTTCAAATACTTGAAAATTCCATACTATTTAAATAAGTATATATAATATCGCATAAGTATATATAGGCCCTATTTACATTTTAGAGAAAATTTCTAGATTAAAAAAATCATCCTTCTGTTTTTACAATGATTTTAATATCTATATTTGCTATTTTTATTTTTCCGTTTGTTATATATAACAGACTGAAAGTATGGCGATCAGACAAAAAATAACCCGAAAATTTTTACATATTTGAACTCAGGAGACATTGAAACGTTGAGAAATGCAAAAATAATTCGAAGGTTTTTTTGTTAGTATGTGTGGGGGCACGATTTTGTTCACCCTCTTTGAAGCTTAATAACTCCCGTGTCTTTTGTCGAAAATTTCTGAAAAATTGCAGGGAAATTCGTGTATTACGGGCATTGATACTCTTAAATTTTGGTGATTAAAGGTGGAAGGGTGGGAATGTAGGGATCGTGTGTCGTATCTGGAGTAGAGTCGTACAATGAAAATTTTACTCTTTATTATCATTTACAATTTTTTTTTTTTTTTTTTTTTTATACAACTCGTACCTAAAATGGCAAAATCAAGTCTTTGCCATTTTATAATTAAAATTATAAAAAGTTAGTTTTGATAAAATATTATAACAGATGGCGCCAAACGCATTCTTAAATGTTGTGGCCAGGTAAGTTAAGCGACCTGTCGCTGGATTTTTACAGTAAATAAATGCTAAAACCCCATTTACTGTATCACATAAGGAGAGCTGTCATATATTTCACCAGATGAAAGTGATAAATTGACATTATGTCCTGAGAAATACACTTCAGACTCTGTAAACAGTAGCCATAAATTGATGTCAAACAGATATTAATTTTATAACCTTTCAAGAATTATAAAAATTCAAATTATAATTTTGTATTGCAAGATTCTACCGTCGTTTCTTCTAATTCTAACCGCGTTTTCTATCTTTTCTCATACTCCTTCCTTATTTTAAAAATAGCGGCTATCTATAAATGACGTCCACACTAAAAGAGAGGAAGAAGGTTAAGACAAATCAGACGAAGTCAAACAAAGGGCGGGGGAGAAGAGGGGTTGAGCTTCAGTGGACGTCTTCACCTTCCCTTTGTCCCACTTGTCTTAACCATTACATTAAATTTTACAAAACATTACGAAGCATTAAATTTTATACAGTTTATTATACCTATTTCAAAAATTCTTGTATATTTCCTTTCTACTTATGGTATCTATCATTCGTATAGTGAAAAAGGTTTTGTTGGACGTCCGAAGAGAGGAGGGGGTTACGGAAACATGGATAGACTGGGACGAGAGAAGGAGGGCGAGTAAAAATTTTAAGAAAAATGCGGACATAATTTATCGACAACCGCATAGTGTTCGGGCATATCTTAACTCTATGTGAATTGATTATAGCAGCTCGTGTCTGTGAGAACGACTAAAAGGCTGGAAACAAACTCGTGCAATGATCTGTCGAATCCGTCGTCCCATTTTATACAGACAGAGATCACGAAATTCACCCAAAAACCCAAATTTTTCATATTAAATTGAGTCGCTATGCAACAATAAAATTTTCTTGTTGTTGACAGAGGATCTATTGTTGACTCGTGAGATTATTTATTGCGAGTGCTTTTTCGAGTTTTGCTTCATTGGTAGCGATTATTTAAGTAAGTTTAGACTACGATCTTTCTAGATTTAAATACTTTTTAACTTTTATAAGCAAAATATCAAAATTAGTGGCAATGGTTTTCAATAAGAATTGATCAGTTTCCTTCAGAGGAATTAGATCTCTTCCTTTGAATTGGCTCTCCCAAAATAGTCTGTTTTTGTTAATTTTCCAATAGAATTGTTAAAGCAAAATAAAATGAATAAATAGCTTACGTTAAATCCCTTATTCCCCGCTATAATTTATATATTACATAAGTATGTACTGTACATTAATATCACGTCTGAATCTTAATTAATTATAATAATCCGAGTTTATTCGGTCGCGTCGTTTCCTCTATTTTCTCAGATGTTTTGTGTTACGGCAGACAACGGAATAGTGCAATTTTTTATAAACTAATTTCTGTATCGAATATTAAAAATCATCGAAAAGATTAAATTATTATATATAATAAATAGACATTTTATTATAATATTCAAGAAACTAAAACATTCATTTTTGCATTAGAAATTTAAAATTCACATTAGAATAGGAATATTACTTAATTAATGGAAGTTCTGTTCTCACAACATTCTCTCATTTTCCGTTGAAGAATGGATAATTTCAAAGAATTGAAGAAGTGGCTCACCTCCGGCCATGCCCAGCCCGAGGATAGTCCCTCGTCTTTGCCTTGTGTAATATGGATGAGTCCGAAAGATGCGGAGGAGGAGTCGCATACACCCGACGTGAAACGGGTAGTGGTCATAACTCCGGACGACAGTCCCTCGTCTCTCGTTTATCTCGTATCTGGAGCGGCGATACCCCGAAGTTGCGGAATGGACGGTGGAGACACGATCACATGAGACGGGACTGGACAGAATGGAGTCCGAAGAAATCGCGGAAGACTCCATCAAGCGTAAAAGGCCGTGGTGGAGAAGATTGTTTTGCTGCTGTAAAACATAACTTTTTTTTCTGCCGAGGACTTCTTTCACGGATTTCGACTTCCTATCGAATGTGGCACAGCCACCCGGAAATGATCTTTTACCCGAATATGTCACTTTCACCTTGGATTTGAAATTGGCCTTGAATTGACTTTTCACCCAGCTACGACTTAATCAAACTGGACTTGACTTTCTATCCCAATTTACGGACGAATACTGCGACACCATTCGAGATTCGTTCTTCCACGTCGGTTAAAGTGCATAGAACAATGACAGTGACGTATATCGTGGCCAAAGTGACAACGAAACATTAAGCAGTGTTCTCGTGTTTAATAAAAGACTGTGTTACGCTGTTTAAACGACTATAGCTGGTCAAGGCAACTTATAATATTTCAACCTGTGTTCGAAAAGTTTTTTGAAAATCAAAATGACCAAAGTGTTTGTTCATAACGACTGCTCATTTTAATAAACGATTCAATATTTATCAAACTGCGGCACCGTTTTTCTTATTATTCATAAAGGCCCATAACGTACACAAGCAAGTACTTTCAACGGTGCATCAGATAAAACATTTTTGTAGAAATAAAGCATCCAACTAAGGTTTTCAATGAGAGAAACACTTTTTAAATTTTTAAAAAAATATTAATTAGAAGATGAATCGTTTCGTTCAATCACAATTGAAATCTTATATTCGACTTATAACGAAAGCCTATCGTAACGTATAATAATTATAATGATTACATTTCATAAAATGTAAGACCTTCCTTATATGATAGGCTTATCCCTATTATATAAGGCCTTCTTTTGCGGATTCTTAAATTTACGAAATAATTACTCATATCTGTCAGAATTCAATGAAATAATATCTATGCGTTGGAAGCCAAGAAAATAATATTTCACATTCAACAGATGTAACGCGCTAATTTTCGTCGCTTGATACTCCGTTGCGCTAATCCCTTGGAACACATTCCCGAAGTGACTGGTCACGTCATAATCACTTGATTGATCAGTGATAAATGCCAGTTTGGAGATAAGCGAAATAAAACTCCTGTATCCGAATGTAACACATTGATCTAGATTCTAGAAGATAAATGAACAATGAATGCAGTGCATTGAATGCAAAGGTTGGTCTCGCGAAAATTGCACTAGAGATGAATTGCAATATATGTCATAATTGTTTGTCAAAATAAATTTACTTGTTGAATTTAATTTTTTGTGTTTTAGCTGTTCTATATTTACTTAATTTTATAGTTCAATTATTTTAATTTTGATATCAAAGAAGTGTCTTAAAATTTTTTCCAATATTTGATTAAATAAAAAATAATTGTAATGTATCTATTAAATAAAAAGTAATTAATGTTCATACTCCTGTGTGTCTTTAAAACGTCCTAAACATTTATAAAATTGTATTTCAACCCACCTTTCTTTCTGTTTCAACTTATCTCTATCTAGGAGGATTGCAATAGTCGCAATCCTTCTTTTAAACGAATATTTCATTGATTACATGTCAGGTTTAATTATTTTATATTTAACAGTAAGTAAACGAAGGGGTAAAATTTCTAAAGAAAAACAATCCTGATTGCTAATGGTTTACTTAATGAAATTTTTATCTAAACTAAATGAAGACCGTAGTGTTTGAGCTATTATAAAAATGAAATTTTTATAATAGCTCAAACACTACGGTCTTCATTTTCTCATATATCTTCCAGCCTTCTCTCATCTGCGTATCGAGCTTTTTCAAAATTCTATGTAGTTGCGAAACATTTTTGACAACAATTTCCTATGACTACTCTTTTACTGGCCAAATGTCCTAAATGATTAAGGCATCAGTCTACCGTACTCGGAAACCAGGATCGAATACAAACGAGAATTTCTAGGAATTTTTCGTCAGACCGCGTCCCTAATTTTATGGAAGACAACCCTAAATTAATGTCAGGGAAGTTAGATGCTTCCTTTACCATAAAAGATCGCCAGAAATTGTGGCAAGAAATAGCCGACTGTCTGAATTCCGATGGAGTCGGTTGACAGAAAGATGGCGAAAAGTAACTGATAGCTTTGAATATAAATATATGACTATCATTTTAATTTATACATATGCGAATGAAACCTATTTCAGAAATAATGTTCATGCTATAGCTACTTACTTTAAATTTTAACAAGAAAGCAATTACATTATTCATACAATATTCATAAACAGTTAAGATTATTTTTAAGCAATACAACAACATTGTTTATTAACTCTCTCTCCAATTGCTCGTGAAGTAAAATCATTCTTACAACAAAAGACTCCATGTTGTTTTCACTTTCGTTACGTTCCTAACGGCAGCTCGAGAGTGACGGGTAACAAAAGCTTAGTTAATGCACGTGGCTATCGGAACCGAAAACGAAACGTGCGGCTCGGAATAGCATTTTCACGATTGATTAAACGCGAATCACGTGGTTCCTATAGAAACTGGTCTTTATCGTATTCATTAGCTTAACGGTACAATTCAGAATAGGTCCCCAGGTCTCATAGTGGGCTTGGCCGAAACCACAACAAGTATGGAAAAGTGCCCTTTTTATGCCTACAGGGCGAAAAGGGCCAAAAAATCTACCCATTTACTTTTTACCTGCGTGTGTTGCTTGCAAGCATTTCTCCAACTGACCTTTTGTCCATAGCTGTAATCCAAGAGCGCTACGCCTTTGACACTACTACTTCACGACGACTATTCTAGGGTATTTCAAAAATATAAAGCCATACATATGCAATATATAATAGGCTTCTGTGCTACCTTGAAAACCGTACTCCATTATCTCCATTATTTTTTATGTTCGACTTACAACAAATTCGACTTTATGACGACAGTCCCTGAACGAAATTCCTTCGTAAAAAAGGACTATATCCTTGTATATCATAATATATCATAATTCAAATATTCTACTTTAAACAAATTTCTCGCAGATGCTGGCCATATACTCTCATTATATTTTTTCCACGATTTTCTGTAGATTTCTTTTGTGTTCTTCCACATACGTAAAGCCTTGATATTCTTAATATTTTTTGTGTAGATTGAAAGTATTTTCGAAGATTTGTAATGGAATTACAAAATTGAAAAACTCCACAAAAAATCAAAATAAAATGATTTGATTCTATATAAGATATTTTAAAAAGTCACCAGCATATATAGACTATATAACCTGCCTCAATTTGGCCTATCCTAAATTGATGACATTCATCTATCTATCGTGCATATTATATATCGTACAAACACTTTATAATATTAACAAAAAACATTAAAAAGTTAAATCCATAATCATAGGGCATAATAAGTGATATCGAAATACTTGTAAATTCACAAATCTATATATATAGTGTAAATAAATTCAGATATATTTACGAAAAACTCACCTGTTTTTTCACGTGGATGTTAATCCCAAGCATCTAAATTTCAATATTTCAAATAAACGATAAAATATTTACCTGAAAACAGTATGGCTACTCGTATGGCTAACAAAAAGCCTGGAAGCTACTCAAACCCAGGTGGCTTCATCTGCAATTTCTTAAATTTTATGTATAAAATAAAATCAAAGAATGACATATGTCATCCACGCAACTAAGTTAAAGAAAATGCACTAATTTGCAAGTAAATTAATAAAATATTTTAAGAATTCAAAGATATTTTTAGTTTTCTTTAATTCAATTTTTAAAATATCACAGATCAGTTTCTTTTAATCTTTATATTAATTCTACTGTATATAAAAGTTTGATGATATTAAAGAAGCCTTTCATTAACACATGATTAAGCATAATATACATTAATCCAATTTAAATAATCTGTTTTACTGTTTCCTAAAATCTTAACGTAAACCTCTAAAAATAAATAAATAAAAGTCAAAATTTCTATAACAAGTCAGAAACTAAGAAAGTTTAATTATCGAAACTAAATGTAAAAACTTATTTTTATCATTAGATGTTTATTTAATTGTTTATAAATTAAATATTTATGTAATTGTAAAGACGTGAGTTATTCCACACTTCATTTTGAAGACAAGACAGAACAATTATATTTATTATTCTAACTCGTCAACAACGTGAACACATCATAGCTTGAAACAAAAATATTTTCATTTTTGAGTTTTAAAAATGTTCTTTTATTTCCATAACATAAATGTAAACGAAATAAAAATTACTGTATATTAAAGCCAAAGTTTAATACTTTTAAATAAAATACATTTAAAATAAATATCTGATGGGTGGTTAATTTAAGCCTCAAATTTGTTAATTCAAACATACACTCCTCAAAAGTGAAATCACTACGGAGTGCGTAGCCATATGCACATTATGGGACCAGTAGAGGTGAGAGGTGACAGAGACACGCAAATGATTAAAAGAACAAAGAAATGCAACAGAGACCTATTTATTCAGTAATGAATATGGCCCTACGGACAGCTATAAAGGCCATTATACGGTGAGGCAGAATATCAATGAGGTGATTAATGGTTGCTTGAAGTATTCCTTGCCGAGCTGCGTCCACTGCGGCGCGCATGTCGTCTACAGTATGCGGCGGTGGGCCCGGTATACCTCACGTTGGACGAGGTCCCACAAGTGGTCGATTGTTTGTTTAGTTATGACAATACTTGGGCGATCTGCCTAGGGGGTGCCTTCCGGGAGGTCTTTTTAAGGGAAACTGGCTCCTATTTAGGTGTTACAGCATAGAGAAAACCTGGAAAACATGGCCACATGGCCAGCCCGTCCGAGCGAGGCGCAAACCCACGACTTAACTCCCAGTGTTCAGGGAACGAAGACCGCCTGGCCACTGATGGGCCACAAGTTCGATAGTTGAGAGATCGGGCGAGACTGCCGGACATGGATGTGAATTCCGTTCAGGCTGGTGAGAGTTCGCCATGCGACATGGAATCGGACATTATTTTGCTGGAACACCGTGTCGGGTGCAGCCTGCACCATTGGCCGAACCACAGGTCCACAATTCGTGTGACATACTGATCCGCTGTCAGAGTACCGGAAATGTGCACCAGGACTGTTCGCTGATCAAACATAATGCCTCCCCAAACCATGACGTCCAGTGTGGTGCCGGTGTGACGCTCGGTGAAAAGAGCTGGCACGTAGCGTTCCCTACACTCGTCCAGGTCAGTCATTCGTGCACAGACAAGTGGAATTAATCTGTAAACAATACCCGATGTCTTTCAGTGGTCCAGTTGCTATGACGACACTACGCCTGGCATCCAGCCTGTGTCGAGAGGTTAATGGCATCCCAGTTGCTGGTTGCCGTGCGTGCAGCCCGACATCATGCAACCTGTTGAGAATAGTTTGGGTGGACAGATGCATCGTTGACACCGACAGGCGGCTTTGATGGTCTGCCGTGGCGAACGCGTCCCGATGGGCCGTCCGACGAATCTACTAGTTTCTGCGCTCTAGGGTTTTTCAAACGGAATCCCGGGATCCAGGGATCCCGGTCGTGGTTTTTTAACCCGGGAAATTTTTCTTATTTCGGGAAATCCCGCAAATTTCTTAAAAATTCACTTTTTTCTTATTTTGTGTTAAAGTTCAGGAAATTTTGCAAATAGAAAGCATAATTAACTCATAAACTGTCAGAATAAATTTGTATTTATTAATTTTAAACCTACTTATTAGTTTTTTAAATTTTTCCTCGTTATGGCATGTTACAAATGGTCAATAATCAATACGTAGCTTATTTGTGGCAGGACTCTGCAAATTCTTTACTTGTCAGAACCTGTAATATCTGGAATAATTGTGCTTATGCTGTCTTAATTTTTAACCATGCCCAGTAGCTTCAATAACTGCATTATGCCAGATTGTGCAAATTGGCAAGGATGCTAACGAGTATGAAGTTTTTCTTCATGAACCTGATTATTAAAGACAAACGAACTGTCGAATTATCGGGCTACAAGCTTAATACCGCTATTAAAGCAGCCAAGGTAGACAAATCAAGAATACTAGAGAGCAAAAGAAGTACTACAATCTCGAAAACGAACTAGAAATCTTCCAGGCTACAGGTGAAAAAACATCTATTTTCTCTTAAATGCATTAAACACGATTCCAATCACATCAATTGAATCGGAACGGGCATTCTCGGTAGCAAGACTTTTCATTACTAAAATAAAAATTAGATTGAGTGATCGGAGTATTGACCATCTTTGCTTTTTAAAATCTTATAATCAGTGGTGATATTCGAAATAGTTAACAAAGGGTTCGCTAGCAGAAAATTTTTTCCTGATAATCACCGACAAACAAAATGGAAGTTTTGGCTAAAAATAAATACAATACCTTTTCTTGCGATATATCTAATAATCAGTGGCGTATTTGGAACGTAACGAGCCCTGGCGAAGACCAGGTAACAATAGTATATTAGTCTGTCGACCTTTTTTTTTTTTTTTTTTTTAGGCAGAGAAATTTTTCACCCCGAATGGCACTGCTCATAATTGTCAGATGTCATCATCTCTCGAAATATCGAAATACAATATCCTTTTTATTTCGCTGTCCATAGCCCGACACGTGTTCTACAGCCATCTTGTATAATCTCGAGCGCGTGAGATTGTGGGATCTCTCTTATAACTGGATCCAGTTTCAAGAACTCTCTTGAATCGATCGCGATTAAACCTCGTTTCGGTCGAGATTGAAACGGTCGAGAGAGATCGCACCAAGGCATAGTCCCCGACCTTGCTCACAATCTAGATTGAAATGCTCGGTGCGAACGGGGTATAAGGCTCTAGTTAGTAGTGTTACAGAGTATAATACGTATATTTTAATATATTTTTTTTAAAAAAACAAAACCACTGAGAAATGTTCCGTGTGTTTAACAAGGTTCGGAAAACTGAAAATTTTACCAACGGGTTCGGGCGAACCTGTGCGAACCCGCTGAATATCACCACTGCTTATAATACAAAATATTATTGTAAATTATTATAATGTTTTATTTAAAAAACAAAAATTACCTTCTAAGTTAGAAGTTTGATCTAAATTCATTTTTTCTTTAAATTTTCAACTCAATTCAGTCTTTTTTTTTTTTTTTTTTTTTTTTTTTTTTGTTGTTGTTGTTGTTGTATGCAGTTTCCAGCAAACTTTAATACATTTTTTCTATTAGTGAACATTTCTACGTAATTCAAAGATAATTTTTAATATATATCTTACACAGCACTATTAATATGATTTTGGAGGTTTTTTTTTTTTTTTTTTTTTTTAACTCTTTCCGCCCTGTGGGCACTAAGAGGGCCTCTTTAAGTAGGCCCATTATGGGTTCGGCCAGGCCCACAATGGGGCGACCGGGTGGTGAGGGACGGGGCCCGACATATCCGAACGGGCCACCCCCCGAAAAATTCCTGGGGTTTATTCGACCCGTTCGGATTCGATCCCGGGTCCCCCAGAGCGGTAGGCTGCCACCTTTACCGCTCGGCCATCCGGCCGTCTGATTTTGGAGGTTGTAGAACGTATTAGATTACTTTAAAAAACAAAAAATAATTATATCATTTGATTTCAAGCTATTTTGTATATCTTAAAAATAATTAATTCTATCTCGGGAAACAGTTCACTTTTATCCCGGAATCCCGGGACAAGCAAAAGACCGGGAAACGAGAAACCCTACTGCGCTCTGTCGTACGCCGGTGCGATCCACTACCTTTTCGGAGTGTTCCTTCATCCATCGTGTCACACATGGTACGCCGGATGGTACACAAATCGCGTGGCAACTGCGCGCATTATGCAAACGAGGTTGTGCAGCTCCAGGATACGGCTTTGTTCCCCACGTGAACTAACTGGTGGTACTCAGTTCGCTGTCGTCTCCGAGGCATTTTCTACTTGGAAAATTCGGCTGTCACGAACCGTCGCTGATAGCATTTACGGCCCGAGCCGGCTACCGGTCTTTATAGCCCGAAACTGGGTACCATATGACCCGATGCGTACTCAAAGTTAATCATTTGCATATCTCTGTCACCTGTACCGATCTTGCATGGCTACGCGCATTCTTTCGTGGCGTCGCGATTTCACTTTTAAGGAATGTAAATAACTTAAATTTCTAATCCGAGTACTTCAGTGTTTTAAGTGTTTCCAGGGGCTGACTGGCCATGTGGAAAATGTGGAAAATTCCACACGGGCCGTATACAATTTGGGCCGTTTTTCTAAATATGTATATAATATACCGTTTTGTTCGGTTTTATTTTTTAAAAAAAATCATTTATTTTTTTTCGTTAAGTAAGATAAATTTCAATTTTTATGTGTAATATAGATATATGTGTAGGCCTTTATCGTTTTACCCGGCCCTACCAAAAGCCGAAGTTAAATTAGTCCAGCCGACCCGAGTCCAACACTACATTGGCCGACTCGGCTCAAACAAAGCATCCTAGGAGAAAAATAATCAAAACAGACAAAGTTGATCATTTGTTTACGTTGCTAGAAACTATTCACCATCCCTATGAATCTTTGGAAGCACGAGTTACTGGTTTTTCACCCAGCCACCAAAACGTTGATTGTAATCATAACAGATTTAATGGCCAATAATATCATTTCCTTTATTTTAGATAAGTAAAAATGTTATTCAGTAATAATTTCTCTATGTTACAAACCATTTAATTAAAAATAATCTATTTTTTTAGGTTCAGCTAACTAATTTTTAGTTTGCCATTCACCCACAATGGCGTTGATTGTAGATGGGCAACCTGCGGCGTCGAACATAATATTATTACAAAACAATATAACGCTATATAAAATAAAAATTTAAAATACTGACATCTGGTCGTTTGTAATCGCACTAAATACCAAGAGCCCGCTTCGTACATATATTCGACGCAACTAGAGTTGGTCCTTGGGTTGGTTAATTTTTGCGTCTTTAAGGGATGATAGAATTGTGTACAAATGCACATATACTTTCGTAGACTGTCCATACGCGCTTGACCCCTTTTCAAGACTAAGTGAAGTCCAAGGGAGTATACGTATGTACTGTACAGTACATTCGTAAACGATTCTATCATCCTTTAACTAAAGACGCAAAAATAAACCAACCCGAGGGCCAACCCTAATTGAAAAGATTATCTGGTATTTTAACCCGACTTCACTGGACACTTCATATAGAGCTGTAAAGTGTTACTACAGTTTAATCCAGAAGCAACTTAATATTATTTCAGAATTGCAACATTTTAAATCGTCATGAAATATTTTAAAGGAAAATGTCAGTGAAACTTTTATAAAATTAAACCAAAATGAACATTCTACTGATGATCAACTAGAAAACGATAAAGATTCGATTTCATCCTCTTACTGCAAAGCTTGCAAAAATTGTCCTATTTGTTGTTATAATATATTATTCGGATATAACGTGTTAAATGGTGCTTATTCTACACTTGGTCAAGCATACAAATATTTACTATCTATGTCTGTAACACAAGTGTCCTGTGAACGGAACTTTTCTACGTTAAAATTCATTAAGATCAAGTATCTCGCAAGAAAATCTAGAAGCTTTTGTGTTAATGTCAATGGAGAAGGATATTTTAAATGAAATAGATTCTGATGATGTCATTAATATTATTGCTCAACAAAGCAAACTTCTAAATAAAAAATTAATGTTCTAGGCTTGTGCTTATTGCAATTTTTGTCAATGTTGTATTTTGAATATATTTAAATATAAATAGAAAAAAGTCATTTTTTTTTATTTATTGGCTGGGCCGGTAATGATTTTTTCCACACAGAAATTTTAAGGCCAGTCCGCCCCTGAGTGTTTCAATTCCAATATTCAAACGCGTGAAGACTTAAGACTGCAATTAATTCAGATGCTTTTATTTACATTTAACGAAATGAGTCTCGTTAATAATCTCTTGATCGCAATTTCATTTCATTTAGGCCTACAGATATATGCTCATAAACTTGAGGAAATTGGATAAAACCGGAAAATTATGATCACGTACGTATCGAGTAACGTTAGTTTAGCCATTGTAACATTACATTCTTCATATTAATTAATCGCTATTTCATGTTTACGCTGGAATTTTGTGAAACTCCTAAAACAAGATAATTAAAATAATAAAAAACTCTAAGTTCAAAATCCCCAATTTTTTAACACTGCTTTGCATTTTTAGGCATGAAAAACGTTTCGTTGAGAACGTCGGCAAACAGTGACATAAGAAAGGCTCGTTAACTATACAGTTCGTTAAGTTTTACACATGCAGTCCTAAGAGAACAAGTTTTTAAAATAAATTTATAATATACTAAATTATATTTCTAGTCTAAATTCTATGTATACTGTCAGATGCGGCATTTCGCAGAATTACGAACACGTAATCTTATAAACAAGTGAAATTTTCCAAGAAAATCTTTCAAAGTAAACGTTGAGATATCTTATATTTTCTCTTCGTTTATCATTTAATTCATTACACAAATTATATATATTTTGTATAATGAATTAAATTATATATATATATATATACACGGTATATAATTTAAATTTAAATACAATAAATGTGATTTTGGTTTAGGACTAAAGAACTTTTTAAGATGTTATTAAAGTATAGTTTTATATAAAAGGACTGAAAGACTTAGGAGCAACAAAATGTTATGTGGCTATGACTGGATACCAAATAAATAGTAAAATCTATCTTTGAATTAGACTAAGTTATAAGTCTTAAAATGATGGTAATTAGGCCTAGTAAATTTTTGGTCCTGGCTGAAACTAGATTTGTAAATAAGCATTAATCGATGCATTATTCAATGAAAAAAGTGAAGCTACATAGAACTTAAATTAGAATAAAATTTTAAAATGTATATATTATAAGCCTATTTAACTACATAAAAATATATATGTAATAATTATCATATAAGAAATTATTTCCCTATCCCTATAAGTAAAAAAATAATTAATCGAAACTTTTATTACTATTATTATTACGAAACCTGCGTTCTTCCTACCAACTGAATGTATTGTTATCTAATCAGGGGAAGACGACCCACGTTATTCTATTTACCAATGTCCTTCCTGCTTCGTTTATAGTTTCATAATTAAATTAACGTCCAACCACTGACAAACTATATTATTGATCGTATTGTTTTTATTAGGTTTCTGTGCTAAATTAAATAAAATCTATCCGGAATTTATCTCTAATAATTTTACATCAGTTGTGCGTTATTCATCACGCCCCAAATAGAAAAATTTTGAAGATTCGGATTCCTGTAACAAAATGAGAAATTGTTTAACATTTTCGTGCATTTGATTATTTTTAATTTATTATTTGTTAAATATTTTTATTATTACTTTCACGGATTTGTTCCAAACGTAAAAATAATTACAAACGGAAATATTTTTGCCTACTTTGTAGAATTAAGTTAAACATGGCGTGCTTTTTGAGTGATGAAGAGAGGGAACAGAGAAGAATTAATCAAGAAATTGAAAAACAGTTGAGAAGAGATAAAAGAGATGCCCGTAGAGAGCTTAAATTACTTTTACTGGGTGAGTGGTTGATTTTTCTTCATTTTATCATTGTCTACGCGTATTTTATATTGTATGTACTCGACAAACTTTGTTAAAATATTTTAATATTTTATAAAATTTATTTTGTTGAAGATTTAGAACTTAAGAAATATTAAAATATGTACATTTGATATATACATTCCATTATACACATATACAAATGTACTGTACTGTATAGTATATTATGCATAATATATGTAGATCCGAATGTAACTTTAAAGACATTTACTATAAGGCATATTTAAGTAATATAATACATGTACTGTACAATAATCTTAAATGCTTACGACGTGACGGGCAAAGAAAAAGTAATGATTTTCAAAAATTAGCTTTTCTTTAGTGACTACAGATGGCGCTGTATTTTAGAATGTTCCACGTGTGTTTCAGTGCTATATTTGAAATAAAATCTAAGAATTTAAGTAGAAAGTGCACTAATATTTATATGTGCAGATAGTCGCGTTGGAGGAAAACGCACTTCCAACAAAGGAAGACGATGTCTATGTTTAATGGTTACGCGTTTTCATTGTTACAATTTTCAATAGTTGCGTTGAACACAAGGGCACCTCACACATTCGGTATTCGCCAAATGTTTGCTCGGCATTTGGCGAATACCGAGTAGTGTGAATGATTTACTTGTAACGAATTTCGATATTCGCCGTTTTCACGTGCTCACCTTCGTGTTTTTCGTTATTTTAAAAAAGAAATGGCATAATGAAACTATAATTGAGCTGGAATATATTTTCCCCAAATTAAAAAGAAAGACTCATTAATGGCGTTGTATAAGATGTGTTATAACGGAGTGTTAAAAGTGCGGTAAGAACAAACGAAATATATAAGCCAAACTGGTTTGCTTATTTTCATTAACAGATGAACTACTATTGAAACTTATGAAACCTATTGAACTACTATAAGTATAAAAACAGCAGCACAAATTATTGTTTGAGAATTGTCCCATTTTCAGACAAACATTTGTCATTCCCACAATGAACCAGTGCATGACAAATAATTGCATGCATGTGTGTAAATATCAAATGTGTGGAGGCACTTAAGCTAAGGTGACCAGACAGATGTCCACAATTTCTGGGGAATGTCTGTGGTTTTGCCTGTATATTTTTGTTGAATTCATCTTTCAATAGAGTAATTTTATTAACAAAAGAAACAGTGTACCTTGTCACTCCAGCAGTATATTTAATAATTCAAAATGTTTTTGACCTAATATCAACGTTAAATTGTGTACTTCACTGAGGAAGGCCTATGATATTAGGTTGAAAATGTTTTGAATCATTAAATATACTGCTGGAGTTACGTTCCAAAAAATTGCTGTGTTATGCAAATCCAAAACAAAGAACTAGTACAAAAAGAGGGGTTAGGTTCCAAAAAATTAAAAAACATGCTATTATATTTTCATAATTAAGATAAATATCTTCTTTGTAAAATAGGGCTGGCGGAAATACAGTATTAAAACGTAAAAACACGTAAACAGATATTTTTATTATCTTCTTTACTTGCCATAAATATCTTTATTAAAATTTTCTTAAGTGATACATATTAATATAAATTAAACAATATCTTCGTCATCACAAACACTATTAACTGAGGGCATTTTCTTTCTGGCAAGTTATCCTTATCCTCTGAGCATTTTTCTGCATTATCTTAGATCCATGCTTTACCTTTTGCAAAAAGTATGTAATTTTAGATTGCTTGCTTTTAGTTAAAAGATCTTTATAAATTTCCTCAATGGTGCTAAGCACTTATGAAGAATAAAGCAAGTATGGAATAAGGGAAAAACATCTGGCAACAGCAAAAGCAGAAGCATCTAGATCTGGCAACATTGAAATAAGTTTTGAGAAGGACCATGTGTATCAACAGAAGGCGAGAAAAGAAAATTTACATACTTAAGTACTAATAGTTCATGAAAATTATTTTCTTGAACTATTAGTACTTAAGTATGTAAAAATTTATTACATTTCATGTTGTACAAGGGTTTTACCCAATTCTCAAACTGTGTCAGAGTGAATCCGTGCTATAGAAGTGCCATGTTATACGGGGGTTACCTGTATTTTATTTTTTAATTGTACTGCTAAAACAGAATTTGAAAATATAGATTATATTAGCTATCCTTAAAATTATGCCTAGATGGCATAATTTCTGGATAACTATTATGTAAATACAATACAACACGCATTATATATATAGTGTATAATGTGTGTTCACTATACCTGGTATATATATATAGTGAATAGATACTCACACAATAGTTAGCCACAAATTATATAGATGTGTTACTTTGATTTCTCTTAAGTTGCTTTTGTTTTCTGCAAACAGAATGTAAAATATTTTTGTTTAGAAATATTTTTGTTTTTTGTAAATGTATTATGTTTAAATTTAAAATTTCTGTTTTATTCATTTTGTGGTAGTGATAGAAATTTTTGATGCACTTATACTTTTTATACACTCATTGACCAAAAAATTATGCATTCAGATAGAATAGTCTGATTACTGCAAAACTCAGCTTACAGCTAACACAGACATATCTCAGTCTATGTCTCAGATAGGTAAAATGATTACAGTTCTGGTCCAATTGCATATCAGGTAATGCCACCTGAGTGCCTTAAAATTGCCATCTCAATATCCTATAATAAGACTCTCTTAGAATAGTGTGACAAACATTGAATTGTAGCAGAATGTTTAAGAAATCATACACACTTGTTGCCTTTTATGGCAGGACTGCATACAGTGCCTGCCCAGTTTCCAGATTTGTCATCCATCAAGCATTTATGGGATTAGATGGGATACCAGTTTTGACCATTTAAGAATGTGAAGGATCTGCAGTGGCAGTTGCAACAACTTTAGACAGATCTGTTACACAACAGTATATAGCACTTTTATGCGTCTGCTGACCATATTGCTACATGCATTCAGACAAGAGGAAGTCTTACAAAGTATTAAAGGTTGCTTTAAATTGTACCATTGCTTCACAGAAAAGATACAATTTTGTACAATGAAAGATTAACTGATGAATGTCTATGAAATTCATCAGTTAATCTTTCATTGTACAATGGCAATTATGGGCCATATGCATTTCAGACAAAATGAATTGTCCAGAGAAATGCACTTCATTGCCACAATCATGGGCTCATACTGAAGTTCATCAGTTACTACATGAAAATCTTGAAAGTTTTACTTATTGATATTTCATATGATCTACAAATGAAATAATTGTTTGTATCTTTTTTAAATAAACATATTGAATTAAAATTGTAGACTTTTCTAGAAATAGTTCTATTTGTAATAAATAACACTAATAATTCAATAGTTTAGATCTTTGGTTGTTTGAGTTTATTAAGCTATGATTTGTCTGTAAAGTACTTTCTGTTTTGCTAAAATCAATCAATGGAAAAATTCATATTTTCCATGCCTTGTCATCCATATAAATCTTACACAATGTAGTTGGAGATTCAATTAGCAATGATTTCTTAACTTTCATAATGTATAGGTGATTTTACACTAAGCATATCATAGATTAATTTGGATATATTAATCATTGGCATCTGCAGAGGGGGCAAACAGGGCACTTGCCCCCTGAAATTGAGTAAAAAATCCATAAATTATCATAAAAGTGATTGTGATATACAGCTTTACACTCTCAACCATGGGATGCTTTGTTGCAATATGTCCATGCATCTAATTGTGTGATTAATCATTAACCAATTGTTGTCAGATATTTTTTCTTAAGTTTCTTATAAAATTTCATTTTTTTTTAAATTTAGCTTTTATAAAGTTTTTTTAGTAATTTAATCCATCTTTTTAAATGTGGATTATATACTTTTTTGAACACACCACAAAGCCAAAAATCCAACAGTTTAAAATTTTAAACTGGTGAATTTTTGGGTTTTTTTTTTTTTTTTTTTTTGTGTGTGTTTAAGAAGCCATCCAATTAGGTTAGATAGTAAATTTATACTTTCTTGGTATAGTATTCTAATGCCATTCTTAGCAAATAGGTGAAATGATTGATATTTCTGGTGATTGCATTCTTTCATTGTTAACTGATAAATTAATTGATTTATGTCACAGTTATTTCCTTTGTTTTGTTAACTACATGAAGGAAAATGACATCCTTTCCTTTGCCCATGGAAAGGATCACATGTTAAAACAATACACAGAAGTATATTCATTGACATAAAAGTTATGCACCAAGGATGAAGAAAAATGACATCCTTTCAAGTGCAATGTAGTTAACAAAACAATATTAAATAATTTTCAATGTAATAAAAATCTATTTGTTTAAAAATGAAAAATTTCTTTTAAGGCAGTTGTTGCTCAAAATTAATCCATCAGATGCAACAATTAGCTATGAATGAGATCAAAACTTGTTCATTAAAAAATGTATATTTTGTAAGATTTGCTGACCGAAAAAGGGGGAGTCCGACTCAAGTCAAGATGAATGACAGGTAAAGGACAGAGTATGTGGGTGATGATGGACATACTGAGAGGAAGAACCTTTGCAAATGAAACCCATTTATTTACAAATAAGCTGGTAGCTACAATTTCATACAGAAGATGCTTCACTCCAACTAGGAATGGAAGAATTCAGTTTGGTTCCGGCATAGTCCCTGGATGTGTCAATAGCCCCAGGATAGTGTTGTTAGCAAGTCTGAAGACAGGATAGATGATATTTAGTCTGAGGACAGGTGATGATGCCTATGGTTCTTGACAGCAATGGCGGTAGTGGGCACAAGCACAGGAAAGAGATGCACTAAGTTACCTTGCAAAACTGAGGGAGTAGGAAATCCACCTTTGTCCTTGAAATTTGGGATTTTTAAAGGATTTTATTCTCAAATTCCATGCTCTGATGGTCCCAATTCTTTCTTGTCATTTTCTGATTGATTTCCTCCTTTGTTTTCAGGTAGAAATAAGATTGGATTGGGTCACAAGAAAGGTTGATCTTTAGTATTCAACTCAACACTATCTCTCAACCAGGAGACATTGATGGTACTTCAAAACTTTCACTTGTATTTTAGATCACTACGTTTCCATTCTGACATTTTGGAATTTTGACTACAACACACGACATTTTTCTTTTGTTAAACTGTTCAGTTTCCCTGATTCAATTAATTTTTCTTATTTTTATACAAGCATCCAAGTCAAAGTTCAAATTCTCTGGACTGACATTGATTTATTTATTAACAAGTGTTTTAGAGTTGCACTCAGGACTTATTGTTTGCATGTGCATTTCCTCATGCCTTATTTCTTTTAGATATTAAAATATTTTTCTCAGCACGTTTAACAAGAGGTTTGGAGTTGGTGTCTGGAACTTCACATTTCTAAAAATGTATTAGTAATAAACTATACCATTTTCAGTTTAAAAACACACAAAAAAGCTAGCAATTTCCAGTGGAACTGGATGTGTCACACTTTAGTAATTAATAAAGTATTGTTTCTTTAAACATCATTCATTTCTAAAGTTAATTAAATAATTTTAAATTTAAGAAGTAATAATGCTTTTTCAATGGAATGATTATTTACCAATTACTGCAATTATTGGAGAATTAATTGCCACTTGATGATTAATCAGTGGAAGAGCCAATTAGTAGGCTACAATTAACAATTAGCAAACAATCAATTGACACAGCTCTGGAAAGTGAAAACAAATTTGAATATGTTTATGATTTGCCCTTTTTGTTTAAAATCTAAAGTAATGTGTATTTATTATCAAAAATACAATTAAAAATGAAGGAAATGCTTTTAACAGACTAATAACCATAAAACATTAAAAATGTTTGAGTGCTTTTGACTTAACTACTCTTTGTCAGGAACTCAATGTTCTGCCATTATGAAAGTACAAGCTTGAGAAAAGTCATTAGAGATGTTACTGTTACATTAAGTCATAGTAAAAACCCAGAAAATAAACGAAATTTAAAGATTACATAAATAAATAAATTATATAAAATTTATAGATTTAAAGGTTACACAAAAAATTACAGGGTGTCCAAAAAACAAAGATTACAAACTCATATTTATTTAAAAAAAATATAGATACAGCCACAGAGTTTGTCCTAATTACTGAGCAATCTCAAAAAGATTTCATATGTTTCAAGATTTCTTAAAGATAAATCTTGAAATATACATCATGCATTATTCTCACAAGATTGAATCTAGTCTCAATATTGAATCTCTCTCCAGTATTATGTAACAAGAAAATGACCAAAGGGGTTAGGTTAGGAGCACAAGATGGAAATTGAATTGGTCTATCTTGTTCCATCCATCAATTAATAAAAAATTTGTTAGTTAAAAAATTATGCATGCAGCAACAGTAGCATCCTCTGTTTATGTAATATAGAAAAAATTTCTTAAATTTCATTGATGATTACTGAAAACTATATGTGATCTGTTTTCCTTAAATACATAATTTTTTGTAATCCATCAGTTCATTTTCAGACATCCTGTTTTAATCAATAAAACAAAAATGTAAAATTGTTTAATGATGCACAGGATGTTACCAGATTATCAGTCATGCTTGTTAACAACTCTAGATTTTCTCCTTAAAAGTCTAAATAGCCTCTGCTATCTGAAAGTTGTCTTCATCTTTCTAGCATTCAGTTCTCTCCACTTGATTTTAAGATACAATGAAATGATCCAGATTTTGTGCTAGAGATGCATTATCTCTACTGAGATGGAAATCTTTGTTTGTTAATTCTCACTGATGTTTTGGGCTACAGTATTAAATGTGTATGTTCTAAGCTTCTACCATCTGTTCATATTACTGATTGGGATTTTATAAACTCTATTTGCATTAAGATAATCAAGTTTCTCTTTATTATTTTTAAGTCATACTTTGATTTTTGGAGAAAAATATTTTAAAAATTTTAAACTCTCATTTCGTTCTTATGTAAAATAAGAAAAAAAAATTTTGGAAATTTTAATCTAATTCTAGAATAAGCATTCTGATATTTAAAATTTCCAAAAACTTTTTATAATTTAATTAAAAGTGTTTTTAATATAAAGATGTATTTTATATTTTGAAATTATATTTTAAAATAGAAATCATGTGGAAAATCATTAAAGAATGGACCAAAAGTTTTTACAAAAATGTAAATCTTGAAAATTGATTATGTAATTTAATATAAATTTTCTACTTATCATATTTTAATTATATATAAGGGCTGTTCAAAAAAAGGATTGAACTTTGTGATCAGTGTGAAAACCTGCACTTGGAGCAGAATGTGGCCAGTAGTATCATTCAGCAGCAAGTTTTGGCAACATTGTACCACTTGCCACATCACACTTTCTGTATTAATCACTCAGCTAAATCATTTGAATGAATGTGTGAGTTTTTGTATTATTGGACTTCTGGCAAAGTGAAAGTGAAAGATCTTAAAGAGCATGATCAGAAAGTCAACAAAGATTTCTGCTAAAAGTTTAAAGATGTTTGAAGGATGCTGTGCACAGGAAGAGGCTTAAATAGTAGGAAAGTCAAATCTGAATGTTACACCATGACAATGTGCCAGCTCACTCATTACTTCTGATGTGCAAGAAATGACACCCATAATAACTTATCCACCTTACTCTCTGGAGATGACCCCAACATTCTTTTTCATGTTTTTTAAGTTGAAAACAACCTTATAAGGATGTCATTTTTAAACCACAGAGGAGATGAAGGAAAATGTGATACAAGAAGATAGAAAACCTGTGTGTCATTCCAGAAAATGTGTTCTAACAGACTATGGAAGAAATATTGGAAGCAGTGTGACACCAGTAGAGAGGACTAAGTTCCTAAGGAGATGAGGCCTAACAAACTTGTACATAAGTAATAAAATTTTTATAGCAAAAGTTTGGTCTTTTTCTGAAAAGCCCTTGCATATAAAGTCTGAAATGTTAAGAAAATTTAAAACTTAATTAAATAATCTTTATCATTTTTATGGTTGAATGGTGTAATGCCCAATGATAGTTCATTTAATATTTTTAAATGACTGCTGTTGTAATAAATACTTTGATATTTAACAGGAACAGGAGAATCTGGGAAGAGTACATTTATTAAACAGATGAGAATTATTCATGGATCTGGTTATTCTGATGAAGACAAAAAAGGATTTATTAAACTTGTATTCCAAAATATATTCATGGCTATGCAAAGCATGATAAAAGCAATGGATTTGCTACAGATACAATACAAGAATGAAAAAAATATAGTATGTATCAATTAAATTTAAATTGAGTTATGATATAATTTTTATAATTTTTTAATAGAATATTTTTAGAAAAATTAATATTTTAAAACTTAATTATCATAGTATTGCTGTGTTCAAATTTCAGACTAATAGTTTGCTATATTTGACTTTAATAATTGCAGTTATATGATAACTTGTGAAAGAAAAAAGTTACAAAATCAGTAGAATATCCATACACTTTTCCAATAGGGAATCTACCTAAGAATCCAATCTACACCAAAATTTAGCCAAATATATACTACGAATAAAAATTTTGGTAAGATTTTAGATTATGTGCATGTACAATTTTTTAAATTTAAAAACCTGTTCTAATATTTTTATTTATCCAGAATGGCTTGGTCAAATTGAATAATCAACTATCCAAAATACTTGTTCTCAAATATTGAAAAAATTATTTATCATCATCAATGTGAAAAAGACAGTAATAGAAACTATTGTAAAATGTTTTAAATACCAATAAACTATTGAATTTTGATTTTAAAAATTCCCTATTATTTATGTAATGTGAACAGAGAAACAAAACATCAATGTGTGTTCATATTTGAATGAACTATCAATCTCATCAGTATCATTATCAATTGATAGTGTTATTTCTTCTAAGCCTGAGTCAAGAAGACAGATGAATGTTAAATCTCCTGAATTTTGAGATTCTGATATCTTTCACAATTACAGTTGACCATAGAGAAGTTTAATTTATCAGGACTGGTAACCAAAACATGCTAGTGTATAGATGCAGTTTATGAAATCTTCAGAATCTTCAAAACAGAATATAAACACCTAGATGTTGTATTGAACACAAAGTACTTGAAGTGGATTAGTGCACTTTTCAGCATTGCATCATTCTTCAATAACATATGTAGCCTATTTTTAAGTTTAGATGATGATAAAATCAATATTGCTGAAAAGATGTTAAAAGTCAATAGTAAACAGACAGTTTGTATGAGTACCTGAAATCAAAAAGGCTACTATGAAAATTATCTTTTAGTTTTTGACTAAACAATCAACTTTTCAAAGTTAACATTAGTCAAACTGAAGATTATCTTCATATCACATCAATGTTTTCAGACAGCTTCATACCTGGCAGATCAATTTAGACACACAATGAATTTAACTCTGAATTTAATGTAGATGAATCAAATAGATTCAAGTGTAAAATTTTACTCTTGTTATAAATTATAGAAAGAATATGTCATGTTTATAAAATATATTGTATACCATCAAATGAGTCTAATATTGAAGGCTATTGTGCATATGCTAGAAGACTACAAACTGTTAGTTCTATTATCAAATGTTTTGTTATATATTCTGTGTTAGGTCTCTATTTAGTGCCTAAGATTATTTTTAGATGTTAAGAAAATTCAGTTGTAGTATTTCAGATTGTTACTCTACTAAGGGGTCTCAGGATAGCATTCAGGCAAACAACCCCAGAAGTTTTTCATGAATGGGTTCATCTAGGCCCACAATGAGGTGGCCAGGATGAACCCATGATAGGTATGGTTAAAACGTCCTCTCAGTGCCCACAGGATAGAATGAATCAAAAAATGAAAAAAAACCCATTTTCTTGATTCGGGTTTAAAAGAAATACCAATAGTAATTGATGATGATAGTGAAGTCGATGATTAATGTTTTTTAGACTCCTCTGAACTCCTATTGAATTTTGACTTAAAGAATTGTATAGTAGCATTAGCTGTATAGTAGCATTGTTTTAGCAAATTGATTAAAAAGAAATTTAATCTAAGGATTTTCTTGTTCTCAAAAATTCAGAAAGTCATAATTATTCTGTTGTTACTAGAAATTGTATACTATATGAAAGAGAAAGGATCTTTATACTTATTATGTCTTAACTACTATGAGAAAGAACAAATCCAACTTTTAACAAATGTCTTTATTGCACTTCTTTTATGTAAGACGCTGGCCAGAACAAAGGACAAGGGTTACTTTGTTAGCCTTTATATACATCCCCTACCCCAAGGCAATAGTGTTGCCAATCATACAAACCCTGAGGCAATTGTGTTGCCAATTGTGAGAACCGAGAGGGTTAAGCGGCAAGCTTGACTCCACTTATTAGCTTCCTTGTCAGTATGGCCGTAGGAGGGTGAGTTAGTGTAGTGGGGAGGGTTAGTGAGGTCGGGATAAGGTGTTGATTGTACTCAAGGATGACATGCATTGAACATAAAACAACATATTTAATAAACACATAGATTATTACAATTATTCTAGAATACAGAAAAAAATTAAGATACAATTTAAACAGTAACTACTTGTATCGGCATGACAATACTTGTATCGGGAGTTAATATTAGTCTAACCTATAGACTAAAGAACTACGTAACCGAGAGAGAGTTTTATAATCTACGTATAATATACCTCTTAGATCATTGTATAGGACATTGACGAAATGCTCCACGATCAGCAGTCAGTAGGGGGTGACACATAGAGCTCTGTCTTCGGGCTGGAGGTGGCCATTGGGGATTATGGTGGGATGGGTCCTTTGTCCACTGTCAATGTTTACGCCCGGAGGACTGTGTTCAACCCCTTTTTATCCCCTCTTTTGGGGGAGCTGACTAATGCTATGCATGATGTAACCTGTTCTGTGTCTAGAGTTTGTTTACATTAATTGTCAGAAATTGAACATTTTGTCAAATTTATGACCTCTTTCTATCCAGTGTAGTTACTCATTCTACCTCATAAAATTGATAACAGCTGTCAAACAAACTGAATTAATAGCTTGAGGTGACTAAGATCAGGATTTGTCTTGCGACCTTAGTAATGATTGTTGATATTCAAACTGTTTTATCTACTCGACAATCACAGGAAATAGGATGTGTGTGGGGTTTGGTTTTTTGCTTTGTCATCCCTTTTTCCGGGGAGGGAGAGGTTAGAATCGGATTGGAATATTATTTTAATTAATTAAATGATTTAATTAACTTACTTGCCCCCCTCCTCTTCAGATTCTCACACAAATACATAACAATATTCTTACAGTATCTGTGTTAATTTGTCAATTAAACAAGAGACTCTTGTGTATTTAAACAATTTAAATTAATTTAGTACACAGATTAATACTGATAAGAGAATATACTTTTCAGACTGAATCAAATGATTGATGTAATCTGATAAAGTTGACAGCATTTTCTGCAGATTTTATTAAACTGAAATATATGAGATTGTCTAAATAGCTATGATATTGCAGTAGAGGATATTGTCAATAGTTGTCTATTATCTAGGTGTAAACAAAATAATTTTGTTTAGTATATAATGGTTCTTGAATCAAGAACCATAATAACATTTACAGAAATGAAAATTAAGGATAACAGTGTGTCTATATTTTGACTATAAAAATTTATTTTGATCATCTTAATTTTTAAGTATCAAGTAGTAACAATTTTTAGGGAAAAAATTCAAATTAATTAGTTACCTTTATTAGTTTCTACTTCAAGACTGACAATTTTGTATAAAATAATTTTGATTTCAGATTTGTAAATAAAACTGTTGTGAAATAATATAAATTTATATACTTTTTGGAAAGTACAAAATGTTAGTATGGTTGAGGTGTAATAATAAAATTGTATTTATTCAGTTAAACTCCATTCATTATCAGGCTGGCAAGGAAAGTGTAGTTACAGTATGCCATTCAAGACTAATAAAACTGTATTAGAATCATGTTTGCCACAGAATACAAAAAAACTACCAGAAAATTATCCACTTTATTTGTATTTTTGAGATGAGAATTGTTTTATGATTGCATAATCATGCTTTATAGTTTTGTAACTTCAATTTGATCTTCTGCCTTTTGATCTTCTTGAGTGTGTCATGCTCAATCTCTGTTTTACCCTTATTCAATGGACAAAAATAATTTCTTCAACCCAATATAATTTTCTGAGATTAACCAAGTAGTCATAATTTATTTACTCTATAAGATATTTCTGCTTCTAAATTTGCATTTCTCTGAAAATTATTGAATCATGAAATGTTTGAGATAAATAGCTCTTTATGCTAGTGTATTGAAGTTGTAGGGATCACTGAAATACTGTGAGTTATGTATGTGAACATAATTTGCCAAAAAAGAGAGGAACAAAAATTTCAGACAAGACACTAACAAGAACGTCTGATATATAAATAAAATGGAACAAAATTTATTCTTATTGGGTTTATGCTTACAGGATCTTTTTGCTTTTCCAAGGTTCCGATTATGGTCAGTACCCAGCAATTGTTTACTCCTGCCCTTTTTTTCTTGTTATGACAGTTTGATATTTATGCAAAGTTACAAAAATAAAATCTGTTCACATAATACAACAATTATAAACTAAGGCTACTCTAAAACTATCTTAGAATCAAAAACAAGATCGGGAATATGATACAGGAAGAGAATAAGGATAAAGTAAGGATAGAAATACCCAGGATATTTTTTTTTGTGTTTGGATGATATAATTCCTTTCAGATGAAGAGAGGGTCTACATGAAGTGAAACTTTATGCTAAGTTTCACTTCTTTTCTTTGGTGCACTACATTTGATGCCTTCCTTTTTCTTTTATTTTCTCTTCTCAATCACAAGAGTTCACTACACAATTTTGGGGACTACGTTTGGATAATCTGTTGCACCCTTCAACCACTCCATAAGATGTTGCCTCATCTCATTCAATTCTGCTCCTAATACTGCCAGTCTTGTCTCAGCTTGAGCAGAAAAGTCCGTCCTCTTCTTCTGATGGTCTGGCAAAAAAGTGACCAGCAACTCCTTTTCCAACATTCCATGTGACTTCCCTTTTCATTGTTCTGCACAATGAAAAGGGAAGTCACGAGGGGGATCCGTTCCGAGAACCATCTGGAACAGTTATCAAAAGTCAAGTTTCTGGGACTCTATGGTATTTTTATTTTACCTGAAGATGGTCTTTATTTTTAAAGACCATCTTCAGGTAACAAAAGACTAGAAACATTAGTAATTAAATCGTTTTTGCTGCTTTCAAAGATATCTTGAGTGTCTGAAAATCCACAGATGCAGCTTGTATTTGTCATACATTTACAGATTTTGTCATAATGATCATAAAAAGTGAACTTTTATTATGTAAAACTGAAAATTTTTGTTACAGTGATTTCTTAAACTGAAACATTTTTACATTAACCTTTCAGCAGTGGGAGAGTCAGGTATGGTTCTATCCCTTAGTAGTGGAGAATATACCCGAAAAATTTTTAAAGTATTTTTTCCCGCAATTTTTCTCATTTCCGTTTTAGAAAAAGTATTTGTAAACAGTTATGTCTAGTAAAGAAAAGTCTTTTTTTATTGTTACATAATTCATTTTTTATGTGAATTTTTTTTTGCGGTAGTTTTTGGCTAGATTCTGGTGATACCCCCAAAATAATTTAACGTATATATACGTCCCTCACCACTGCCACACGATCGCCCTCGACGTATATATACGTCCCTCACTGCTGAGTGGTTAAGATGCATAGTATTAGTAGGAGATTGAAAATAAATTCATTATATCAGCACTCATTAGAATGACATTTTACCATACCTGTTCTTATATTTTCAAAGATTCTAATGTATCATAATCATTAATTACATAAAATAAACTTTATAATTCTATTTAGGAAAATGCAGAATTGGTTAAGGCAGTTGACTATGAAACAGTAACAACATTTGATAACCAGTATGTAGAAGCAATTAAATCATTATGGGAAGATGCTGGCATTCAAGAATGTTATGATAGACGAAGAGAATATCAATTAACAGATTCAGCTAAATAGTAAGATATCAATTTATTATAAATTATCAAAATATTGAAGTGTTTACCCCAAAATATTTTCTTCTCATTTCATTTACCTATTTATTATTATTATTTAAATGCATTTGTATTGTATTTTTTACTCAATTGGTTGATATTCAGGCCAAATGCTGTATGATGTGACAGAGAAATCACTGAGATCAGCATTATATGTGCGTTTTTTGCAAGTGCTATAGTCGTCGTCTTCTCCCACTATTGTATTTTTTAAATTCATTGTTAAAAATTTTTAAAAATCAATTTTAAATCAAATCAATTTTATTAGAACCTATTGACGATATCCCAGTTACTGAGATATCTTCTGAACTGTTATAATAAATGATATTGAGACAATGTGCAAAGTGGCCTCTATGTTTCTGCACCACAGGACTGAAGGGTGCAGAAGCATAGAGGGCACTTTGCACATTGTCACAATCGCATTGGTGATGACAGTCATCAGGACAGACACAGAAACCTTGATGGCCATTACATTTGTTTTGCACAAGTGGGCACATTTGTAGGTGTTTGGGCCCAGGATGGAGAAGGTCTGAGAGACAGCCGGTAGAAGTGCACTCAACTACAAACTTAACATTAAACAATACCTGTTTATTTACATAAGCATCTTATAATTATTTACATTAGTTATAAGAATCTTAGCTTAATGCTAATTTTATAAGGATCTCTACCAAGTAGCTATTATCATTAATATTTCTCTTAATGTTATACAATATCCAAAACCAGGGCGAGGAATCAAGCGAATACAGATCAAAGGAATGCACTCACGACAAATAAGAAAAGAGCGACTTGTAATCTTACAACTAACTTACACTAAATTATAAACTAAACAGGGAAGGAAGAATAGCAAGAAGTTTTAGTATGATAGAGGAGGTTATAACAAATACCTGGGTTCTCTGTTTCGTATTGATGCTCTTCTGGTGGGGAACCACTCTAGATTGTTTCTTGATGATCTTTTTTGGATCTCTTTGATGGATCTCCTTATACAAGGGATGTTGTCTCTATCTCTTTACATTAGCGGGGTCCTTTCTCTTTCTGTAGGCTACCTTCGTCTCCCTTTGTCCCTCTAGATGACGAGCAGGAGTGTAACCTTCACACGTCTACTTTCACCAAGAGTCCGACCCAAGAATGAACCTTCTTATCATTCTAGTAGCTTCAGGGCCTTCACTTCCCATTGTTGTGGTTTGTGGAAAGGGTTACCCATCCACAGGAAGGAATGTTAATAGAAAATTCAAAAAAACAAAAGGAAGAAGAAAGAAAACTTATATCTAATATATACATTAATATGGCATATTGCCACAATCATCATTAGTTTCTATCTTCTGCCTTCCTAGCCACTTTTTCAGTTCAGGGAAGAAGTGGAAATTGCTCAGCATAAACCAGGGCTGTATGCTGGTGTTAAAAAGTTCCCATTGAAATTGCTGAAGAAGCTGTTGGGTTACAGCAGCACTGTGAGGTTGGACATTGTCATGAGTCAGAAGAACTCCAGAAGTCAGCATGCTTCTTCTTTTGTTCTGAATGGCTCTCTGCAGTCATTGTAAAATTTTGCAATAAACAGCTGCATTGATCATAGTCCCCATAAACTCAACAAGCAACACACCTCTTTGGTCCAAAACATGGTAGCCATAACCTTCCTGTTGTTGAAGGTTTGTCTGAACTTTTTTGGTTTGTTTGGCAAGTTTGAGTGCATCCATTGTCATGACTGTTATTTTGTTTTGGGGTTAATGTATTGAATCCAAGTCATCTCCGGTCACAATCAAT
Organism: Centruroides vittatus; assembly: GCF_030686945.1. Lineage (NCBI taxonomy): Eukaryota > Metazoa > Arthropoda > Arachnida > Scorpiones > Buthidae > Centruroides > Centruroides vittatus. The sequence continues at coordinate 678,163 of NW_027122581.1, forward strand.
GTCAAAAAATTGTCACCTTCAGCCTCATAATGGGTGAGGAAGGTCAGTCTTGCTGCCATTCAGCAACTTTTCTGGTCATCAGACAATATCTTTGAAACCCATGAGTGCACAGTTTTTTGTAGCATAGGTGATCTGTTATGATCCTGTAAACAGATGATCTTGAAACTTCAGTAAATTCCACATACAACTCACTTAATGTAAACCTCTGTTTTTTTTCAAACCACTTGGTCAACTTGTTGAACAATGTCTTCTGTTGTGACAGACTTGTGTCCTTGTCCCCCTTCATTGTGAACATCAATTTGGCCTTCTTTAAATTTCCTACACTACTTATGCACAACACCATCACTCATAAGATTTTAACTGTAATGCCAGCTCATTATTCAATGAATTTCCACAGTGCTATTCCCTTCTGCTTGAAGAAACCGAATTATACCATGCAACTCACACTTGGCAGGAGAGTCAATCATAGCAGCCATGTTTATGTGCCTGCAACTAAGCTCGCAATGGCTATGGTAGTGGCTATGGTAGAGGAGATGCGCAATTGCCCTCCGTGCATACCTTTTTCCTTCCACTCAACTGGCTGTTTACCTGCATGATCAGAGGTTGAAACAGAAACCACTTACATTTTAATGCACTTAGAATTCTCTTTAGTACAATTATTCAGTATAATGCATGTTCATAGAAATTTTGCGAACAAAATTGTATTCAATGTTTAAAAATATATGCAATATAGTTTTCTAGTATGTTTAGTGAAAACTGAATTTTTTTATTAATTATTTATTTATACATTTTAGCTATTTAAGTGATCTTGATAGAATATCTACTACTGATTATTTGCCAACTCAACAAGATATTTTACGTGTTAGAGTTCCAACAACTGGAATAATTGAATATCCATTTGATTTAGATTCCATTATATTCAGGTGTGTTGAAGCTATATCAAATTTTTAAAATATATCTATAATGTAATTATTGAAACTTCTAATTATAATAATTGTAGTATATCAGTTTTTTTTATTAATTTATTATTTAGAAAAAATTTAAATCAATATGCTGTGTAGTAATAAAATATATTTTGTCCTAAAATATCCAAAATGATTTTATTAATACAGTAAAATTTCCTTATAGTAATCACTTTGGATCTCATTTATTCAGACAACAATAATCAAATGATAACATTTAAGCTGAGTAAATAAAAATGGAGACTGCAATTAATAGAAATTCTGATTTTATTGACTCTGACATTAAAAAGTCATATTAAAACAATTATAAAATTAATAAATCTTAGAATTATACATTATAACTATTATTTATTAGTAATAAGAGCTAGTGTGTAATTTATGTAAGAAATTACAGCAATTTAAATTGCTATATCACATGCAAAAAATGATTAAAACAATTAATGCTTAATGTTTACATGCTGGATTTAGACTGGAGATAGTAACTGAAGATAATTGCATATTGAGCACATTAATAATTGCATATTGAGCACATTAATAATCTGCACATTGAGGCTGAAAGTACACAAAAAGGCAACTTTTTCGTGGACTTAGATCCATCGGTAATCAACAATATGAATATAATGATAATTGAACTCTGATTATGATGATAAAAAAAATGTTATATGTATATTTTAATTATGTTTTGGTATATTACAATTCTGATTGCATTAAATGACTGATAATAATATCAATGATTAAAATAAGTAGATTCTACTGTATACACGTGATAAAAGTAAACAACAAATTATGTTGATGTAAACAGTAACCTCAAAAGCTGTTTATTAATTTTTAAACAGTAATGAACATTGAACTTGGATGTATTAAATTTAAAATTTACTGTAAAAATACGTTGTATAAAGATTTATTATAAACAGTTTTATAAAATACCAGATCAGTAAACATAGTTAAAAGAAATTATTTTGAAGTTTTTTTCAGTAATTCAAGATTTACCATGCATAAGAAAACTTTATAAATTGCTTTTCGCATTATTTTACTGTTTAGTTGCATTGTTTTTCTTCCTTATTTAGAATGGTTGATGTTGGTGGTCAAAGGTCTGAAAGAAGAAAATGGATACACTGTTTTGAAAATGTTACATCTATAATTTTTCTTGTTGCCTTAAGTGAATATGATCAAATTTTGTTTGAATCTGATAATGAGGTAGTATAAATTTTAACTTGTAATACTGTGTTGATATAGTCAATTTATAGTGTATATTCTAAATACATAAAAATGAATTCTTATTTTTCAATTTATATCACACTATCTGAATTTTTTGAAATCTAGATAGAATATACACAATAATATACTTTCTAATTTCTTAAAGAACTAATTTAGATGGTTTGATGGCCGAGTGGTCAAGGTGGCAGCCTACCACTCTGGGGGACCTGGGATCAAATCCGGACAGGTTGAAAAATTCCCAGGAATTTTTCATGGGGTGATTTGTCCGGATTTGTCAGGCCTCGTCCCTCACCATCTGGTGCCTGTGGGCCTAGTCAAATCCATAAAGGGCTTGCTAAAAGAAGCCCTCTTAGTGCCCACAGGGTGGAAAGAGTTTAAAAAAGAAAAACAACTAATTAGTACAAAAATGTATGTGCTTTTTTTTTTTTTTTTTTTTTTTTTTTTTGAAGATTAAAATGTTTTTAAAATTATTTTGTGTTAAAATAATGGAGATGATTATATATTTGAATATTAAAAATTTTATAAATAATAGAAGCTATAGAGATTTTTTTTTGTATATTTATATTTAAAATTGTTTTCAGAATAGAATGGAAGAAAGCAAAGCGTTATTCAAAACCATTATTACTTATCCCTGGTTTCAAAATTCTTCTATCATTCTTTTCTTGAATAAGAAAGATTTATTAGAAGAGAAGATCATGCATTCACATATAGTTGATTATTTTCCAGAATTTGACGGTAAGTTTAGTTTTTAAAAATATTTGCTTTAATATATTATTTAGTCTATTGTATTTGTATTTCTGTGGGAAGTTAAAAGTATATCACAAATAATTTCATATGACATACAAGATAAGAAAAGAAAAAAATTCCTGTAGATCAAAAGATATCTTAAACATCAACAGCTGTATATTAAAGCCGAAAGATTGCTAAATTTCATCAAGCTGTATTACTACTACTACTATTATTAAATGCTAAGTAATTTGACACTAAAGGTAAAAGTTTGGTAACGATAACCAAAATTGTTGATCAAATTGTAGTGAATTATTAGGTGTTAGGTGCCATATCTCGCTAAATTTAATAATTATAATTAAATTTGGTTATGTCTAAGTAAGTTCTGGAAGCAAGGATTAGATCAGTGTTTCTCAACCTCTAATGAATTGTTGCCCCCTTCAATAAAACTGTTACGTAGTATCACCCCCTTCACTTCAAAAAAAATTTTGTTGGGTTTATTAGTGTAGCACTGCATGTACTTAATTACTTACGAAATACAAAGCAAGACTACATACAAAAAACTTAAATTTATTACATATACGATTTATGGCGTGATTGTACAGTACAAGTCGGACATAGAATGGAAAACACGCGTATACACGACAAGGTCCACACCCAAAGTAAAGTCACAAGCCGAGAGAAGTCGAAGATCGGGCTGCCAGTTTGTTGGGTTCAGTGTTCCACCTGGTGGCGGCCTTTGGAATTACGACCAAAGCTATCGCCACAGTACTCCCTCCCCAGTACTGTAGGTACGAAGTTAAAGGTATCGGGGGTTGAATCTAACTCATCTTCCAGATCGTGTTGTCGTCGTCGTGTTGGTAGGCGCAGAGTCATTCGGAGCATTTATCATTGGTCGCTCTGGGCAGTCTGGACGTGTTGTCCTGCACGAGTTTGGCGATGTACTGACGTTCTCGCTGTCTAAAAATGCTGGCTTCAGTCGGTCGATGTTAACTGTTGTCGTTTCTCCGTTGACTAGGATCGTGAAATGCTTAGGTGTCCATGTGGTAACTGGGAAGGGGCCGTCGTAAGGGGGGTCAGGGAAGTTCTATGACCTTCTCTCCGCACAAAAACGTGGGAGCAGGTGTCGAGTGCTGGATGAACGAAGTGTGAAGGTTTCACATGTGCAGATGTTGGAGTCGGCGTAAGCGACTGCATTGTGGACCGTAGGCGATGGAGGAAGGATGATGGATCTGCTGACGGTTCCCGCGAAGGATGAAAGAACTCTGCCGAGAGACGAAGGGTTGTGCCGTACACCATCTCAGCACAAGTACCATTGATGTCGTCTTTTAACGCTGATCGGAGGCCGAGGAGGACGATTGGAAGAGATTCTGTCCAATGTTGTTGGTGGCATCTGAGAGCCTGTTTTAGGGAACGATGGAATCGTTCAACTAAACCGTTTGCTGATGGGTGGTAAGGTGTTGTGCATATGTGTTGGATACCCAACATAGTTGTCAGTGAAACAAACAGATGAGATTGAAATTGTCGGCCTTGATCGGTGGTGATGATGGAGGGAACGCCGAATCTGGAGATCCAGTGAGAGACGAAGGTGCGAGCGACTGTTTCAGCAGAGATGTCGTGGAGGGGAATAGCTTCCGGCCACCTCGTGAATCTATCTACGCAGGTGAGTAGGTAGGTATATCCATCTGAAGGTGGAAGTGGTCCGACGAGGTCAAGATGCACATGTGAAAACCGATTGGATGGAAGGTCGAATCTCTGAAGAGGACTGTTGGTGTGCCGATTCACTTTGGACCGTTGGCAGTTTACGCAGGAACGGGTCCAGCTGGCGATGTCCTTCTGCATCGAAGGCCACACAAAACGATCTTGGACTAAATGTCTCGTGGCACGAATTCCTGGATGGGCCAAATTGTGCATGGAAGAAAAGATTTGACGGCGAAATTGGAGAGGTATATATGGGCGAACCTTGCTGTCCTTTACGTCACAATATAGTTGTAGTGATGGGCTGATTCAAAGTGGCTGTAGTGTGAGTGATATTTTATCGTCCGTGAGGAGTGCAGTTAGTTCATCGTCGTTTGCTTGAGCTTCCACTATGGCAGTAAAGTCTGTCACGGGAAGTCGAATCTCGTTGATCCGAGAAAGGGTGTCTGCCACAATGTTGTTCGCGCCAGTGACAGTGCCTGATGTTGGTGCTGAACTGCGCAATGTAATCGAGATGTCGCAGCTGATGTGGGGAGCAAGTTTCTGGTTTTTGGCAAAACGCAAAGGTGAGAGGACGATGGTCCGTACAGATGACGAAGTTTTGACCTTCGATGGTATGGCGGAAGTGTTTGATCGCGGAGTATATAGCTAGCAGCTCCCTGTCGTAGGTGCTGTATTTTTTTTCGGTAGGCGTTAACTTCCGCGAAAAAAAGGCTAGTGGACGAGTTCCTTCAGCAGTGTGTGTTTGTAGTACAGCGCCGATGGCGACATTAGACGCATCTACCATTAAAGAGAGATTGTCGTGTGACGAATAGTATGCAAGAGTCGTTGCATTTGTGAGATCTGCTTTACTTTGACTGAAGGAGTTTAGAGCAGATTCGTTCCAGCAGATGATGCGTTTATCATTTTTCTTGGAATCCTTGAGAAATTCGAGTAGTGGGGCTTGAGTTTGAGCTGCATTTGGCAAAAAACGTCTATAAAAGTTGACCATGGTTAGGAAGCGACGAAGCTCAGCGACAGTTTTAGGTTGAGGAAAATCGTTGATGGCCTTGGTTTTTGATGGCAAAGGCTTTACTCCTGACGATGTGATCATGCAGCCGAGAAATGGAACTGCAGATTTTCCGAGGATGCACTTGGATGGGTTTAATTTTAGGCCGTGTTCTTGCAAGCGGAGGAACGTTTGGCGGAGATGGTCCTTGTTTTCATCTGCGTCCTTGGACGCGACCAATATATCGTTGAAATAGGGGATGCAGAAGTCGAGGCCAAGTAGGACCTGGTGGATGTATCGCTGGAAGGTTTGGCCAGCGTTTTGTAGGCCGAAAGGCATATAGACGTATTCGAACAAGCCGAACGGGGTTGTTATGGCGGTTTTTGGAATGTCCTCGGGGAAGACTGGTATTTGATAATAGGCATGGGCTAGATCCAGTGTGGAAAAAATGATTTTGCCTTCAAGGAGTTGAGTACAGTCCTGTATATGAGGAACAGGGTAGCGATTGGGAACGGTTATAGCATTGAGACGGCGGTAGTCATTGCATGGTCGCCACTGGCCATTTGCCTTTTTAACCATGTGTAATGGGCTGGCCCAGGGGCTTTTGGATGGCCTGATGATGCCTTGAGACATTAAGAATTGGAATTCTTCACATGCTGCTCGGAGTGTATCTGGTGGTAACCGTCTGGGTTTCGAGAAGACAGGTGGTCCTTTGGTCTCAATGTGATGGAAAGTGGTTGGTGTTTTTTTGGTTTCGGGAGTTATCGACGGATTTGTAATAGTAGTGAACTTGGCCAAATTGCGGTGGTAGGGAGAGTCATTAGTCACGGCGGTGATGTTAGTGACAGTTGTGGGACGGTTCTGTCGGCAGCCAGGAGACTCAAGTTGCGTGACTCCATCGATTAGTCGATTGTTTTTGACGTCCACCAGTAGGTTGAATTTAGTTAAAAAATCGATTCCTATGATGGGTTGGGTCACGTCAGCGATTACAAATGGCCATGAGAAACTCCGCTTTAAATTAAAATTTAGTGTTAATAGCTTTGTGCCATAAGTTGGAATAGGTGTCCCGTTTGCAGCAAAGAGGACTAGCTTCTCGGGTTTGCTTAAATATGTGTTGGGACTTTTTGGAATCACTGAGATGTCGGCGCCTGTATCTATTAGGAATTTATATTTCGTAGTAGGGTCGGCCATGGTGATTCGGTCGATGTGGCAGTTGCGACTTCTGGCCGTAAGTGCCCGCCCAGTCAGTTTTCCGCCGGTAGAAAGGAGCAAGGGGCTTTGCATTTTTTTGCCTGCGCCCCAAAGGTAGCGTGATAGTAACACATGCCGTTTTCAGGGGTGCTTTGCCGTTGACTATGACGTGATTTGCTGCGGTGCCTCGTGTTGTTAGAAGGGTATTCGGAGCGTCTAAAGGAGCGGCACGGGTTGTTGATGGACATGGAGAGGTTCTTGACCTGTTTGGCTAATTCTGCAACTTGGTTCTCCAGGGTGGAAATGGCGACAGAGTCATGTTCTACAGTTTGGATGTGTGCGGGGGAGACTAATTCTATTATTTTGTCAGCCATGGCGGCTAATTGTTGGAGTTTCTCGTTTGATGCAGCTAAAATGGCCTGAATATTGTGAGGTAACCTCGACAGCCAGAGAGATTTCAAGAGATCTTCACTGAAATGGTTACCGGCCAAGTCGCGCATCCGTGTTAAGAGGAAGGATGGACGTTGATCTCCCAGTTCTAACCCTTGAAGAAGCGTTCTGATTTTTGAGGACTCGCTCTCAGTGTAGATGTCGATAAGGCAAGCTTTTAGAGTGGCGAATTTATTCTGCTCGGGTGGGTTGAGGATTAGATCATGCACCGAATTTAAGATTTCCGGCTCTACCGTCGCAACGACGTGTTTAAATTTCGTGTCGTCGGCGGTTATGTTGGAAATGGAAAATTGCGCTTCTAACTGTGCGAACCATAAGCTGGGGTTGCTCTTCCAAAAAGGTGGAGGTCTGATCGCGACGCGTGCTATATGACGGTGATCGTCGTTATTTTCTGCCTCAGCCATGATTTTAGCGTAGTTGTAGCAGTGTGAAGATGGTTATCCGTAAATGCTGTGTGCGCAGTTCAGCACGTGGCGAGAGGACAAAGAAAGATGGCGCATAAAGGCACTTGGCGCAAGAACAAAAAAGGATGGTAATACCTTTTCGTTGAACCGTTGACCGTCGACGAAAAATATCCGTGGTTACACTTTTTGAAGGTCTAGGTGAACGATTACACAGTTCCAAAAAAGATGAATGTCCGACGTTTATGTTCGATGCGAATGGATTGAGTTTTCATGTCGTACGGTAGAGTCCTTCTTCAGATTGTGGGCACCATAAATCATAAATCACGTTCGGGTCACCAGTTTGTAGCACTGCATGTACTTAATTACTTACGAAATACAAAGCAAGACTACATACAAAAAACTTAAATTTATTACATATACGATTTATGGCGTGATTGTACAGTACAAGTTGGACATAGAATGGAAAACGCGTATACACGGCGAGGTCCACACCCAAAGTAAAGTCACAAGCCGAGAGAAGTCGAAGATCGGGCTGCCAGTTTGTTGGGTTCAGTGTTCCACCTGGTGGCGGCCTTTGGAATTACGACCAAAGCTATCGCCACAATTAGTTTATCTGATAACTATATATAGTAAGACCTCGCTTAACACTGATTCGATATAACGCGGTCTGCTCAAAACCTTAAAAAAAGCTCAAAATTTACATTGATTTAAATTATTGCAGCATTTCATTGATTCGTATATAATATGATTATTTACAAACACAAACCAATCAGAAAAAGGTGCACTTTTTTAAAATTGTTTGTTTGGTGCAATTTTGGAAAAAATATAACATGATGGATGCCATAGTCAATATCAGCTTTGCTTGGCAAGAATTAACTGATAAATGCATGAACAAAGTATGGAAGAAGTTATGACTGAAAGTATCCAAGAATTCTTAACGAGAAGAGCCTATCACGGTATCGTTAGGTTGACTTTGGTCAACCTAAACAATACAGCAGGACTAGGAGGACAGTTGGATGGCTGAGGGGTCAAGGTGGCAGGTTACCGCTCTGGGGGACCTGGGATTAAATCCGGATGGATCAAGAAATTGCCAGGAATTTTGCACAGGGTGGTCTGTTCGGATATGTCGGGCCCCATCCCAAACCACCTGCCAAACACATAATGGGCTTGCTAAAAAGGCCCTCTTAGTGCCCACAGGGCAGAAAGAGTTAAACAAAAACAGAACTAGGAGATGTAAGCAAGCAGGATATTGAGGAGTTACTGCAGCTTTCTGGTGAGAATCTTATCAACGATGACCTTCAAGAACTGGTAGAGCAAGGAATTCATGTAGAACTGTTTTACTATATAATGTATTTGTATATATAATGTACTGTTTTACTGTATAATGTTTTACTATATCTCCCAGAAGATTGTTTTTTGCGTCCAAAATATAAATTGTTAGTAATTGCCCCCAATAAGGAAAAATACCACATGGGGATGATATCGCCCCCTGATGAGAAACACTGGATTAGATGAAGGTCTGGGTAGTAGAATGGGCAATGTGACCACAAAGTAAGCAGGAGTTGAGGGTTTAAGTCCTGTTTTGGGCTGATTCTTTTTTCCTAGAAGCTTCTAAATTAATTATTAAATTTAGCAAGAGATGGTGCGTAATGCCTGTCTCTAGTGCCAAATTACTTAGCATTTAATTAATAACAGTAGAAGTAATATAACCTGATATAATTCAGCAATCATTTGGTTTTAATATATAATTATCAGATTTGGATGTTTATATTTGTAACCACAGCTGTATATTTAAATAGATTTTTGTAACATGTAAAGAATCATTGCAACTGTAGATGTGTTATAAAGAATGATAAGTAGTTTTATTAAAAAACAAATTAACAGAAATAGCTGAATTGAAAGTATATTAGAACTATTATAGTATTATATCAACAAATATAGATTAAGCCACTTCATACAAATATCTTCAGGCTATAATGTACTCTATGAGCCAATCACCAGTGTGAGATGAAAAAAAACAAACAAAAGAAAATTTCACAACTAATGTTTTCAAACTCCCCTGAGTTCTTCTTAGGTATAAATGAATGTCTTATGGAATGTTAAAGCTTTTGGAATATGAACATTTAATGTAATGAATCGTTCAAATCTGACGCACGAGAAATATTTAAACGTCATGTCACACATGTGCATTCGTTATAGTCAATAACATGCTCATAGAGTACATTATTGACTATATTCTGGTGTTGTGTGTTGTTTACTATCTTCAGGCTATTAAGAGCTTATCACAAGAGATCTGTACAATACAAATAACTATAGTAAGTCCTCATTTAACATCATTTTGTTATAACTTTGATGAGAAAAAATAGAAGCACATTCATAATAATTTACAATTATTTGATATATAAAAATATTTACAAAGACTTATATAAAGCATTTAAATATAACAGAAGAAATAGTAAGTGAATGGTGAAATTTCTAGTTTTTAGTAATATTGATTACAAAAAAATTATTTGAATAAGAACATAATTAATAATTATGAATTGTAGAGTAAGAAAATTTAGATCAACTACAGAAATGATATTATATGATAGGAATTTTTTCAGATCCAAAAGTTAGATTAATCAGCTGTATATTATTATTAGAGAGCAGAAATAGATGGTTTTATTCAATTCAATTTTTGTAAATATTCTAAAGAATGCTAGTTAGTTATTAAATCATCATTATACATAGGATAACTTATCTTTTATCTTATTTTTTACTTCATGGTAAGCAGAGGTTGCAGAAAATTTTAAATTACAATAAAATGTGACATGGATTTTTTTATTATGAATTCCTTCTTATTATGACTAACAGATAATGAGCTCAGATAATATAGAGAAGTTTGGAAAAATACCAATTCAAATTCTGCTTTAAGGTCAATTTACACACAACAGTGACATGCCGGCACCGTGACCGTTTGGTAACCTTGACGTCGAGTACGGCACAGTGATGAGTATTCACACACAACAATGACCTAACCGTGCAGTATTTGTTTCATTCTCTCGGTGAGTAGTCATGCAGTTTTCTGAGGAAGAATTGGCTATCATAGCTATATGTTTGGACAATGAAAAAGAAATCCAATCAAGAAAGCACTGCAAGTGGGTACATCAAGCATGGACAAAAAGGTCAATAGAAGGGGAATTTCATACACTTTATGAAGAATTAATAGATGATGAAACTAAATTTTTTGAATATTAATTAAATAATTAAATAATAATTAAAATAAAGAAATAAAGTAAAATACCTGTATTTGATTATAATTAATTATTGATTATTTTGATTTAAAATTTCCTTTGATTTTCTTAGAAAACAAAATTTACCGTCGGTGAAAATATCGTTCCCGAGAAATGTACTTTCACGTTACAGTCACTGCCACTCCACAGCACTGTAACGAACGGGTCTGGACAGGGTGGTTTAAAACTACGATTTCCCACAGGCAAAAATTTATTGTACTGTGCCGGCATGTCACTGTTGTGTGTAAATCGACCCTTAATCTTTTAACACTTTTTAGTACTTTTTAAATGTATATATGTTATGGACAAAGTGATTAATCGGGCATTATAAATAATGACCAAAAAGGGCGGGCAGTGTGATAAATATTCATTCATTTATCAAATTGACCGGTCATTATGAATACTGCTACCACCTAGTCGGGCAAAGTGATAATAATACGTTGAGGAGTGATCATTCGACATATGCTAGCCAATCGGCACTCAGTTGCGTGTGCATATCATGTTTAGTACCGAATTTTAAATTTGATTAAAAAAACTCCACTTATTTCGTTTAGAAATATTTATTTTTTGTAAATTATTTCAAAGTACTATTAACTATATAAATTAAACTAATATTAACAAAAAGTATTTATTAACAAATTTATACTTAATTAAAAAATTAATTTACAGGAAACTTCTGGAGTTTCATTTTTGGTATAAATTATATATAATATTAAATGTTTTATAGTTTATTTATTTGAGCAATTAAGATTTTGATGACATTTGGAATTACATAATTTTTTTTCTTTGTAGCATTTGCATCTATTAGATTTGCAACCAATTAGCCTTGACCTCCAGAAATTTATGACATTCTTGCACATTCTCTAAGCGAAATTTCTTCACCTGGTACATCTTCAACAGAAATGAAGTTTTCTTTACAGACAGTAAATTGGTTTCTTGAATATAATACATTTAATATGCCATATTTGGTACCCAGTTTGTAAAGGTTTTTATCTTTAACCGCAACAACGACACCTAAAATATTTTTTCCATCACTGCGGGCTCGATCTACATCAGGTACACGAATCCTTACTGTATCACCAACATTAGCTGCTGTGTATTTGGAATTTGATGTACCAATCATTTTTTCTGCTTGCTTTTTAAGATTTAACAAAGCCATCTCCCTTGTTTTAGATACATTTCTTATTTTTTCTTCTATTTTTGGATCAATTGTTTGGATTGTTTCTTCTTCACTCATCAATTCTGTAATACTAATAACATCCTGGTTTAGATTTTTTTCATGTGAAGACGATGTAGATCTTTGAACTTCATCAGTTATATTGCTATGTGAGGATGGCATTATCGAATAATCTTTTATAATGTTTTCTTGGACGGTACCTGAACTTTCAGAGTTTGAACAACTTTGACTTACTTCGTCGATAGTTTTAAAAAGTCTCTCTAGATCCTCCTCTGTATTAACGTTGGTCAACGATTCGTTGGGTATAAAATTCTTTAATCCAACTTTTAACTTTGCTCCAAACATGGCCTCATAAGGGCTGCAGTTTATACCAGTATGATGCGCTCGATTTTTCATCAGTTGTACAAAACGTAATCCCTCTGACCATTTGTTAGTATTGTTAGTTTCCAACCAAGAACTAAGCATATTTTCTACGTCTTGATTACATCTTTCTACTGAACCCTGACTTTGTGAGTGCCTGGGCTTTTCATGCACCATTTTTAACTCGGGCCACATATTACACATTTCTTTGATGACATTATTGGCGAATTCTCTGCCATTATCGCTTTGTAGAATACTCGGTGCACCAAAAATTGTAAAAATGTCTAAAAGAACATAGGCTACTTCTTCAGCCTTTTTGGTTTTTAATGGTTGTAGTTGAACAAATTTAGTTAGATGGTCTTGATACATGAGTATAAATTTATAATCCTCATCAACTTGCGACTGCATATCTATAAGATTGACCTGACATTTTGAGTTCATTTTATTACATAAAATCGGTTTAACTACCAAGCCTTTCTTAGGAACATTCTGTTTTTTCTGACAGATTTCACACAAGTTCAAATAAATTACAATTATTTCCCTTGTAATATTTTTATATTTCATATTTAATTTTTTTTCCATACGGTTTCTACCACCATGTCCAATAGCGATATGGGCATCGTGCAATATCTGAAATATTTCTTCCGTGTGAACGTAATATTTAATCACATTACCTTCTTTTACAGGCATAATTAATTTTTCTAAATTTCCGATAGATACATCATATCTACGTAAACGCTGATATTCTTCCGGTAACTTAGAAGTAACTTTCATTTTTGACTGTTTCACTTTTTCTATCATTGACAAATAGACTGATTTTGTAAAAATTTGATTGTTCTCACCTTTTTCTGCTATTAACTCGTTTAATTGGTTGTTGAAGCGATTATTCATATCACTTACTTTTCAAAGAATTTTTCATATTACTTTTGTCAAAGAAGAAAGATTAACTACTGGTCACATGAATTTAAAATTCGGTACTAAATGCAATACGCATGCGCAACTAAGATGTAAGTTCTGATTGGCTAGCGTATGTCAGATGATCACTTCTCAACGTGTTATCATCACTTTGCCCGACTAGGTGGTAGCAGTATTCATAATGACCGGTCAATTTGATAAATTGTTGAAATTTATTACAATGCCCGATTTTGTTGGGCATTATTCATAATGCCCTTATTAATCACTTTGCCCATAACATATATAAAATTTAGGATAGACTGTGATGTGATAAAAGTTGACACACAAAAATATATTTTCAGTTTGTAGTAATAAAACCATTGTCTACTTATTTAGGTCCAAAACAAGATCATATTGCAGCACGAGAATTCATACTTAAAATATATTTGGCTCAGAATCCATCAAACGATCGGATGGTATATTCACATTTTACTTGTGCCACAGGTAAATTGATTTTTATTGATAACAAAATTAATGTGATAATACATATTATAATACACCAAGAAAAAACTAAAATGATTTTTACAAAAATCATAAAGAAAAGGATTTGTTTCAGGACTAGCTGAACACAGAAAAGATTATTGAGTTTAACTTGAAATATTAATTGATCTATTATGGCAATAAATAACTTAACATATAATTGTATCAAGTTACCAGTAAAGTTAAAAATTATAGTTGTAAATACAGAATAAAATATTTAAGTACAGTAAAACCTTGATTTAACATACTTTGGATTTAATGGATAAAATTTTTGGTCTGTATGTCATATATAAATATTAACACCCTGTTAATTTTAAAATGTTTTTTATATGTAATTAAATTAGCAGGTTATTTTTTTTCAAATCCAAGAGTTATCTCTCTTAAATAAATATAATTAAAGTGTATTTTCCAAAATCCATTTATTTATTTTGATTTAGATTATATTCTTATTTATTACAGTCTCAGAACTACAGTGAGTATATAAGTAACCATTAGTGCACCCAGGGTGTGGGCTAAGGGACCCTGGCATCCCCAAAGTAAAAGCAAAAAAAATGCTAGTAGATTTTCCAAAATATTTTCATAATTAAAGTTCAGTTTTTATTTATATTGTATCATGTGTTCTATTTCTATACTACTTATGAATTAGCGGTCACATAAGATAGGGATTTTATTGAGTTTGCATTAAAAAAATTTTTTATCTGTTTAACTTGGCTCCCCCAAAATTAAATCTTGAATGTGCCACTGTAAGTAATAATATTGTGGTGTACATGAGGACGAACAAAAGAAATACGAAATTTTACACAAAAGAATAATATTTTATTATTATTTCACGTGGTCCTTTATACACTATATATACTTCGTGATCCCAACTATACACCGCTGATATATACAACTGTATCTAGTCAGTGCGGTAAAACTGTGTACATACAAAGGGGATTGATGCGTTTACGCGACAATGGTCTTTGTTTGTAGCTCTCACAGAGGTAATACGGGTTAACTTAAACTATCTTAAACTAGCTTATAATCTAAAAGAAAATAGGAGAGGGAAGAACAAAGAGTAAAAATAGAAGAAAAAATGCTGGGTACCCAGTGTTTCTTTCTTGTCTGGTCTTCACTCTTGACGAAATGGGGACTTCTATCGCAGTCACTTGTAGTTGTCCTTTTCAATCGCTCCGATCAAATGAAAGAGTCTATATCGCTAAACTCTCAGCTCTTCTTGTTTTCGTCTATGTCAGTTCTTTTTCTGTAGACGACCTCGGCACTTTGTCTCGATCCGTGATGACGACCACTTTCTTTTTCGTCCGCTTCTTCTCGACGCTAGCCTCGGAATGCCTCACCCACGCTCCCTGACTTGCCTCAGGGTTTCTGTTTCACACCTTGTTTCCGGTGTTATTCTATGAAATTTCGTCCCCACCAGCCGGAAGGAAAGACCGTTAGAGAATTCGAAGAACAGACATAGAACAAAGGATTAACGAAACTTAATACTAGGCTTAACGCTACATATATATATACAACAATATGGCGTATCGCCACAATATATATAAAAAATTCATATCTTTCAAATTAAATACATACATAATTACACAAACGTATCTACATAAGTAAAACATAAACTAACCAATTTGTTAAGTTTTTTAGCACACACATTCAGAAATCTATTTTATTATATAATGAATGGACTTTTGGTTTTAGCAGACACCCCATCATCCAAATTAGTCCATTAAATTAAGATTTAAGATTATACTCTAATTGTTTTATATTTATAATTAGTTAATTTAATGAATAATCTAAGGTCAAAGTAAAGCAATTATATATTGTTACAATAGATCAGTTTATATTTTAGGCAATTATTACTAATTGTTTTTGCTTAGAACTTAACTCTGTTTATAATTTGGTTATGCTTCAGATGTCTTTACAATTCATAAAGTGTAATGAGGTATAGAAAATATAATCTTTAGGGAGAACTCATTGGAGACTTTTGAATATGACTTTTTTAAGTCCAAACAGTATTAAAAATATTCGTTGTTGTTTAAAAATTTGCATTATGGTAAGCTGCAAGACATGGCATATATGTATGTGCCTTTGGTCGTTTTAGGAAAAAATTTGGTGCCAAATGAATATATTTGTGGTGCATGAAGGATTTTTTACATTTCTTAGATATTGACAGAATATCTGTCAGCTGCTTGCTAAATTTACAATTGAAAGTTAAAGTTGATAAATAAGCTGCATCATTGCATAACCCTCATCTGCTATCAACCTGACTTTTAACTACAGATAACCATATGTATATGTTTAGCCATATGAAATTTTGGTAACTTTAACAAATACTAAAGATTTCTGAAAAAGTTTATTTTAAGTATTTCTTTATGTAAGGAACATACTCTTATATAACAAAAGACAGACACAAAACTTCAAAAAAGCTTATTTTTTGTTTTTTTTTTTTTAATATTATTATTTAAAATCCAAAAAATATAGTGCAATGGAAGAAAACAAATAATACAATAAAACCACAATTATCCAAATTAATTAGGACTGGGCTATCCCCATGGTCAGCAAACCATGGCTCGTGGGCCGCATGCAGCTCTGCCACAAATGACTGCACGGGGAGGCATGTGCAATTCATGCACGAGTTGAGTGAGTCAGTCCATCAGCTGTCTCATTGTGTACAGTGGTTAGTGCTCGTCATGTCAGCAAATCATGCACAGGTGACAAAAGTACCTGCTCAAAACTGTATTTTTCCAACCAGCTGCAAATCCTACAGGTATTTTTGTCAGCAATTTAAAAATTAATTATTTTGTGTTGGTGGCTTTATTATTATAAAATGAAACATTTTTTTAGCTGTTCTATTTGACACTGCTACAAAGAACAGAAGACGAAAACTGTGAATTTAAAGTTGAATGGACTGAGACTTTTGCATTTATTCAAAACTTAAATGGCCTTCTGACCTGTCTTATTTGTCAGGAAAAATTGGTACATAACAAGAAGTCAAATTTGGAGAGACACTTTACAACTAAACATGCATCATTTAGTACTAAATATCCTGTTGGTGATGCAAGAAAGAAAGCTGTTGACAAGGTTGACAAACTTCAGAAGAGTCAAGAAAAATCAAATTCTGTATTTAATTACTGGATGCAATCATCCAACAATGTTAATATTGCAAGTTTTGTGGTTAGTCAAGAGATTGCTAAAAGAGGAAAACCATACACAGGTCTGCGAATACTTCAAAAGTTGTTTTATAAATGCATCCGAAGAGCTGTTTCAGGATTTTAAGAACAAAGCAGATATTCTAAAAAAAATTAGAGTTACCATTGTCTGCTAAAACAGTGAAAGATAGAATAGTCAAAATGCCTTTGAATATAACAAACCAGCAAGTCGAAGATCTTAAATTGGTTTCAGCTTTATCAATAGCAGTTGATGAGAATCTTGCGACATAAATGATACAGTGCAAGTTTTTTTTGTATGATTTATTTCATCCTCAGATCCTAAAGAAGAACTTTTAGGATTATTGCCACTCAAAGATCAAACACGTGGAGAGGATATAGCAAATGCTGTAATTGAGTGTATTGAAAAACATCATATTCCACTCAATAAAATTGTCTCAATTTCAACAGATGGGGGAAAAGTATGACAGGCATAAGAAATGGGTTTGTTGCTATTTTAAGAAAAAATTAATCACAAGATACTACTTACCATTGCATCATTCACCAAGAAGTGCTTTGTGCCAGAAGAAATTTGCAAAGTTATGGAATTGGTGATTAAGATTATCAACTCCATTATAGCTAAAGCTCTTAATATTACATTGCCAATTTAAAGAATTTTAGTTGAAATGGGGAGCGAGTACGCAGATCTTCTGCTGCATAACAAGGTATGTTGGTTATCAAGAGGAAACGTTTTGAAACATTTCACTTCCTTATTAATAGAAATTAAAGCATTTCTCCTCGAGAAGGGTGTTCACTATCCAGAACTAACGGACGATCAGTGGATCCAAAAATTTTATTTCATAGTAGACATTGTCTCATCTAAATCAGCTTAATCGTAAACTACAGGGGAAAGGAAACACAATTTTTCAATGTTAGAAGAAGTTATTTCGTTTGAAAACAAATTATCCCTTTTTTTCTCAAGATTTTGAAAATGAAACTTTGATTCACTTTCCAAGCCTGCTGAAACATTTTCAAGAAAATAATTCTGACAGACATTTGCTATTTCAAAACAACAATTTAAAATATGAGGGAAGCTTTTCTCAACAGGTTTCAGGAATTCAGAAACAGCAAAGTGACATTAGCCTTTGCTAAAAACCTCTTAATGCTACTGTAACGGAATTAAATTTTTCTCCCTTTAATATTGACATTGGCAACTTTGAAATGCAATTGCTGGATTTAAAAAACAAAGAATTATAGAGCTCTAAATTTGAACATTTTTCTGCTGATATGGAAATATTGGAGAAAAACAAATGTGAACTTAGTTCACAGCCCAAGTGGTCTGCTTTGAAAGACATGGAGAAGAAACACATGATGATTTTTAACACCTGGAATAGTATTCCTGACTCATATGATCAGTTGAAGAACTAGCATTTGCTGTTCTTTACTTTTTCAGTTCTACATATTCAAGTGAACAATCTTTTTCAAGCATGAACCTGTAAAGTACTATTTTTAGTATCTCAGGAAATGACACTAACTGTGGCCAGTAAAACTTCCGTTAACCTAACGGGTACCGTACTTTACACGGATTCAAGATTAGTTTGCCAGGCCTGGGCTTTTACACGTGCACCGAAAAAATTAGTAAGAATAACGACAAATATCAAGTGAAAGCAAAAGTTTCAAATATATTTAATTAGTAAATCGAATTTAACTATGTACAAATGTCTATATTCCAAAACAATTTATTAACGAAAATCAACAAGTTAACCCGACAATAAACTCAGCTACTTAGCTTAACTTAATCTTAATTCCCCTTTGAAAATTCGACAAATCAAATACTTAAGAACTATGAACAAAGTCTCTTATGAACTAAATGTCTATCCGTGACCTCACTATACTAGGAACCTGATTCCTCAATCCTTTCGCTATCGTCAAATCTAATTCCTCTTTAAACACCTGGGATCACCTAATTCTCAATCTGGACTTTGCCTCAAATTTTTCACTCAGTAGTACACCTCGATCAGGAATCACCTCGATCATCTTCGGTTAGGGTGCTGGTTTTATGCTGTGAGGTGACATCACAATTCAGCTAGGTTACTCCCCTTATTTACATAGGGTAGATGTACCAGTTTTGGCCAGTGTACCAGTTCTGGCCAGAAAACAAATTTAACTTAAAAATATAATCACCACATATTCAAATCTGTCCAATGGAACAAACTTTTATTGTTAACTGTTCACACAGTTAACAATAAAAGTTTGTTTCATTTGTGATTATATTTTTAAGTTAAATTTGTTTTCTGGCCAGAACTGGTACTACACTGGCCAAAACTGGTACATCTACCCTACTTAATTTTCAAACATCAAATTTTTTTCTGGCAGCTTCAATTCTCCGACAAAATCTTATAAACCATTTACAAAGCATTTAGCGCAATTTTCTGGGATGTTTTATGACAGTTTAGTAAGTATTTCTTTTCTTGTGAGTGTGGGGATTTCCCCTCCAATCCTATTTCTGCAGACTGTTCATTTCCGCTGGGCAGCACAAGTGCGCGTGATTTTTCCTACGCCGCTCGTTCTTTCGTGAGTTGGTTTATTATCTTTTTTTTTGGTTACTAAGAGAGTGGTGGGGAACCTTTATCCTAACTAAACATAAGCCCCAAACAAAATATAATAAAATAAAAATAACGCTTGGACTCAGTTCCTTACAAACCTTATCAAGAGTAAATTGAGAAGTTGTCTTATTGATAAGAACCTGGAACATACAAACTTGACTTACCCAAACTTTCCAAGGAGATGCAAGGCCATTGTTCACATTAGTGTTTGTCAGTCATTGTCATGATTTAATTTTATGGATACCGTACTTACAATTTAATTTTATCAATAAATAATATCATTATTAAGTATGATATCAAGCTTTATTCAATGTATCTATAGTTTAATTAAGACTTAAAACTTTAATTAAATTTTATTGATTAATTAAAGGTTGATTAAAGATTGTATATATGTATGTATTGTATTAAGTTAATAACAATGTATAGTACTTATCTATATAGTTTAAGTTTAAGAAATTTAGCTCTCAAAAAAATCTCAATTGTTGTACTGTTGTTATTTGGCTCTGTTGACTAATGAGTTTGCCAACCATGGGGCTATCCTGATATATGGAATATCCAGATAATTGGATTTTTGCTTAAAGTAGTCGTTCTTTTCTATTGAAACACCCCATTATGTACCTGTGTACTTGATAGTGTTGATAGTGTGCATGTAAAATATTAAATTTGGAAATGTACTGTACCTACAAATGAATATAGTTTACCTTCTACATTTAGAAAATAATTACTCTTCATGCATATACAGTTAACTACACATATATGCCTATTTATTTTTAACAAAGTCTGATGGTATTCCAGATAATTAGAGTTTAAATATTGTGATTGTACAGTACATCATATTGATGTCTGTTTTTGTCTTTTGTTCTTACAATTTTCTGTGTTCTTTGTTCTTTCCACCTTCTAGAACTTTCTAATCTTCTTAATTCTTTTTTCTTGGAGCTAGGGCACTTCCTAAAATTTACTAACACAATGTATACAAGGTTACCTGAGGGCATACAAAGGATAGAAGGTCACTTTTGAGCTGGTGCTCAAAGAGAGAGAATGATGAAAGGAGAGAGACATTTCAGTGTCCAGTGCCCAAGTAAACGGATAAAGTCGAGCAGGAATTTTGAAATTTCTAGCCAAAATTAGTGTGTTATAGACAGCATTTTGGTTTGAGTCCAATAGTACAACCAACTATTGGAATCAAATGTATGAAAACCTTCAAGAGCTGAGGAAACTGAAGACAGAAGTGAGAATTTTGTGTTAAGAAGCTTACATGGTAACCAAACAATGTGCTACCTTGGTATTCTTTCCTATCCTATCTACCATCGTCACTACTTCTCACCCCCTACTTTCTATTTCCTTTCTAGGTATAAATTACTGTTAAGGAGAAATTTTTGAATATTATTTTCAGTTATTTTTATAAGAATCATAATTTTTGTAATTGTTGTACCAAAGATCAGATTTTGGGATGACTGTTAGTCAAAAATCTAGAGCTGGAATCACTAGTTGGAATCCCTTTACACCTGTACATTATTATTACACATAATAAATTTTTTTTTTCCATCTTCTACTTAGCTTGTGTTTTTTCCTGGTGTTTGCTCTCACCAGTCAACAAAACCCTTTCTTAATCATCACACTATACAGATATTGTATCTTAAGTTTTTCAATATATTGACTTGAAATTATTATACTGTATATGCATGTTTAAATTGAATGTAACATTACTTTAGTTTTAATATTTATAATTTATAATTATATAATAGTAATCAATAATTTTTATTGATTCTATATTATTGAATATAATTATTTCTGTAATTCATAATTTTTTAATAAATTTTTCTCTAATCTCTTTGCATGCTACACATAGACACTGAAAATATTCGTCTTGTATTCTGTGCTGTGAAGGATACAATCATGCAAAACAATTTGAAGGATTATAATCTTGCCTAAGATCAAGGGTTTGTGAAGTTCCTTGATTATTGTTTTCCTTCCTTTTAATCACCTGCCTTTTCCTTGTTAATTAATAGGGATGATATATTAATATTTTTTTACTAGAATATTGATAATAGAAATTATTTAGTTTTATGTTTTTAATCAAATTACATGAAACAATTATTTTAATTGATTTTGTTAATAAAGCTGAGTCTCAAACTTCTTAACAAATGCAATGTATTATTCATAACTGTTATAAATAATACATTGCATAATAAGTTATGATTTTATAAATACTTGTATTTATAGAATCATAACTAATTGTTTTTATTTATCAGCAAATCATCGATTGGTGATCAAAACCTCATATCTCCAATAATTAGTCAAAACCACACTTTTGCATTAGTGTGTTGTAAAGTCAAATTCTACATATTGCCAAAATTCATAAGTGTTTTGCATCTTTTAAATACTCTCTCTGACATTGTCAAAAACTCTCAACCTTATACTAAAAATTTTGCTCCCGTGAAACCAATGTTTTTTTAGCTCCCTTGTAAAATGTTAGGAAATGCAGATATGGGATTTTGATCACCAACTGACGAAATTCAGAGTGAACTGGCACCATTTCATGAAAGATAGAAAACAAAGTTCTTATTTATTTATTGCAGTTGTGAATTCCTTTAATATGCACTCTAGATGGATATATTTTCAACTGTATTACTATTTGATATAATATAAATAATGAAATACTTCTGATAACTATTTTATTTTCTTGTCTTGGTTGAGTTGGCTAGATGGTTGCTTGATAAGATATCACTCTACAATTGGGGGAATCAAGCTTTGAATTCAATTATGTTTGCCATAATTTGTTATAAATATTACAGGTCAGTGTTGTTCTCCATACTACACTCACGCTGGTCGACTCCATTACTGTCCAGATCACTTACAATGGGTGGCATTGCTGATGGATGCATAGCTTTAATGTAAAATTACTTTGTGTTGATAGCTTAATCCATTTCTATCTTGATTGTTTAGTCATCAAAGAAATAATGAGTAATTCTGTTTTTAGTATCCACAAGTTTCCAGAGAAGGTTCAATATATTTTCCACTATTGTGTTGCCATTAAGGTACTGCAAGAACTACAAAACTACAGAATTGACAATATCATTAATCATAATTTCTTCGTCCGATGGTTCTTTTTTATTTTTTAATTTCTGAAGACAAATTTGCCCAAATAGGGATCACCGGAAGGTCAACCGCCAGAGGCCGGAAGGAAGGTTGGTCTGCCGGAAATGTATCGTCTAGAACACAAAAGTAATAAATGGTGATCCTATTTGGGCAAATTTGTTTTCAGAAATTAAAAAATATCATTAATTTTGAAATTACTAATAGAAATTCATTTATAACACCCACGTAATAGGTAAGGATTTTTATATTTTAAATCATAAAGAATTTTTAATCATTTTTACACAAGTTTAAGTTTTCTCTAATATAAAGAAAATGTTTTTTTTTTAAACTAATTAAAAAATTAAGAAAACTGAATTTTTCTAGAAGATAATTGGCAAAATTGGTTTTTATAATCTATAATTTTATTAACATTTCACTGTTATTGTCTATCAGGAAATATTTATATCATTATTTAATTCATAAAGTAGCCCAAAATATTCACAGAATTTCATAAAATTAAGTCTAATGCAAAATTTTTGGATTTTTGAGTAGTTTCTTCTATAAACTTGTATTTTCTCATTTATATTCAGATAGAAAGTAATTTTCACTAATTAGTACTATAAAATGTAGTAGTGGAATAATGATATGAGAGAGTGGCCACATTTGGAATATCCAGCTATATTTGAATACAGTAATACCCCGAACTTACGCAATAGGTGGGACTGAGCAATAACCACATAAGTCGAATTCACATAAGTCGGGGTATAATTTTGCATATAAATACATACAAATTATTTTTAATTGGGGCCGGAGACTAAAGAAAAAATAATTTAGAAAAAATGTTTAATAAAATCTTAGATAATACATATGTATAACAAATTATATTATTAAAATCATAAACCAAAGTTATTTTGATGTAGAAGGTTTCATAAAATCTAACAAATTCACCTGACGGCTCAAACAGCGGGCCGGTCGACCAATCAGCGATTCCCGATGGTCGTAGCTTTATTGGAGGTCTGCAGGTGGTGTGACGGTCTTACAACCAATCAGCGAATACGCATTCAAACTCCAACGGTCACTTCCTCAACCGTCTTTTTGTAACGGCGACCGTTATCAGTTTTACAAAAATGCGGGAATCGTGTTCCTGCACAATTCTACTCCCGACAAACACAAAATAAATTGTAGCTATGCATGGATTCTGAGCGACACGTCCGAACATGTAAGCTGAACAATAATGTAGGGGGAGTGAGTAATCAAGAGTTGCGTGGTGCTCAAACAAAAGAGGAATTGACGAGATTTGAAAATCGTGTAACTCCGGGTTCGCGTAAGTCGAGGTATTACTGTATTTAATTAAAAGTAAAACCTATGATTACCAAGAAATGTTTAATTATAATTGTTTGACTCGATTATTTTTCAAATGGTAAAGTAGATAATTAATAAATTGTCCTTAAGACAAATGTAGAGCCTTCGCAAACTTTATCTGCAAGTTAATCATTCTGTATGAACTTGTGTGATTAATGATGGAAAATTTATTTATTTAGCTGGATTGTACATTTAATTTGGTTATGCATTCTCTTCTTAAATTTTTGTCACGTGGAAACAAATGTAACTGAAATGGTTGAATACCCAGACAATCTTGACGCATCATATTTTTGTGTACATTACATATAGCTTCAAACCATTTACAAAGAACTCTCTGACTATTATGGCAGCCAATCACTGCCATAATACCTACATGAACTGGTTTTATAAGGCATATTGCCAATGAAAAAATTAAAACTTGCAGCTCTAGGTTACACTAACAACTAGCAATAACTTAATGACTGTCAAGATGTATACCTTCATGTGGCAGAAATCAAAAACACATTTTGGACACTTGTGGATATTCTAGTTTGTTTTCATAAATAACTTCTAACTTGTAAAATTTTAATTCTGTACAACATGTAATTTGGGTTAACCTGATCCATGTTTAGAGTCCTTTGCCATTTGAATTACAACAAATCAAGTAAAATATCACTAATTTTATTTAATTAATTTCTAAAGTAATAAATAATTGTGTCCAATGATATTATTATTTTAAATAATATATAAATTAAATTATTTCAATTCACTTTTGACAGGGTAAAAATTTATTAAATGAATATTTGTTTATACAATAAAACCTGTAAATGCCAGAATTCAATTGGACTAACTTGCTTTTCCATGTCTTGCAGGTTTTCCACATTGATAGGTGTTACCATTTTTGTACTGCTCTCTATTTCCTATACAAATACTCTGAAAATGTCTCTTTTCCTTTATATGGAATTAGTTGAAAAAATATTTTTAATGATTTACGTATGTTTATTTAAGTTAGGTTGCATTTGTTGCATATGTCTGAATATATTGTAAGGATTTTACATATAAATAAATAGACAAAGTTCACTTTTTAATAAAACAATGTAATTGACATATTCTGAAACAGTGTTGTAGGATATGCACGTGGTGAGTGATTCAACAAGAGAATATAACACACATACATGTTCTCATCACCCGTGTTTATTTTCTTTACAGGATTCTTTTATAATTCTGACACTCCTCGTTCTTCTATTAACTTTTTTACATATAATTCCTGCAGATACTTGGGTAGAATTGTTAAGCAACCTTGCGACAAAAAATATTCACCGTGGTACAAAAATAAGGAACTACGACTAAATACTTAAAACTACTTACACAAATAAAAAAAAGAGAGAAGAAAAGATAGACAATAGGATAGCTGGATATATGATGATAGAAAAGAATGGGTACCCAAAGTGTCGACAATCTTGGGGTGATGGTGGCACTTGCTAGATTATTAACTTTCCAAGTTGTTGATTGTGGACATCCATCCAATTCTCTCAATAAGCTTCTTGAGGTTCCTATGTCGGGATATATTTCAGATTCTTCTCGAATGCTAGCTTAGGCTTGTTGTCTCCTTTGTTCTCCAGTCGATGCCAGAACAACCTGGAGGTCTTCACAACACATCCTATCTCTCCAACGTCCAAGCCAAAAGGTCACCTCTTGTCCTACACTTAGCCCTCAGGCTACCACCTTTTCTTTGTCTTTTAATTAGGTCACCACCATTTGAACAGGGAAGGGTTAGGGAAGAAAGAAGTTTCTAGGAAGTGATAGACAAAAGAACTAACGAAGAGGAAGAAAATGGAATAAATATTAAGAATAATATATACAATAATATACAAAATAAGGCGTACAGCCACAGTGTCTTTTTTAATTTATTATTCATTAATTCACAACTGGGAGCACAGGTAAACATGGGCATCGCCAGTGAAGACTAAGTGCTGTTTAGTGCACTAAGTTGGAAAATTTTAACAGTGAATATATGTATTTTAAAAGTATGTGTAACAGTTAGCACTTCTATATTAAATGTCTTAAAGATAAAGCTGACAGATGAGGGGATATGCCTGAAATGCATATTGGCTTGTAAGATATTCCCGAATAAAGAGCGATGTTAAAAATGCCCAGTGTCTAACTGTGCATCCAGTTGTGAAGTAAAAAATAAAAAACAATGTAATGTCATTCGCTTAGTTCTTTTTGATTTTTTTAATTAAGTTATTAAAATATTTATGTAAGTCTGTAACCTTATTTAAAAAGTCTTGTCTTCTTTAACTTTTCTAAATTCTTTCAAACCCTTTATGTCAGGCCTGGCCAACCTGCGGGCCGCATGTGGCTTGTCATGTTAAATTGTGTGGCCAACTAAACGATATTATATATCTATTCAACTTTTGTTTCCCGTTATGTGTATACCAAAACAATTAAATAAATAAAAATTTGCATGTGTCATTGTTATAATGTGCAAGTGTGAGTACAAACTCTTGGTATAACAATAAAATTATATTCATTTTGTATTTGTTTTACTTTTTTAAAAGCATGTTTGCCTAAATTGTGGCCCATCGTAATATTACGCGTGATCAAAGTGGCCCACGAAACAATTTGGGTTGGCCAGGCCTGCTTTATGTAACTAAAAACTTGTGTTTAATTACATAAAGACATAAAGTGTGTTTAATTTAGAGACTCAGGCTCTTCTATTAGCTGGTTATGTATACTACTACCTATATTTGGGTTATAATAGCACAATTTCTTCCATTTCATTTGCATCTCACAGGTTCCACTTTTCAGAGAACATTTGTTAAGTTAATACGATCATTTTACAAAAAAGATCTGAATTTTCCACCTCTGGAAGGTTTCCACCTGACACAGGTTCTGGCTTTCACAGATTTTACTGTACCAATATGTCAGAATTTCAAAATGCCATAACAGTCCTAATAATTACCTAAATTTTGAAAAGTTAAAATAGAGAAATTCATTTACAGTATATTATTGAGGAAAATGATCTTTATAACTGAAAAACTTTTTTACTTGTATTTTATTTACTTGTTTTTTTACAAAATTATTTTTAAAAACTAGAATGTTTCTAGCATATTGAATTTTATCCTAATTTTATCCCAATTTTATCCCATCTTCTTTCCATTCAAATTCCTTTGGATAAATATCATAATTAAAGAATTACTATATATCAAAACATTTTACAAATAAACTTGTATACATTACAAGTTTGAATGTCTTTTAGAATTTTAAACACAGCTGTATAAATATAAAAGGAAAAAATGACAATTGTAATTAATAAAATGTGAAAGTAGAAATTTAAAATTAGTTTGAATGTGCTAAAATATAAATGTGAAAAGTACTTACTTCTCTTTGCAGATACTGAAAATATAATGTTTGTGTTTGCAGCAGTAAAAGACAACATTCTCCAGCAGAATATGGAATGTAGTCTTGCATAGTTGTCCAGAGTCTTAAAAAAGAGATATCATTGTTGCCATAGAAATATGAAATGTGTATACATGTATATATTATGAACTGTGATATTAGCAAAATTTCATTGAATCGTTTATACAGCCAGGGATTGCGACTGCAAGAAACTGAATTGCCACAATTATAAATTTCCTTACTCAATCTGTCAACTGCTGCTACTGGACAATCACCACTCCAAATATTTTCAAGCATAGTGCTTCAGAAATGCAGGTGTTGTCAAATTTTTTATTTATGAAAGAGTCATAATAAAATACTGTAAATAAAACTTGTATTATTATAAAAAGAAAAAACTTGATTTTGTTAAAAGAAGAATTGCAAACGATATAAAAATATTAATTTTTGCTATAAATATGAACATAAACTTTATAAATAATGCAAATTTTTGGCCCTAAATAAAATAAGAAAATTATTATAAAAATGAAATAACAAATGCTATAAAATATATATATATATATATATATATATATATATATTTTGTCTTAAAAATATTTTAATACCAATAAGCACAGGCAGAATGTGCAACATGTTTGCTCAGCATAAACTTGCTACCACACTACACATTGAGAAAGGAAACTCCCATTTTTAACCTTTGTTTCACTTTCCATGCATAACTCCAAAAGTTTCAAACCTTGATGATAATGTGTCTTTAAAAAGTACTAAGAAAGAATTCCTTTTGTTATCTATTTATCAATTTTCACTTTTACTGCCCTGCTCTAAATTCAAATTTATAAAATACTATTAAAAAAAACTTAGTTTATATATGAGGTCTGAAGAAGATAGAATTTTTAAATGTGCCAGCCTTCCATTCATTTTTATTCTACAGATTAGATAAACCGAGTTTAAAACATCAAAAAGTAGTCTTTTTTTCTTTCCAGTGAAATGTTTATTAATGGAACAAATGTTTTCAGCCTGATTTATAGGCCTACATAAGGTCTTCCCTAATATTAAAGAAAATTTTACTTTGGAATATCAATGGAATACAGTAATTTATAATGTGCTCTCCAGGTTTGATATTAAAAAATAAATTTTTTTATTTATTAGGATTGATGATAGACCAGTTGCAGGCCCATATAAATCAGGCTAAATGGGTTTTCCCTTAACAAACACTTTACTAGAAAGAAAAGGTTATTTCTTGCAGTTTTGTTTTC
Source organism: Centruroides vittatus (assembly GCF_030686945.1). NCBI lineage: Eukaryota > Metazoa > Arthropoda > Arachnida > Scorpiones > Buthidae > Centruroides > Centruroides vittatus. Next base: position 706,863 of record NW_027122581.1, read on the forward strand.
CATTTTCTTGAACTAAATTTAAATACAATTTTAATCTTTGAAAATACATCTACAAAACAATTTTGTAGCATCTGAAAATGATTTTAGAAAGTTCTACAACATTTAAATTGTGATTAAAACTTAAACTTTGTAAAAACATGAACCCATAGAAAGATCTTTTATTTGTTTAAAAGATTTATCTTTAAATTTGTAGTATTATTTAGTGTATAGTCAATTAGTTCATCAGTCATTCCTCATCTAACTCTTAATGCTTCTATTACTCTATCATGTTTTAGTCCAGTGGTTCTTAACTTTTTTACACTCACGGCCCACCAAATATTTCGTAATTTTTTTGTGACCCCCATTTTTTTAAATAATAATTTATATTTGTTAAATTATCTATAATAAATTGATTTTTTATTATTGCTTTATTTTTTTATATAATAAATGTAAATCATAACTTTACTATTTCATTATCTATTTAAATAGCATTCAAACTTCACAATTAAATATGAAAACTCATTAATTTTTAACAGAAAATAAAATAAAAAACATGTCGATAAATCGATCCAAAGTCGATTCTAAAACTAAACTAAAACTAAAACATCCACAACTTGTCGTAAAGATTTTGTATATCTTTTGCAAAAATATTTAAATTTTCAAAGCCTACTATTTTTCCTAATTATTTTTAAAATTCCAAGCATTAATAGTTTCTTAGAATTACTTTGGAATAAAAGAAGTAAATACTGCGGTGTAAGTAGCATATTTGCATTTATTTCTTCTGTACTAACAAAGTTGTATGTAGGGAGAAATAAAAAAAACTAAATAGGAAAACTTTATCTTTCTTATTTCACGTTTCAATACGATATTCGGTTATACATCAATTTTCTTTTTATTGTATTCTGAAGGAAATTTTGCATAATTTAGCGGCCCCCCGGCAAACTTCTTATGGATTTCCAGGGGGCCGCGGCCTCCCTGTTAAGAATCACTGTCTTATAAGAAAGACTGAATTGTGCGAACATCGAGAACTGCCTATAATTCCGCTCTATTTTATTGTAATATATTAATGTTGTATAATATGTATAATTTATTTTAAATACGTATTTTTATTTACGATACTTTTCAAAGATTATTTAAATGTAATTGTTCGGAAAATAGATAATGGCTATAAAAAAAGGGATTCATTCGCATGAGCTGTTTTTGATATTTTAATAATATTCATCTCTTATATTATAAAATGGAAAACATAAAATTTACGAGAAATCCTTTATGAAATAAAATAAATCTAAGTTACAGAAACTTTTTCTTAATCTCTTTGTAAAAAAAAGTTTTGTTGTTATAAATTTATTTGGGTTTTGATTTGAATTTTAAAAAATTCAATATATGAAAAATTGCTAAAATTATTGTAAAATTATTGTAAATTTTTTAGTAATGAATACTAATTTTAAAAGTATTAGTATAAATTTTTGTAAATATGTAAGAAGCGCAGGGCTCCAGATCACCGGAAACTGCAGTTATGCTAATGACTGTTCTGAAAGCTATCCATAATACACTGAGATTGAAATCACATCAAAAACTCAGAAATATGAAATTCAGTTATTAACTAAGCAATTTAAGTTTAATACGTATTTCCATGAAGTATTAATGCCTCTTATTGCCTCAATTAGGATTTTACGGTCTGTGTAGTTTGCTTTTATAAACGAAGCTTTCGGAAGTTTCATTAATTTAAATGGTCTTCCATGACGGTAAAACGTCAGTGATTTTAACGAAATTTATCCACAATCAGATATTTAATTCCTGATGATAAAAGCTTATATAAGACTAATTTTCAGTTCTCCATTATAAAGTGCTCGATGAAGCCTGGGTTCCATAGCAATAAAATAAAAACTAAAGCTGACGATAGGAACTGTAAAAAAAAAAATCTTTTTAGTTTACCTCGACAGAAAAGCTAGTTGGGAGAGTAAACATACAGTACGTATCTTTCGATACAATACATCCGGATATTTATACAGACGCTCCTGGACTTATGATATTTCACATATACGATGACTGATGCGAGTGAAGTGGGAATAAGGGAAAACGATAGAATTTTAATTCAAGCTGCTCTACTGATGCGTTAAGTATCATTTTTTGAGACTTCTTATTTTATAATATATCATCTTATATCTTGCGTTTTACAGTATACCCATTATGGCTGCAAAATGCCTAGTGGGTCTCAAGGAAAAACTTAAAATAATATCTAAGCATGACATTTACGGCGATCGCTCGTGAGTACAAACTCACGTTATGTTCTGTATAACCTTGTGTACAGCCTATTTGTTTTATTTACTTTTATTTTCGACTTGCGATATTTCTGATTTACGATGGGGTTACCTTCTGAAAAGAACGCAACCCCTTCGTATGTCAAGGAAAGACTGTATAAGAAAAATATATATTTACATTTTAAAAATTTAATACAATACTTTTCACAAACAAGCTTGTATATTTATATATTGTTTTATATTTTTTATATTCTAATTAGTTGTATGTGGATCTTATACAGTCGTCACGGTTATTTTAACATTCAAACTTGTGCCGTACACGCGCACCCTTGAGTTCAAGGAATTAACGGTATGTGTAAGAAAATGTGCATATACTTTGAGGATTTCTATACAATTTATTGTTGCATGTTATAATAATTAGTATACTCTTTCCTATTAGTTGACCGAAGAGGGGCAAAATGCCCGAAACGAGTGAATGTACCCGTATCAACTAAATAAAGGTGGAAAAAGCCAAGTGTTTAATAAATAACAGTCTTGTGTTTAATACTCAATACACAGTAAAAATACGGTTTCAGGAACAATTAAATTATCGTTGTTATCAGTGCAGACGTGAAATCAGAGTAAGAATATCGGGGCAGTCGAAAAACGAAAAATATAAATTAATTGTTTAATTTATTCACAACGTTATTATGACGTAAATTTATACATTTAAAGATTACGTAACTTATACATAAAGTTAATTTTTGTTCTCAGTAATTTGTTCATGTATCGTAGCGAATTATGATTTGCTTTCATAAGTTAAAGGTATCCGCAATCTATCATTATATCTTTATTCTCTTATTAACGTACTCTTACAAAATTATTCGACCAAGCTTATGTGAGAATCCGAAGCGTTGTTTTTTAATAATTTGTAAACTTTAAATATTTAATATTGGTCAAAAGATTGACTAAAACTAAAGACTCAAATTATAACAGGTAAGTTGATGAGATTTCATCTCCGATTTAACTTCTTTCGTAGATCATACACGATCATACACATTCTTTCATGAGGTCGTTACTCATCCAGGGAAACATTTAAAAATTCAAATTGGATCATTGCAAAGAATCATATACAATAAGCCTCAAAATCCTCCAAAAAACTGCAGGAGACTATTTTAAAGAACTGGAAAATGTTGCAAAGCACATATAGTACGAAAAACTTTATATTTATTTGCATACTTATATGTTTGCATATATAATTATATAATTATCCGAACTACGTAATTATTTTATTAACTAACATGAGCCCGGCGTTGCTCGAGCGAAAAATAACAACAGCAAATATTAAGATTATTAGATTATCTAACTTTTCTACTGTATTATATTATAGTATTTGATTTATATTTACAAAGATTATCTTACGTAAGAGTTTATCACACCGAGTGTCCAATCTATAACATTTTAAAAATTCTCTGAATTGAGTACAGTAGAGGAATAAAGAATTTTTAAAATGGCCATTCGGTGTGATAAACTCTTACGTAAGATAACCTTTATAGTTATATAGCCGATCTTATCCGTTTTCATTAGGTGCAAGAATTAGGTCCCTCCTCTTCGGAGGCTAATTAAAAAACTTTTAGATGGATCTAAAAATATGTTCGATTTACTGCAAAAACGCAAAAAACCGCATTTAAAATAGTACAGTAGAAGCCGAGTTCTTCAGGTTAATCCTTAACCCTCTCCCTCTCCCCGCGAGGAAAATTTCTAAAAATTTCTCTTTATTGTGCATTTTCATGATATACCCTAACTGTGTACCAAACTTTCAACTCCTAATCGTTTGGGCTCTTCTGTGCTTATTGTTATTATCAACCCATCTCGATTATAAGATAAGATAATAGTAACATACAAAGAACATATGCATTGGGAGGATTTTGATGCAGACAAAAATCTGTATCATATTTGTGGAAAAAGTACTGTACACTTCAATAATCAATAAAACCTTCCTAGTGAGATCAGGAATAGAATTAATAATAATCTTTCAATCGTGCAATGTTTTTCCCACTCATCCTGTACGCGTTCCCATAATTGGTGGATGCTTTCAGACGGAGCTACATAATCAGACAAGCGACGTTTAAGAAGGGACCACACGTATTCCCTTCGGTTTGAGAATCAGGCGATTGAGGCGGCACTCAAGCAGGCTAATACTTTGATTCCGACATTGCCCTCCTGGATGTGTTAGTAACTTAGTATGTAACTGTGATTGGAATTTTATTTTTATACGTACCGAACAGTAGTACAATTGCTGTACAACGTTACAGAATCTGAAATTTTTAAAAATATGTCGCCAATAATAGGATAATCTTCGTTTAAATAATCTGAATAGCTGTCGTATATATCGTAATTACAACCAGAGTCAGTCATCTTGCTTTTCTGCTAGTCTACAGAATAAGATTTAGCAGTCCAAAATCGGCCGAACTGCGGTATTTTGACTGCTCAAAGGTAGAACTAACAATTAGCTTTGTAAGTTAAGACTAAAATGGAAAAACAGAGAAGATTTTTAAAGTATTAATCTACAATTTTGCTTTTAATCTTGCTTAATTTACTGCTACTATAATAATTGTTGCTATTCCTATTGGAATTTTGTTTTTAATTTTGCTATGTCGTGAATTGTCAGTTCATTCCAAATTCGTTCAACTCATTCGAGGTAATTCTATAAATTCCATTAAATCTTGTAAAATGTCCATTTAATATTCAGAAAAAAACTTGTACAATTGGCTTTTTTCGTCAAAGACTGCATTCAAAATCTCATATGATGGCAAGTAAGGATACCGATCTTAGGCCTATAACAAAATGATATAAGTACAGTCAAACCTGTTTTTGTGCGGTCTTTTTCTGTGCGATTTTTTTTGTGCGGTATATGAAAATTTCAATCAAATTGGAACATAATTGACTCCTGTAAAATTTTTAAAAACTCTATTGGTTGTTTTCTATGACATCAGCAGGTTTTTTCATTTTTTATTCGGAAAAATTTTTTTCTCATACGTTTATTTCGGTCTCCTGTTATTTTAATAGCATAAAAATCATAAATATTATGTTATATTTGAACAGATGCGGTAAGTTAGCTCCCCTCCAGCTTTAGACTGCAGGTGTGAAATTTCATGCTTTGTTAAATGAAATAACACTTCCTGCAGCTATATTTATCAAATAAAATCATTATTTAACGATTATTTTTAACTTTTTAATGTTAGATTCGTATTTAAGTAGAAATAATTAATTAATATAAAAATTAAAATTCTTAGAGGATATTTTTCCCCATTAGGTGTTGCAGAAAAAGGCCCAAGGAGTTAAAAAAGCAATTCCTAGTTATTTCGTACGGTTTCGAGTTATTTTCTATGTGAGACTTTTTTTATGCAGTCCCTATTCACCGCATAAAAAATATTTTTTTAATTGTGTTGCGAAAACTATTTTTTATAGCCACTCGTGAAGTTTCGCGCGATTTTTTTATGCATTTTCTTTTATGCGGCCCGCATAAAAACAGGTTTGACTGTATATTCATTTTAAATACTATAAAGATTTAATTAAATTAAAATTAACTTAATGTAATTATATATTTATTTTAAATTGGAATTTACAATATTGGTAATTTTATAACAAATTATGCTATAACAATCTATTTCTCCATTAAAGATATTTTATCTTTTATTTTAATTAAGAAATAATTATAATACAGGTTTATTACATGGCAAATTTGTTGCCTTATTAATTATAACATAATATCTTTTATTTAATTTGTATTTAAATAATATCGATAAACATTTACACTTGAAAATTATCAAGATATAAAAGTTATTTTTTTATCTTACAATACAAACAAACATATTAGAAAATTAATAGCCGAACATAAAGTTTGCTTTATTTACAAATTAAAAAATTGAGTACTTTAAAATATCATTTAATACAGTATTTCATCATAAAAATTTAATAAATGAAAAATCAATGACTAAATTTCTTTAAAATTTATTTTGAATAAGAGAAGGACCTGATTGAGGCAATAATCGCATCAAAATGTGGTTTTTTTTTAATAATTTCATCTGGTATTTTATCTATTTTATTTAAATATGAACATGATGAAACACAATATGCAACATGGTAATTGGTGTCTTCAGTAACTTTTAGAACAATTTCACATACTTCAGTTTTTTTAACTAAAACTGGGTCTTTCAAGTAAAGAGGAACGGTACACAAGGAACTTAAAAATCTGTTCTGATTAAAATGACACTTTTCATATTTTTCTATATTTTTAGTTATATTGCGAACTGTTAGGCCTAAATCCAACGAAGCCTCTATTCTGAAAAGGGCATTTCATTTTAATAAGTACACCCCATATGTAAAGATCGTAATAATTCGAACTTACAAGTTCTCTTATTTCTGTGATTGAAGTATCGACTAATTTTTCGAAATTAGAAATGCATTCTGTACGAAAATAATATAATTTAGACGATCGGCCTTGTATACATATTTCTTGTCTCGAACAATCTTTCATCACATTTGCCGGAGTAAGCACATTAATTTCTTTAAGTATTTCCAATTGATTTTTAATTGGTAGGAATTCAGCGTTACACTTTTTCGAAAAGTCAAAAGCAGTCATAGACATAAATCTCACTTCCCCGAGTAAATTATAAACATGGGAGCGTAATATTTCCTGGTTATTTTCTGCAGAATTTGCTCTTCCCCATCTAATAATTGCATCGTACATCTCTAATTCAGATTCCAGTTTCAAATATTCTTCGGAAGCAATAGACAATACGGTTTCGTATCTTGCGGAAATAAAATTATTACTCTTGATAATTTCAGAAGCATTTATTATAATAAATCTCTCACAAGTGTTCTTTAATTCCATATTTGTTAGAGCGTATGCTTCGTATATAGAGAGTACCGAATCGACACTTAATAAAGATTCGTCACTTAAATATGAATTACATAGAGTTTGCATATTCGTTACCTTATATTTTTCTGCAAACTTTAAAGTGTCAACTGCCTGTTGGATGGAAAGTTCCACATGATCAGTATAAACAAAACTGAAAATAAATAAAACTTATTAACTACATTTTAAAAAATTATGTAGAGAATAATTTTATTAATTGTTGTTTCTAAATAAATGTATCCTACGTATAAAAATTTCATATAGGCTATCTATATCTATATATATAATCGAGACGAGTTGATAATAATAATAATAAGCAAATATAATACACCAAGAGCTTGCAAAGAAACACAAATTAGTAGACATCCACGAACCATACTACAAATACATTCCACAGACAGTATTGGAAAACAACATGCACAAAATGTACTACGACAGAGCCATAATCACAGATAAAACAATTTACAACAACAGACCAGGCATCACACTCATTGACAAACACAATAAAATCACATACATTATAGACATATCCATTCCAAACACTCACAATATACAAAACGCATGCACTGAAAAATCGAGTAAAATCGAGTAAAATCGTCATTAAATCAGACTCTACTTCAGATATGACACACGACCCACTTTATCACCCCATCCCTCGAACTTTATTTAACAACCAAAATTTAATAGTAGAAATTCCCCTAATACGTAAACCTCCCTGCAAAATTTCAGATATTTTCGACAAAAAGCACAGGAGTTATTTAAGCTTCTAAGAGTGTGAACAAAATCGTAATCCCACATACACTAACATCCATATATACAAGAAAAACAACCAAATTTTTTAAGCGTTTTTCGACGTTTAAAGGTCCTCTGAGTACAAAAATGTAAAAATCATGAGGGAGGTCATTTTTTTACCGATCGCCTTACTTTCCCTCTGTTATATATAACAGATGCGGGAAAGATAAAATGAAGAATTATTACAAAGAAAATTTCTTAAATTTACCCATAATACCAAAAATTATTTGAACGTAAAGAACAATTTATAAGAGAAAATAGAAATTTAATATCAGCTCAAAATAATCAAATAAAGAAATATGTAAATTATAGGAATAAAAAATATATAACAGAAGAAGAAGTAGTAGTTTATTCAGTTAAATGTAGTTGTCTAAATAATTTAACATACGTAGGAGAAGCAAAAAGAAAATTGGGAATAAGAATTAAAGAACATATAAGATCAGTTCAAAAATACTGTATTATTCAAATACAGTAGAATGTTGCTAGAACGAGATGTGAAATAATAAAAAATTCTGCCACTGATCACAGTCTTTTAAACATATAAATATAATAAAACAAGTAAAAACTAAAATCGATGATAATCGTGAGAAAGAAATACATCCGACATGAAATAATTATATTTTTAGAGAGCGTTTAAATACTAATACTATTTGAACACGATAACAGCAAAAGATTAAGAGGAAGAAAAAGCACACCCAACGTCACAAGAGTAAAATAATACAGAAAAAGATATAAAAAGAAATAAAGAGAAAAAAGTAAGAAGTTAAAAAAGACTTTTATAATTAATTACTTAATTATAACTATCTTTTTAATTTAAGGCTAAAAAATGAAAAGTTAAAAACAGAACCAAACAACATATATTTAAAGTTTTATCTTTCAGAAAAGCAAAAAAAAAACTTGAAGACTTACTCATTAGATAGAAGTCGTCTAAAGTATATTAAATATGTCATTACGGTTTAAAATATAATTTTTAATTATTTTTATTGTATAAATTAAAAATACTTTATTGTATTTTAGAAATATAATAAATAATAAAGTACCTGCTGATGAGGGATGAAAAGGTCCGAAATACAAGAAAAATTTGTATACAAGTTCAAATAAAAGTTTATTCATTTGAACGAAGAGACTGATTCAATTACTCTAATTTCAGTCGCATGTTAAATCAGTATAATTAACTTCTATTAATAGATTATACTCAAAATATATTAATATTAATTAACCTTTCAATACGAATTTTTAATTTTGGGAACAACTAAAAGTGAAATGCTGACATATCTGGGCTGTAAAAATGATATGAAACAACCCGTAACTTCAGGATCTTAACTGTCTACATTGTTTCCTCATTGCATTACGCAATTGTGTACTGCAATGAGAAAACATCATAATGCAAGAAAAAGTTGTTTCCAGCAGAATGCTTCTCTTAAGATGATAAATTTCGATAAGTGAACAATCTTCCAAAAAAAATTCAGCCACTGATCACAGTTCTGCATGGAACGGAGACGACGAGTTCATATAAAGTTCATTGTTACGCAATGGCACAAAACAACAAACCAAAATTTCGCCTATGTACACTAGACAAGCTGACGCTTCTCAAACTATAAGTAGCGTTAAGTCTTTCAATGGATTGCGTATGATAGTATCGAGTGATCATTACGCCGCCACCAGATTAAATATTTAAAGATTTTTAAACCGTATGAAGAATAACAAACGGTCTTTATCGGATAAACACTATTTTTATCGCATATGCTTGAAGACTAGTCAAATGCAATCAACACGGGTTTACGTAGATACAACTGCTACTGCTTTGTGCCAATTCGAGAATCTATTAACATGATTATGTGTTGTCATTTCTCCACAATAATAGCAAAATTATTACAGAAAAATATGATTTTCTAATAACATTCTTTCATTAATTTATTTAACTTTCATATAAGCATAATTTAGACTTTTATTTAATTATCAAAAGCACATTTTGTAATGAATATACGAAAGAAAAGATTTAAAAGTTAAAGTCTTAATAATTATCTATGAGTCTTTCAGTTGATTTTTAGCCAGGTTTTTTTTAATATGTAATAAACAAATCTTACATATTTAAATATAGTGAAATCGACTTTTCGACGAAAATATAGAATTTTTCATAATTATTTCAATGAATATCATTAACAAATTTAAAATATTTGAACTGATTTAAGTGATAAAAATTAAAATACTGTATTAAATAACATCTAATAATTTAGATAAATTTAGAAAAACTAATTTCAAATATATGTAAAACAGATTTATTTATTATATAACAATATTTTTGGTATTTATCTGTATTTTTATAATTATTCAAATTAATGTAGCTGTCAACTTGGCATAATAATTACGTTAATACGTAACGGATCTACTGTCATACATTTACAATTTTCTTTTGTTCTATTTCTAAATTATTTAATCGTTTTATAATATACATAGAGCTTATACTATATAAATCCAGAAGGAAAAATGTATATTGGAATCAAGCACTTTGGATCATTTTTTTTATCATAATTGTAAGTTTATTTGTCTTTTGTGATTTTTAAACAATATATATTACTTTAAATTATTTTTATACTTATATCACATTTAATATATTATCTAAGAGTCGCAACATATTATACCTTTTAAAAAATTACGATTATACGTAGACTATATTATCAATATAAATAAATTTTCATTTCATTATAAAATTTTAGAATCAGTTTATTTGTATAAACATAATAATATATAATTCGAATATAATGTTTAACAAATAATGCAAATATTAAATTTTCTTAACTAATTATATTATGTTAATTGTCTATTGTAATTCTGATAAAACGTTATATACATTAACAAATCTATTTCATGGCTTACCAGTGTCTCGTTGGACAAAACCAGTGAACACTGAAACATTGATGTCGCGGGTTCGATCCTTGCCAACTAGCTAGCTACGTTGAATTTTCTGGGTTATCTTCACGTGTCTAACACCTAAATAAGGAGCAATTTGCTATAGAATGTTTTTTCGTGGGGCTCTCCTCTTAACTGATCGCCCAAGTCTTATAATAGCTCTTATGCAATTTCTTACAGATAAGTCGAGCCCCGTTCCTCACCGCTCAGCCCTTTTCATTGTAGACCTGCCTAATTCTCAATATGTGTGGAAAAAAAGTCCCTAGTAGTGCCCACAGGGCAAAAATGGCAAAATGAGTAAAAGTACAAAACGGCAATAGAATGAAATCGAATTAGAAACGAATAATTATATAAGGTATATTGTAATTAATCGAAATTGTAATCGTTATTACAAAACATTATTTTTATTTAAAAATGAGAGATACAGACATTCTACACTTGAATAGATTTATATTAATGTAGCAGGTTATTAGTTCTTATTAAACTTTCATTGTCATAAACGAGACTATCATTTCGAAATGACAATGCAAATTCTGTTATTTAGTTTGTTTGTTTTTATTATGGCAAAGGCAACACTTGGGCGATCTGCCTACGGTGAATATCTTCCAGGAGGTCTTTTTAAGGGTAAGCGGCCCCTATTCAGGAGTTACGGACGTGGAGAAAACCCGGAAAACTCCACGTGGCCAGCCCGTCCCAGTGAGACACGAACCCACGCCAGAACTCCCAGTGTTTAAGAAACGGAACCACTTGGTCACTGGTAGGCCCTGTTGTTATTTAGATTGAAAATGAAAACAAAGTTAACGTTTCTAATGCAAATGCATTTGGTAGTATAATTTAAATTTTAATTGGAACAATTTTTTACATCTTAGATGTTTTTATTTGGACCTTCAATTTTCACTGGAAGATAATTTGAATATATAACCAGAGTAATTCAACATAGTTCTTTATTTAGGAAAAATGTTATGTTCTATTCCGTCTCTGGAAAGAAATGATGGAACAACGTTCCGACCCGTTCCGTTCTCAACACACTCTTGTTTATGTAGATCCACAGTATGTGCAAATAGGTCTAAAACTTACATAACAAGTTCTATGCACGATTGCTAATTAATTAAGTGACACACATCTAACTAAAAGTAAGATAAACAGTTTACCACATACTATTTTCACTATACTTTCTAGTTGAAATTTATGCAATTTAACCTTAAAATTAGAGTTTTCAAGCAATTCGTGTGATGTTGCGTAGAAACAGTGCCATAAAATTTAATGATCAAAGCTGTTTTAACACGTCTGTTTGACTCTGTTATGATTGTAAATTTGATCTTTTGAGAAATTTTAAGCTTTTAATCTGATCGATTATATAATGAATATCCTTTATTCCATTTTATTATATAAAATATAAATGTCTACGGGGCATATCGTATTAGTAGATCTTATTATTCTGGTATCCGGGTTCTACGAATTGAGGAAACTTATTCAGAAAAAAAAAATCTTTATTGTTCACCCGTACACACTATGTTTGTATTTCGGACCTCTTGGTCACTCCACAGCAGGTTTACAGCCACTAGGTGCTAAAACAAGATTTTAGGGGCCGTCCATAAATTACGTAAGAGCGATTTTGGCCATTCTAGACTCCCACCCACCCACCCCTGTGTAAGAAACCGTAATATTCTCTTTGATCCCCCCTCCCATTCCCAATCTTACGTAATATTTAGGCATGATTTTATAGAAAGATTTTAACAAAAAAAATTTTTATATGAAACCCTAAAAGCCTTAGGTCCAAAATATGTAATTATTAATTAGTTAATTAATATGTACTATTATTTATAAAAGACTTTATGTGAACAATTTTAAAAATATAAAAATTTAATGAATTCGAATGAACAATTTATTTTAAGAACTTTATTTTTTTAATTATTAATAATCTTTTTATTATTATTATTATTATTATCATTAATCAGCGTCATAATGTTCATTTTTGTATTAATTTTAATTTTTACAAAAGGAGGCAAAAAACTTTGATATATGGACTAGTGCACGTGTAAACAGAAACCTCATATGAAATAAAGCAAGAGATTAGAGAGAAACCACATTCCGTTGCCCTATTGATTACATCTTAGATAAGGCCAAGAAAATAAACTACATGCTGTTAAATGTGCTAGGTGCACCTGGGGACTAAATCATAAAGATTGTAATGGGGCAATATAACCAATGCTACTTTACGCGGTCTCTAGCTGGGGTCATGTAACTAGTAAAAATTCAGTAGCTAGTAAATTACTCTTTCTTCAAAAACAGTTTGTCATCAGAATTTCAAAGTACTGCAGAGTTGTGCTTCAAAGTGTTGCAAAGTGCAATGTTTCTCCTAATGCTTCTTTGATACTAGCAGAATTCCTTCCTTTGCACTTTGTATTGTAGAAAAGGTTCTAAACTACTACATCAGAACTACAAACATCAAGGCTCAACAACGTTCTCTACTATCTAAGGCTGGTCATATGCTACCACATTGCAATTACCCTACTATTACTGATCATCACCCTGTAAACAAGGTTATCCCAAGGGTACATTTGGTGTCATCTGCTTCCTCCATGAATAACCATGCAGACATTAATATCTACACAGATGGATCCAAAAGCCCGCTTCATGTCGGCTCAAGTATCTGTGTATCTTCCTCCAAACTGACATATTTCGCCCGAAATATGTTAGAAGATACGAATACCCCACGCGTACCTCCATCTATCAAGCTGAAGATGCTACTTACCAAACTGTTCAGTGGGCCACTTCACTACCAAAAAACTGTCTATCAACATTTACAGTGATTCTCAGTCTGTCCTAAAAGCTCTATTAAATCCGAATTGCAATAGCAATAACCTATGGAGAAAATTCAGTTTGGTGTTGTGGAACAAAATGGAATTGGTTTTGTGGAATTGTAAAATAAAATATTGCAAATTTTCTAATATAAAACATTAAATTATTTCTAAAAAGCAATGAATAATTCTATTAAACAATACAAAAAAAAAACAAAAATTTCGAGTAAAAGATTGAAAATTCAGCAGGAAAATCTTGAGATTAAAAGGATTTGAGAAGGAAAGTCTACGTATTTTGTAGAATAACTTTTATAATATACTGTATAATTTTAAATATTTTGATAAAAATAATGAACAATAGTCATCTTTTAAAGCTACAATATAAACATTGAATATTAGACAAAAGACAAATTTGCCGTTCAATAAACGAACAGTAGCAAATTTTGTTTGTAATAAATTAATTCTGATGTGGTGTTTTACACCGATTGCGTTCCGTCACGTGATTCAGTGACGTCACAACCGACCGTAAATTAGAATTACGCTTGTCGAGTTTCTTGACGTCACCAAATAGCGACATCTCGTGGTAAAAAACAGAACTACTGCTATGCAATCGTTCTGTAATTAGCTGCCAGTTTGAAGACAGTTCAAAACGTTTGTAATTAAAAGAAATTGTTTCCTTTTAACTGGATTACTAATTTTACTGCGTGCTTTTATTGTAAACTCGTACAGTTTTGTAGTATTTTTTATAACAGCTGTAATTTACTAGCAATATGAAGAATCTTCGGATGAGGCTATTGCAACTTATAAATCAAAAGTCTTTTAACAAAAATTTTAAGAAAGAAGTCGCTGTGTATACAGACGATGACAATTTTGATTTTATTTACATTCGAAATAATCACGCCAAAGACATTAACATTGAGATAATTCTTATAAAATTGAATGATAAAAAATATCCAGCAACGAGTTGCGTAACTTTTCCGGCGAAAAACACTAAGATATATTATCACAATTAATATTGTCTCTGGTTCCATCTGTTATGAGATTTTGTTTGAAAGTAAGTTTTATATTATTAATTATTATAAAAGACAAAAGGCTTAATTTTGAGGGTAGAGAGGAGTTTTAAAAAATTGTAAATGCCAATGACGAGTATAATCTTCATTAAGTCCGACTCTATTCGAGATATGATCACTTCCGTCTCCCATCCCTCGACCTTTAACCACTAAAATTTAATAGCATCAATGCCCCTTATACAGAAGCTGCTACGGAAATTTCGTTTCTTAATCATTGTCGATCGTGAGATATTAAACAAAAACAACAACAAAACACAAGACACACATCCACAGAATTCTTTTGTTGTTGTTTTGTTTTACCTTTTTGAGTTCAAAAGGTCTGAAAATGTAGAGATTTGAAAAATACTCGAAGAGTGAAATTTGACACAATTTCAATAATTTTCCGTGTTATACAATACACAAAAAACCAGAAAAGTAAAACGCAGACTACAATTATTTTTGAAAAGATTCTTGTTTCTTATTTTCTATATTGTATTGTTTGTAATGATCTTTATTTAGTTTATAAGTTCCGTTAAACTTGTAGTTCATCCAGTATTTTAAGAATGATTTTTTATGTTTATATTTTAATGAATTCGTGAAACAAAACTAACGACGAAAACTTGATGAAATATAAACATGCACAAAAAGCCAGTAATCCACTATGAAAGTAACAATTTATTACTAAAACAAACGTTTTCGATCGTCTTTAGCGAACATCTTCAGGTTTTTAATACTGCGGATAGAATAGAACTTAAAATACAAAATTTAAACGTATCGGAACTCGTTAATTGATTGTAGAATGTCGACGTCGAAGAGCGGTAAATAAAGTCAAAAATTAACATAAAAAAATAACAAGGAGTAAGTTATATATAATGAATAAGTGCAAATAATATAAAAAGAAGAAACTAAAAATAACGAATAAATAAGGTAAAATAAAATAAAGTAAAAATTTAATCATAATTTAATTAAATACTTCATACATAAATTATTTTTCAGGAGAAGTGGTAACATATTTAATAACATTAATTAGTAAATTAAACTTATGCCAAACAGTCTCAACCGAATCATTGTTAGAAAATAATCCATGAATTTTATCAGCCGGTTCTTTACAAGTAACGCTACTAATATATGTTGATGAACAAAGATGAGCTAGGCTCTTACAATTAAACAAATAATGATTCAGGTTTGCATAATCTTGCATACAATAAGCACAAATGGCTGATGAACTTAAATCTAAATACAAATTTTTCCAAACTAAACCATACTTATTTAATCGAATCTGAACAATTGTTTTCTTTACAAATAAACGGCAGTTGATGATGATAAAGACATCGACAATTATTTAGAATTTACGAGTACCATGTGTACCATGTGTACCATTTAGCCTTGAGTATCCTGTCTCAATCCTTTGTAATAAAAAGACTGGCAAACTCACGTAGGATACTGTTTATATAGGCTAATATTTTATAACATCTTGGGATAAGTCGATTAGAGAAAGCGAAATACCTATTCTATTAAGCAGCTTCTCCATCTTAGTACACCAACAATTTTTTAACAGTCTGGTCGATGACAGATTCGTCAAAGAGGAAGCTTCAGAAATAACGTTTTTCAAAAACTTAGAAGTTAGTTTAACAAAACGTTTTCGGGGGAATTCTAAGCCCAATTCAGATTTAATTTCGTCTTCTCGAGGCCAAAAAGACGACGGTAGAACATTAACTCAATTGAGTCAATGCCTTCAAAACAAAAAGGCCCCAGAAGGGTAAACCGTAAGACTAACTAGAAGTAAATAAGGAAGCGGTTAGTTTCTTACACAGGACCATATGGCTATTCTTCACTTTTCTCAGAATATCAATCACTTCATTTATTTTAGAGCAAGCTTTACTCTTAACATAAGAAATGTAATGTGTGAACCAACCTGTAGAGGACAATCGAATTCCCAAATAGGAAACATCGTTAACGATACTTATCTCTCTTTTATTTCAGAAAAACTTATCTGCTTTCCTTAGCTTACTGCCTTGCCTAAAGATTATTGTTTTTAGGCAAGGCGCCGAAATGTATCGTCTGGAACACAAACTAATGGGTGGTGATCCCTACTTGGGCGAATTTGTCTGTAAATAATTAAACTTAAAAATAACCATCGGACAAAAAAATAACAAATCTTTGACTTAAAAAAGTTAATACGCAATCTGTAGAAAAGTAGAAAAATAATCAATCTGTCTATCCAATTTCCATACAGGAAACGCCTCATACAGAGTGCAGATCTTACTGTTCTCTCTGCGTCCGCGACAAAACATAAGGGATTAACTTCGAATAACAATTCTTGATGTTTCCGGACAGATTGTAGCATGACGACCTTCTACCATATGTCACCATCTCTGCACAGCAACCAGTTGTAGCGTGAAGCAATCTGCATCTCTCCTAAACAGACAAGCGATCAGCCATTTTTTTTTTTTTTTTTTTGCCAATGTACGTGCGGGCTCCTCGCGGTTACCGCCCACCATTGTTGCCACGCCGATTTGCTTGCCACCGGTAGATTCCTTAGGCAATTTTCGTTAGATTTCGGTAGTTTTCGGTAGATCGACTTTTTGTGGCAGAAATGGGGTTGCACATAAACAATAACGTGTTTTTTTCGTCATTTACTTTATTTTTTTTAAACTCTTTCCGCCCTGTGGGCACTAAGAGGGCCTCTTATAGCAAGCCCATTGTGGGTTCGGCCAGGCCCACAATGGGGCGGCAGGGTGGTGAGGGACGGGGACCGACATATCCGGACGGACCACCCCCCGAAAAATTCCTGGGGATTTTTCGACCCGTCCGGATTCGATCCCGGGTCCCCCAAGGCGGCAGGCTGCTAACCTTGACCGCTCGGCCATCCGGCCGCCCATTTACTTTATTATACCGGTAAACTATAAAACAATAAAAAACAAAAAATCGAACACAGAACACTTACGTAAAAAATAATAATTTACTAATTAAGTAGGTACATTTTGTCTTATTTTTCTAACAAAAATTATTTTTATTTTTCGGATATTAATAATAATAATTATTATTAATAATAATATTATTATTATTAATATTATTAATAATAATAATTATTATTAATATTCAATATCTTCCGTTTGTATGTTTTTTAAAACTGTTTGTTATTTTTTAAATTAAATTATCTTTTACAGGAAAATCGTAGCAGTAATTTTTTCCAATTAATAGTTTAGTAAGAAGTAAGCCAGTGATTGTTTCAGAGCTCAGTTTATTTCTTTGTTTCGTTTTAAACAGATTTATTGACGAAAATATTCTTTCCGCATTAGCTGAAGAATGAGGCAGACACAAGATATTCTCAACAAAACGAGTCAACATTGGAAAAACAAGTGTTTCATCGCCCGGAGTAATAGCTTTAATATTTCGCCAGAAAACTTGCACATCATTGCTAAACGACTGTATTTCTTGATAATTTCTTAATAATCTTCATTCGGAATCTAAACTTTGAAGCTCGCGATCTGTTATGAGGTTAGGAAATAACAAGGCAACATCTGTAATTGTATGTATAACTCCATTTTTAACAGCGGTTGGGTTCAAAAAACTAAAATTTTATAGAGTTGTTTTTAAGAGGAAATCTAGCAGTAATTTGGGTGCAACTTTCAATGTAAAAATCCAAACGACGTAATCGAAAAAATGTAATGTATTCATCTGTAAGGTTCAGTTGCGTCATTGAAGCGACGACTTTTTCTCCAAAATACATGTTTTCTATAGCTAAATAATTTCTTGGATTTTTAAAATCAATACTTTGGATTGGAGTGGTTGTTATATAATTTCTTTGAAGGAAGCAAACATACATTGTTTTCAAAACGAGGCAAACATTATCATACAAAACATGCAATTTTGGGGACTCGGATTGCATTTCTGTATTTAAAATATTGAATAGAGGAAACACATAATCCAAAAATTCTAGAAATAATTTTGAAACTGAATCATTCAATTTCTGCAGTATATCATTTGCAGCAAAGACATCATTACTGTTGACAGCATCAGTAAAATATAGTTTTAGAGCAGCGTACTGTTCTAAGATTTGAATTACCACACCATAAACTGAAAGCCATCTGGTTTGCAATGGATGTAGAATTTTGTGGGTCTTAATATTGCAAAATTGCTGAAATTGGCTGAATTCACAAACTGTTTTTGGGCTAGAATTAAAATAATTGTAAATATCGCGGCAGATATCTTCGACGTACCAAGGGAATTTGTGACATGCATATGATGCGCACAAGTGAAACGAATGGCATATACATTTTATAATATATAAATTAGGTACATCATTTTTTAATAGTGTCATCAAAGAATGACGACTTCCCATCATAACATTAGCTCCATCGAATGCAAACCCTATCAAATTGTTTTTATAGGGAATATTATTGTGGTTAAACATTTCAGCAATGTGATTATATAATGTAACTGAATCAGAAGTGCTTAATTTAACAAGACCAAAAAAACTATCTCGAATAACGTCATCTTTTAAATACCTTACAACTAAGCATAAGTGTTTTATTGTGTTCCGATCCGTTGATTCATCCACGATAAGGGAAAATTTCTTATTTCGTAAATCTTCACAAACCTGAAGAAAATCCTCGTTACCAGTAACGTACAGTACTTCACAATAGCTGTTGTTTTCGTTCTGCTGCATGCCAATCTTTGAGCAATTTTTGAGTCGGGACAAATGTTCATGATTAATTTCGGCAGGTGTTCCATGACCAAGAAAAGCAGGTTGTGCTCTGCTACGAATGCTGAAAGGCGTATTTCCCCTGAATAGCAAACAACATTAATAATACTAAATATAACAACAGTAACGAATCAATTAGTTTAATTTTTTATTTTTTAACTGTCACAAAAACGTACCTTTTTTAATTGATGCTTTTAATTACTTTTTCCTTGATCCGGATACAGCAAAAGTTTTCATCATTGAGACTTGTTTACTTGAGATTGTCTTCACTTTTTTTATATGAAATTTCCCGACACTATGTTTAAGTAAAATGTCTTTTCCACTTGAAATGTTTATGTCTTTGCCACAAGGCTTGCAAAGCGCAAATTGTCGCCCTTTTTTACTTTGGGTTAACCACCCTTTGAACTCTGACAGTGCTTCCCACTCGTGTTTCTAGAATTGTTTATATTTCTTTTTTTTGGTAACATCAGTACTAGAACCTTCACCACCACTATCGTACTTTTGAGGGCGCTAAACGGATCAGCAGAAATAACTTTGTATTGCAATAAAGTCTTTTACAATATATAAGAAATGAGGGCACAAAAAAAAATGTATTATTGAGAATTTTTAGATAGAGTGAAGATAAAAATTTCTTTCTTGAATTATCATCAACTTTTCGGTAGATTTGGTGCTTCAATCTGTAGATCGGTAGACCGGACCCAAAATCGATAGATCTACCGAAAATTCGGTAGACGTGGCAACATTGCTGCCCACAACAATAATGCGGAAATTATATATAAACTTACATTGATTGATATACACAAAAACATAAATATTATGGTCGACTTATTATTGCAAAAATTAAGCGATTTCTCAATGCCTCGTTGCTTTCCATTCGCGCTGTAATATATTGTTTAATTTTAGGAAATTATTACAATATCTTTAATAATTAATTTTATTTCAGCATTTCAGATCAAGATAAGAAATATATCTTCCAGGAAAACAGCACGAATATTGCTATTGTGTATAATAATCACAGTGCTATTATTAATTTTCAAAGATATTGAAATCAATAAGACTAGTAATCTTCATTTAGAAACTTCAATGACTCGTTCATTAAATACAAAGACATATAACTCTGATTATCCACAATCGCAATTAATAATAAATAAATGGATTCATCTTAAAGAAGATTATTACGTGTATTTTGCTTATTGGGAATATCGAAAAACACCATCCTTTGTTCGCATTATTGCAATAGGTCCAAAAAGGCCAATAAATTCGACTACTTTGTCTTGCCTGCTAGAATATAAAAATGGTTCCATTAAGCGTTCAGACATTAATTATAAGTTTATTCCAGATGATCATCAACGAAAGCACATATCATTGTTTTTCTACTGTACGACACCCGATATTCCTCAACGAGTAGCACTTACATCATATCAACAAAATGCAACTAATTGGATTAAAGTGGCACTTACTGAACCTGTAAAAAGTGATGAAATTTGGCAAAGTAACATTGCAATTTGTGTTCGTCCCTTTTTTGGAGAGTTTCCTAATAATAATCTTCCGCTAGCACAGTTCATTGCGTATTATCAGATAATGGGAGTTCAACATTTTACATTTTACGATTACAAAGCAGGAAACTCTATTAAATTATTTTTAAATGCTCTAATTGATAGAGGTATGCCTATCAGTTTGTTTCCGTAGAATCTTCCTACTGATGTAAGAGACGCATGGGATTATGGTCATTTGGCAAATGTAGCGGATTGTATGTATCGATACGCAAAAACGCACAAATACGTTGTGATAGTAGATATCGACGAACTTATTATGCCGCAACAGAATATATCATTAATGGATATAATAAAAACGTACAACTCGTCGTGGAGTAATCTTTTGTTCCGTAATGCATTTTTTCATTAGATTTACCAGATTTTACCAGAATTTACGAGTGCAACCATTCCTCTAAGCATTCTAAAGAAGACGTTGCATTTTAAACCTTGGCCATCCTACAAGAGAACAAAAGCTATAGTTCTTCCGAATAAAGTTGAGATTCCGGGAATTCATTTTAGTTGGAAGTCTATCGACAATTGGAAAACAATTATTGCAGAACCAACGTTTGCCAAACTACATCATTATCGTCGATGGGGTAACAAAGAGAAACCTGTAATCCGTGACCAAACTGCGTGGAGATATTCAGATCGAATTTTAAAATCAGACCCAATAAAAATTTGGAAAAATTTAAACATTAGCTAAATGAAGCTACATCAACTGCCATAAAATATCGAGCTAAATATCAGCGATAATAATTTTGAATTACTAATTAAATTTGTCTCTAGAGCAAGGTCTGTAAACAGAAGGTCTGGACACGATACCGTAATGCATCGCGGCTGTCGCCGTATTGGGTCTTTTAAATTCGTGTGTATGGTGTTTGTAGAAAGAATTTGGTTGTTTGTGTTTTTCGATCTCATTTAGTTGAATTTCTTGTTATCTATTTTTTGAAAATGGTTTGGTATTCAGCACCGCATTGTAAAAGTTCGTCTGCGAAATATGTAAGATTGTTCCGGTTTCACGCTAACACACCCAGAAGAGTGATGATTTAAGAATGAATATTAATGGTTTATTAATAATTATATATAAAGGAACCTGATTTATTAAAATTAAACAATGATAATTTTTCATCGTAAATAATTGTAGAAATGGCGCCTTAAAGGTTTTTTGTTCCAAGGTGACATTTTATTGTTTGGTAATGTACTTAACGTTTTTAATGTACAGTACATTAATAAAAAAACATGCTCTGCTTACAGTTTAGTTTTTTTTAAACAAATGTTTTTAGCTCATTAACAACTTATTTTTTCAAATTTAAAAAATATTTATTACAGGAACCTTAAGAAATATTCACTAATTAATTATTTTTTTAAAAAATCTTATTTATATTAATTAAATTATTATTCTTATTTATAATTTATGAAGATTTCTGCTGTACGAGATTTGTAATATAATAATGTTTTAATAAATGGTTACTTGTATAGAAGAGTACAGAAAATTATTTTCTTCTAGTTGATGATTCTTCAAACAGGTTTTCGTGTTAAAATCACATTTAAGTGTTATTTTGTATCTAACGTACAGTTGATAATTTTCGAAATCGAATTCGTTAATTTTCTACAAATTCTTCATCACTTTAAAAACTCCTAAAACCTAAACTTTCAATTTTGATTTTATAAAACAAAAATTAAAAGAAAAATTAAAAACAATACATATCACGTCACGATATCATGGTGAACTTAAAAGTACTGGAAAATTTCACCCTACAATGCTATTCTATTGTGTAAGGAGCAATGTTCTGGAAAATTTAAGAATTTCTAGGTGCAACTAAAATGTGATCCTGCGAGAAATATTTTTAGAAAAATATTATTTCGAAAATAAAAATTTAAGTTTCAGAATGTGATTGTGAATTAAATACAAAACAGAACTTTAAAAAATGAGATTGAAAATCAATACGAGAGAAAGCAAATGAGTCGAAAATGATTAAATGTGAGGTAGATTTAACAGAAAATTCAACGAAGGTGTTTACGATTTGTCTCTGGTGAGAGATTAAATTGTAACGAACAGTTTTGCGAATAGTCTACTCTTTCCGCCGTGTGGGCACTAAGAGGGCACTAAGAGGCCGAACCCATAATGGGCTTCTTACCAAAGCCCATTATGGGTTCGGCCATGCCCACATTGGTGCGGCCGGACATATCCGGACGGACCACTGCATGAAAAACTCCTAGGGTCATCCAGAGCGGTAGGTTGCCACCTTGACCGCTCGGCCATCCGGCCTGAATAGTCTGTATTAGGAACAAGTGGGCAAAGCGTACAGCGCGAGCGAAGAAAACTATGTCATCCCGGAGTTGGAATGTTTTTCTGTGTGGACGTTTAAACAAATCATGATGTTCGACCGATTCGGAAAACTAATTCTATGTTTTGTTCAAAGATGTAAAGATATGGTTTGGGTTATTTCGTTACGGAAACGCAACACGTAGGCGATCTGCCGAGCGAGGACTTTCTACGGGAAATGGCCCCTAGGTAAGTACAGTATTACAAACGTGCAGAAATTCCAGAAAAATGCATGTTGCCAGCCACTTGGCCAGGCACAAACCCACGGATGGAGAAAATGTGAAAGAAAAGATTTTGTATACAACTTTAATAAAATAAAAAAAGAATTAAGAATAAATTTGAGTGCGCAGACAACATTTCGTAGAGGATGTGAGCTTAGTAGTAAATTTAGTAGTAGAAATTCACATAATACGTAAACCTTGCTTCATAATTTCAGATATTCTCGACAAAAAGACAGGAGTTATTTAAACTTCAAAGAGTGTGATCAAAATCGTGCCTTACACACACACACACACACACACACACACTAACACCATATATACAAGAATTATTTTAGCATTTGTGGACGTTTGAAAATCCTCTGAGTACAAAAATGTAAAAATCATGGGGGATCATTTTTTGACTGATCGCCATACTTTCCCTCTGTTACATATATAACAGGGCCGGGAAAGTAAAAATGAGGAATTATTACAAAGAAAATTTTCTAAATTTACCCATAATACCCAAAATTCTTGAACGTAAAAACTATTTATAAGAGAAAATAGAAATTTAATAACAGTTCAAAATAATCAAATAAAGAAATATGTAAATTATAGGAATAAAAAATATATAACAGAAGAAGAAGTAGTAGTTTATTCAGTTAAATGTAGTTGTCTAAATAATTTAACATACGTAGGAGAAGCAAAAAGAAAATTGGGAATAAGAATTAAAGAACATAAAAGATCAGTTCAAAAATATGCAAATATAGTAGAATGTTACTAGAACAAGATATGAAATAATAAGAGAATCAGTTAAAACAGTTAAAGTCGACAAAAATACGTTTAAAAGACAACTTTTTAAACATAAATATAATAAAACAAGTAAAAACTAAAATCAATGATAATCGTGGGAAAGAAATACATCAGACATGAAATAATTATATTTTTAGAGAGCGTTTAAATACTAATACTATTTGAACACGATAACAGCAAAAGATTAAGAGGAAGAAAAAGCACACCCAACGTCACAAGAGTAAAATAATACAGAAAAAGATATAAAAAGAAATAAAGAGAAAAAAGTAAGAAGTTAAAAAAGACTTTTATAATTAATAATTTAAAAATAAAATAATTTTAACCAGGCTAAAAAATGAAAAATTAAAAACAGAACCAAACAACGTATATTTGGAGTTTTATTCTTCAGAAAAGCGGAAAAACTTGAAAACTTAGGCCAGGAACACGCGTAAAATTCGGCGTAAAATCTAGCATAAAACAGAAAGCGTAAAAATTTTTCTGAAATTTTGGCTGAAGCAGAACTGAAAAAAAGTAGAGCATGTCTCTACTTTTTACGCCAAAATTCCTCCAATAAAGAGAAGTCTTTTCTGTGACGTCAAGTAGACACGTGGTTTTTATTCTAACAATGGCGGCAATGAGGGTTAACACTATAATTGTGACGGTCTCGAAAAAACGAAAAATAAATGAAATAGAGGGGTTTATTGAATCCGTTCGACGACATCAGTATCATGTATAAAGACACTGTATTTAAACAACGTTTATGGATGGCTATAGGTGCAAGATTTCAAATAACAGGTAGGTCTAATAGAATTGATATATAGACCTAGTATTTAGATCACACGTTCTTTATTTGAATTCGGAATACAAATGTATTAATTTAAATTTTCTATATTATAGCAGAGGAAGCGGAGAAAAAGTGGAAGGTACAGTACAAAGGGATAGATATATGAGAGGAAAAAATTAATAAAATTAGGCCAGAACACACATACGTAAAAATTCTGGCCGAATAGGAAACACCACTGCCACTAACAGTGCTAATTTTATTAATTTTTTTCTCTGTGGTCGAACGGATTCAATAAACCCCTCTATTTCATTTATTTTTCGTTTTTTCGAGACCGTCACAATTATAGTGTTAACCCTCATTGTCGCTATTGTTAGAATAAAAACCACGTGTCTACTTGACGTCACAGAAAAGACTTCTCTTTATTGGAGGAATTTTGGCGTAAAAAGTAGAGACATGCTCTACTTTTTTTTCAGTTCTGCTTCAGCCAAAATTTCAGAAAAATTTTTACGCTTTCTGTTTTATGCTAGATTGTACGCCGAATTTTACGCGTATGTGTTCCTGGCCTTACCAGGCCCTCTCCCTCTCTCATAAGAAATAGAGCACAAAAAATATAAAACAATAAATAAAACAAAACTAAATGTGAAAAACAAATCTTAAATTTTTATTAATAAAAAATATTTAATATACAACAATAAATTTTAGTTTTTCTAGAAAAGTTTGAACAGTTTGTTTATACATTTAAAAAAAATTGAAATTTATTTTATTAAATGTCTAACAAAAGTTGTTATGTAATAACAATATTACCTTAAAATATTAATTGTTTAAGTTAAGTTTTTTGGTTAATATTTAAATATTATAATATTTTATCCATAAAAGGTAAATTGAATAATGAAAAAGATAATTTAAATAAAAACCAAGATAGTTTTAAAAAAGTAAGTATATGAATATGAATAAACTTTATTTAAAAATTCAGAAAAGTAAACTATCTTATTTACAAATCCTTTCAAAATAGACAGTTTGACCGGACCCTAGACATTTGTCTCATTTGTCTATGCAATGATCTGGCCCTGCAGTTGGTGATCGGTTATCGAACAATTCGGACAGTGAACAAAGTCTTGGAACTGATTATGTTCGTTAACCGATCACTTACTGTAATAAATTACCTGCCGATGAGTGACAAAAAAGTCCGAAATATAAGTGGTACAAATAAAAGTTAATTCATTTGAACCACTTATTCAATTACTCTAATTTTAACCGCAACTTAAATCAGTATAATTAACTTCTATTAATAGATTATAGTCACAATATATTAAAATTAATAAAATAAAAAAGAAAGCCAAATTAATATCAAAAGTACAGATCAGAACTTATACCAGAGAATTGTATTTTAAAAATAAAATTTTGTTTAATTAATTAATCAATACAGTATATTTTTTTTCTGACGAAATGAATTATAGTTCCGTTGAAAAAATTTCAAATTTAAAAATAAGGATATCCTTATTATATATTAATATACTATATAAAAATAAATGAAGCATAGTATAATCCTTACTCACTCTATATCAGTGTTTCCCAACCTTTTTTGTGCTATGCCCCACCTAAGCCTTTCTAAAATTCTTATGCCCCCCAACATATACGTTGAAGTCTTTTGGAAGGTCTCTCATTGTCGTGTTCGTTGAAGTTTTTCTTGCACTTAATTGCCACACTGTTTTATTGTAACCACGATAAAACCCAATCCTTTCATCATAGTCTTTTGCACTTTCCAGTCATTGCCAAACGCAACCTGGAACACCACAACTCACGTTTGTCCACCTCGAGGTCTGGGCAAAGAATGTCCTTTCACCAGCCTCAGGGCCTTGTTCATCTCTTTGTTCTCGGTGGTTCCCAGAATTGTTAATCCCACCCCAAGGGAAAAGGGTTATAAAGGGAAGTTCTAGAAGGAAAGGGAAACAAAGAACAAAGAAAATTAAAACTAACTTAAATCAATATTTACAATAAATATGGCATACAGCGGCTATACGGTTAACTTAAACTCTGGATGAGTCCATTTTCGAATTGCCCCCTTAACAATCAAATTGCCCCTCTGTGGGGCGTGGGCCCCACGTTGGGAAACACTGCTCTATATATTTATTCTTTGTTTCATAATCCTATTTTTCCTACTTAAAAATAAATCTACTGTTTTCAAACGAAACGCGCTATATATAACATGGACATTGTATAAAATATGCATAAAATTAACATTTTCCTGTTATTTCTTATTTAGTTCACAATTTTATTTTGAAATATAAATAATTAAAAGATCATACTTCTGATAAACTTGATAAATGGACTAGCGTTAAAATAAAACTTCATCAAAATATTGTCACTCAAAAATTAAATTTTCTATTTCATTTCTGAAAATTTTTAATTATTTTATAATTTGTAAATATTTTCCAGTCGTTTAGTTTCATTCAAAATATTTTTAAAATTTTTAGGAAGTCGAAGTGCATATTACATGTAAAACGTGAATCTGGGTGTTCCTGTGGAGCAGGCACATTACTAAATTTCTATTTTAGAAACAATCAAAGATTTACTCATTTAATGAGATGATGAAGTTCGTGACACGTGATTACACATACTCGTATTACTAATCACATAACTAAGCACCTCTGTCGCTAGTTTCCCCCGAGAGGACATTCGATTCATCTCGTGTGAATAAAATGCGAGGGGAGTTCGACAAAGCTCATTTTTATTATATTAAAAAATATAATTATCTCTGAATTTCAGTAAAGTAAAATATAATTTTCTATTATGATTTATGTTCGACAAAAATTAACAACTCCTATTTGATCTTTAATTTTATACTATTTACAATTTATTTATTTATTTATTTTTGTATTAGTATAGAATGGGATCTGTCAATTAAATCTAACTTTTTAAAAAGGAACGATAAGCAGTGAAATCGTCATGGACCTCACTGCAGAAATTATTTTAGGCCCGCAAAGTTTATACTTTTCTTGGGGCATATAAGTAGGCATCAAAGGTCCGAGCTTCGATATACTGCACTGCATACATGTAGTTGTACCCTCAACTAATTTGTCTTGGCTTAGTTTGATGGGATACAAAAACACAATACGTGGGCGATTTGCCAAAAACGGTGTTTCTAGAGAAGATTTTCTATAGGAAACGGGTCCCTATTCACGTATTACACATGTGAAAAAGTTTGAAAAACTCCACGAGGTCAACCAGCTAGTGAGGCTCAAACCTGCGATTTAATATCACGGTTCAATGGCTTTATCCACTCGGTCATTGGCGATTCGTAACTGAAATCATTGTTCATGAATAATGATCAATTCAATTCGAGAACATTAGAAGATTATATTAAATAAAGTCATAAGGTTAAGATTTAAATGTGATTAAAAAAACAGTCGGTTCTAAAATATTTACGAAATAAAAACGAATGCTTTTGCAAACAAACATTTTGTTATATCCGCTTCAGATAATTATACCTTTTTCAAAATTTTTATTAGCATTATCGTTCTCTTGAATTATAAGTCAAGAAATAAATTATTTTAACAGAATCAATATATGCATTAATATAATTATTGATGTATTATTAATAATTAATAATTTAATATAATTAAAATTAATATACAGATAATTGTCTTTTATCTGTATTAATATATTAATTAATACAGATAAAATACAAAACAAATTTAACGACCTACTAACTTCACGATTATAAAGGTTCGAGATGTGCCATAGCATATCAAAAATTATATTTTTTTTAAATGTTAACACGAAGATTGATTATAAATGAGTTTTCCATTTTTATAAAATTATTTTGGGAAGAAGAAAAATAATTTGACCGATTTTAAAGTGTCGAAAAATTATTTATTTTAATCATGAATATTTATTTATGTTTCAACATAATCATCAAAGTTACACCTTTCTAAATGTTCAGTTCCATGCACGAGAAATTTTTCCGATTTTTCCTTGATCCATTCATATATGGCAGCTAGAACTTTGTCATTCGTTAACCTTTCAATACGAATTTTTAATTTTGGGAACAACTAAAAGTGAAATGCTGACATATCTGGGCTGTAAAAATGATATGAAACAACCCGTAACTTCAGCTTCTTAACTGTCTACGTTGTTTCCTCATTGCATTACGCAATTGTGTACTGCAATGAGAAAACATCATAATGCAAGAAAAAGTTGTTTCCAGCAGAATGTTTCTCTTAAGATGATAAATTTCGATAAGTGAACGATTTTCCAAAAAAAAATTCAACCACTGATCACAGTTCTGTATGGAACGGAGACGACGAGTTCACGTAAAGTCCATTGTTACTCAATGGCATAAAACAACAAACCAAAATTTCGCCTATGTACACTAGACAAGCTGACGCTTCTCAAACTATAAGTAGCGTTAAGTCTTTCAATGGATTGCGTATGATAGTATCGAGTGATCATTACGCCGCCACCAGATTAAATATTTAAAGATTTTTAAACCGTATTAAGAATAACAAACGGTCTTTATCGGATAAACACTATTTTTATCGCATATGCTTGAAGACTAGTCAAATGCAATCAACACGGGTTTACGTAGATACAACTGCTACTGCTTTGTGCCAATTCGAGAATCTATTAACATGATTATGTGTTGTCATTTCTCCACAATAATCGCAAAATTATTACAGAAAAATATGATTTTCTAATAACATTCTCATTAATTTACAGTAGAGCATCGATTATCCGACTCAATTGGGGACTGGGGTTGGTCGGATAACTGAAAAGTCGGATAACCGAAAAGTATGAAAAAATACATTATTAGTATAGTGCATTAGGCCTGGTTTAAATACTAGCCTCTCTTTCATGGTCGAGCCAGTGCTGCCAGGTAAAACATGCAAAAATTTAACAAAAATAATATAAGTAGCCGAGACATAGCCAAATATTGTAGCGCCACATCACTAGCGGACATTTGAATTTGCCGACTAGAACGCGGTCGGTTAATCGGGGGTCGGATAATCGATGCTCTACTGTATTTAATTTTTATATAAGCATAATTTAGACTTTTATTTAATTATCGAAAGCACATTTTGTAATGAATATACGAAAGAAAATATTTAAAAGTTAAAGTCTTAATAATTATATATTAGTCTTTCATTTGATTTTTAGCCAGGTCTTTTTTTAATATGTAATTAACAAATCTTACATATTTAAATATAGTGAAATCAACTTTTTCGACGAAAATATAGAATTTTTCATAATTATTTCAGTGAATATCATTAACAAATTTAAAATATTTGAATTGATTTAAGTGATAAAAATTAAAAGTACTGTATTAAATAGCATCTAATAATTTAGATAAATTTAGAAAAACTAATTTCAAATATATGTAAAACAGATTTATTTATTATATAACAATATTTTTGGTATTTATCTGTATTTTTATAATTAGTCAAATTAATGTAGCTGTCAACTGGCATAATAATTAGGTTAATACGTAACGGATCTACTGTCATACATTTACAATTTTCTTTTGTTCTATTTCTAAATTATTTCATCGTTTTATCATATATATAGAGCTTGTACTATATAAATCCAGAAGGCAAAATGTATATTAGAATCAAGCACTTTGGATCATTTTTTTATAATTGTAAGTTTATTTGTCTTTTGTGATTTTTAAACAATATATATTACTTTAAATTATTTTTATACTTATATCACATTTAATAGATTATTATCTAAGAATCGCAACATATGATATCTTGTAAAAAGTTACGATTATACATAGACTATATTATAAATAAATTTTCATTTCGTTGTAAAGCTTTAGAATCAGTTTATTTGTATAAACATAATAATATATAATTCAAATATAATGTTTAATAAATAATGGAAATATTAAATTTTCTTAACGAAGTATATTATGTTAATTATCTATTGTAATTCTGATAAAACGTTATATACTTTATGAAATTCATTTCTTGGCTTACAAGTGTCTGGTTGCATAAAACAGCGAACACTGATTTAGTCCGACTGAAACACTAAGATAGCAGTTTCAACCTTTGACAACTAGCGTATAACAGCAATTTCTTGCAGATAAGTCGAGTTCCGTCTTTCACCTCTCAGCCCTTCACATTGTAGGCCTGCATAATTCTCAATAAGTATGGAATAAAGGTCCTAGTAGTGCCCACAGGGCGAAAATGGCAAAATGAGTAAAATTCATTCAATTGGCAAAATGAGTAGTCTAAATTTCATTTAATTATTTTGTAATTTGAATGGCAAATGGAACGAATAATTATATATTATAATTAAATGAATTTATTATAATTATTACAAAACATTATTTTTATTTGAAAATGAAACAGGCTTTATACACTTGAATAGATTTATACGAGTTTACTCTCAGAAGAAAAAATAAACAGAAAAATTTAGTAAATCCAAATTTAGTAAACTTTAATATAAATTTTAAAAGTCGGGTTCATTTTTATTTATACTTATTTATACAATTTGAAAAAACTTAAATAATCGAAATAGTACAACAGTCATCCGGAAATTAAATTATTTATTTATTGTGATATATAAATAAATAAATTTAATTGTTTCTTTAAAAATGAAAAAAAAATCTTAAAATAAATTAGGATTTAAAATCTTTTTAATTTTTATAGCACAGATTATTGTGAATTGCATACACAATTTTACTAAATATTTATCTCCTTCATTGAGAAATTCTTATTGTAAAGAGTCTCACTACTCGAATCTAGAATAATGAATGCGATTACATCGAATGAGAAATACATGAGCCAATCACAGCCCGTGTGCCGCGCTGTGATTAGCTCATGTATTTAAGTGACTCGTACAACACGGATTCATATAACACGGGACGTATCTACCGTGTTATAGGGGGGTCTACTGTATTCAAAATAAGAATTTGATTTGCGAAGCTATAACGTGCTAAATGACTGCTGTTATAAACTTAAATATTAAAAAACTTTTACATTATTTTTCTTGGAAATTTCATTGAATTTATTTATCAAATAATTTAATTAATTATTTATGATATAGTCTAATATCAGATATTTACTTTCTTTCTAACAATATGAATTTACTGTATATAATATAAACATAAAAAACAGTAAATTTAATACAATTTTCTGTTAACTTAAATGATAACTATTAGTCGATATTGTTAAAATCATTTTTTTATTTTATTTCTAATTATTTATTAACACTTAATATCATAATTTTCTATTATCGCTCAATTAGAACAATTTCTTTAAATAAAAGATGAAATTTTAGATATACAGTATACTTTTATATGCTAATAATATTATTATTAATTAATTAATGATTAATTTTATTTTTAATTCTAAAAATTTATATAATTGATTATTTGATTTATTTCAGCGATTTATATGAAAATAATAAAGTCTATATTCTTCAAAACAATATGGATATTATTGGTTCTTCTAATTGGATTGATAGTATTGGTATTGTATGATTTCAAGATCACTAGTGTTAACGATTTTCAGCGGAATATCGAAATCGCGTACATACGGAATTTCGGTGAATATTTTATTCATTCTAAAGAACAGCGAAAATTAAATGATTGGTTTCATATTATAGATCATTATTATGTATATTCAGCTTATTGGGAATATCGAAAACAACCAACTTGTGTTCGAATTATTGCAATAGGCCCAACAAAGGAGATAAACCCATATACCTTCTTTTGTCTTCTAAAATATGGCAATGGTTCTATTAATGTTTCTTATGTCACTTATAAAATGCTCCCTGAAAATCACGGACGGCCACACGTACCATTCTTCTTTTATTGCGAAACATCCGAGGTACCCGTAGAAGTGGCATTAGTACATTATAAACAAAATACCACTCATTGGATTAAAGTAGGCCTCACGGAACCTGAAGATAATGACAAAAATTGGAGAAACAACATTGTTGTATGCGTGAAACCCACTTTTGGAGAATTTCCTAATAATAATCTTCGAATAGCCGAGTTTGTTGCGTATTATCAACTTATGGGTGCGCAACATATTGCGTTTTACGATTATAAAGCAAATAAATCTGTTAAATTATTGATAAATGCTTTGATTGATGCGGGTGCCCCTATAAGTTTGTTTCCGTGGACTTTTCCTCGAGATATAAATGATGCGTGGGACAAAGCTCATATGGCAAACGTTGCTGACTGTATGTATCGCTATGCAAGAACGCATCAATACGTTGTTACTGTAGATATAGATGAATTTATTGTTCCTAAGCAGAATATTTCTCTATTGAAAATAATAAATGAACACAAATTTCCATGGGGTACTCTCATGTTTCTCAATGCATTTTTTTCATTAGATATTCCAGATGATCCAGAAACCGCGAATGAAACAATTCCATTATTGACATTAAAGAAAACAGCGTATGTTCAATTATGGCCAGCGTATAAAAGATCGAAGTGTATAATTGTGCCTACTAAAGTTGAAATTCCAGGAATTCATTACACTTGGTCTGCTATGAAAGGTTGGGGAACAATTGTTGTGAATCCGAACTATGCTAAAGTGCATCATTATCGTAAATTGAATACTAAGTTTAAAACTTTTAGTCGTGATCAAACAGCTTGGAGATATTCAAATTCAATTCTAAAATCAGATGAAATAAAGGTTTGGAATCGTTTATTTGTTAAAAAAATTTCGTAAGTTTTTAATTCAATAAATTTTGTTTAAGAACGTGAAAAAGATTAAACCTTTGTTTTAACAACTGGCAATTTTCAATTTCATTGAGTCTTTTCCGGAAAATGACCGCACGAAACAATCAGAAAATTTACTGAGTTAACATGGAAGAGAAAGGCCGTAGACAAACACTTTTGGAAGGGTCTTGGAATAAATCGAGAACTGTCAGTGATGATGATGGTAATGAATTTTCAATTATAATTATATGAAATGTCGTACTCAAGAGTAGTATGTATTATATTTGTCTATTTTTGTGTGGTCTTATCTTGTTCAAAATTTATTTCTATATGTCATAATTAATGATATTGAGTTTATGAGGGAAATGACAGTTTTATTTACAACAGTTCACATAACGACGGCTTTTTAGAAACCGATTAAATCGTAAAAGCTAGAGTCTACAGTAATTTTAAAATAATATTTATCAAAAAATGTTCATATGTATATAACTTATATTACATTTTTAATTAATATTTTTATTTTTATTTAATATTTTAGTCCTTTTTTATATAAAAATGATTCGGTTTATCCGGACACTCTGATTTCACGAAAAAATATGTTGGAAAAGCTTAATTATTATAAAAAATTATATGATGTTATGCATTATGTGAATATAATAGATAGATGAAAATAATTATAAATGAGAATTTCTAAAAATAAAAAATTCCTAACAATATACAATTGAATACTTTCGTGACTTTTTGTTCAAGTTTTAAAATTTGTAACAAATTTAGTTTTGCCAATGTATACTATATATTCTTTTAATAAGTATTTGTAAATATAGTAGACTACCCTATAACACGGTAGATACGTTCCGTGCTATATGAATCCGTGTTGTACGAGTCACTTAAATACATGAGCCAATCACAGCCCGGGACGTGTGCACTTAGGGGTACGGCTGTTTGAAAGGTTTTCTTCCATAAAATTAATCGATTCTAGACTAATTTGACTCGAACATTTCCAAATCACGTATAATTTTTTGGGAATAATCCATATAAACTATGCTATAAACAAAAAATTGTAGGATTACTTACCGAGTGTGCACCGTTCGACGACGCCATTGCTTAAGCTTGTTTTTGTCGCGGAGCGGCTCATCGAACGGCGGGCGCATGTTTCCTGATCAGCGAATTTTTCGCAGAAAAATAACTTAACTTTGGAGACATCATTAATAAAAATATAATTTTTATGGCCGTTGAATAATAAATGTTTTTAGTAAATCCAGTGCTCTTTTAAACTCAATGGTTTGTACAATATCCCTATTGGTCCAGATTCGACACGAGTCGGCGATGACGTTTTACCGTGTTATACGAGTCTCTTTTAGCGTGTTATACGAACACGATCGCAATTTTTTCGCCGTGTTATACGAATCCATGTTTATGAACCCGTGTTATAGGGGTCTACTGTATTATACTGTATTATTTGACAGTTCACAATAAAAGACACTTAATGATTTATTATCTTATTTTAAATATGACATAGAATTTGCAACTGAATAAAAATGAGTGCATATAAGCTACAGGAAGAGTCTAATTTTTTGAGCGATCAATAATCAATAATTTGCTTAACTAATGAAGTTAAACTGCATTTTAAAATTTTCGTGACCGTAAAACTTATAATAATTTCCAATGTAAATCGGAAGCTATGCTACTTCAATTCAAACATCCCCTCCCCCGAAAGGTGTTAGATAGATAACCGGCACGACTCTATTGTTGAAGGAAAAGTATGATGTACAGGGTAAGACACGACATTACTAATTTGAGGTGGAGAGCTTAAATTTTAAATTATATAATTTAAAAATATGCTTAAAAGTGCAACCCTGCATTGTGACGATGTCACAATAAATAATTGCTTGGTGGATACTATAGATTACCACCTGTGGAATTTCGGGACTTTGAGTGTATACCTGAACTGAAGGGACCGAGACGAGTTCAACGATGCTCTACTTTTGGACCGGAGACGAAAAAATAAGAAAGTTATCATACTTTTTTAATGCTTTCATGCAGACGACACAGTAGTTACTAGTGCTTCCATCTCGCGGTAAAGTCTGCAAAGAAATTTTAAAAAAGCACTCTGAAAGGCAAGAAATTGCACGAACAGTCGAATGCCATTTCCTTTTTTTTCTTTTGTTCAAGAACTACCGTGAATCAATAACTAGTGACGTTAAACAATCGGCGGCCTTCAGGCGGCTCCCTTCCCGGGGGAGTCCATGGGGAGCACGAACAGTCGAACGCCAGTTCCTTTTTTTCAAGCATCGCGACTCCAGATCGCGATAGCGCGGTCGGCTCGTAGTACTAGCCGACCGCGAGCGATAGCGAGACTGAGGAGCCGTAGCCCCCCAGGTCGACAAGTGCGAGGGTGTGCAAAAAAGACTTAACTCAAACTGCAGACAATTGGTGTGCTCGTGGATCAACATCTGCCTCTGTTGAAGGTATAATTATATAGCCGACTTGCCGGACTGCCTGTTAAACACGCGATAGGCTTAGCGGAGAGAGCGACGCGACTCCTGATCATCGCGCGATCGCCGAAAAAAGTATGATAACTTTCTTATTTTTTGCCTCCGGCCCAAAACTAGGGTACCGTTGAATTCGTCTCGGTTCTCTGTGTTCAAATATATACTCAAAGTCCCGAAATTCCGTAGGTGGTAATCTATAGTACACCCATTGTGAGTTGTATTCAACGTTTTCTATCATCTAGCAACGTATTTCTCAAAAGATTGGAGACATCTTGTATATATAATATATACTGTTTCTGCTCTGTGAGCACTAAGAGAGCCTTTTAATAAAAGGCTTTTATGCGTGCCCAATACAAGTTCGGTCAGACTTACAGTAGGGGAGAAATAGGTGGTGAAGGACTGGTCTGCATCTCCGATATACCTTATCCATGAAAAAGTTCTAATGTTTCTATTCCTTACTCGAATCGGACTCGACAGATTGTCCTCAAAGTCTCCGTCTGGAATACGCTACATAAATGCCTCATTATTATTTGTTGTTCATCTCTATATAGTACAGTAGAGAACCGAAAATCGGAATCAATTGGGGACTGGGGTTGTTCAGATTAGGGATTTGTTCCGATTACGGTCTATGTACGAAAAAATATATTAATTTGTCCGATGTTCAAATTCTTCTCCGTTCCGTGTCGCTTCGTGTTGAATTTTTCTCCGTTGCGTGTCGCTTCGTGTTGAATTTTCGTCGATTTTAAGCCTAACGAAAATTTTTATAATAATAATCGAGGCTATCGTATCGTTAAAAATTATTTCTGCATTTTGTACAAACAAAATAAATATATTGAAGAATATAAAAACATGAAAATTATACTTTAGAAGTAAATTTAGTATCAAAAACGTTCGATTCAGCACGATACAGTCCGACTGAAAATCGTGCCGAATACCGGCGATTCTGATTACAGGGGTGCCGATTTACGACTCTCTACTGTATTACATTGTTCAAATTGTATTTTCAAGAATATTCGGGGGGTGGTCCGTCCGGATATGTCGGTCCCCGTCCCTCACCACCCGGCCGCCCCATTGTGGGCCTGGCCGAACCCATAATGGGCTTGCTATAAGAGGCCTTCTTAGTGCCCACTGGGCGGAAAGAGTTACCAAAAAAAAAAAAAAGAATATAACTACAATTCATGATATTAAATCTACGAAATATTACAGTTCGATTTATAACGATTCATCTAACGACGTTTATCCAGCAATCATTTAAATCGAATAAATTAAGGTCTACTGTATATAAAATATAATTATTTCAATATTTTTATATATTCGTGTATTTTAATAGCATATTTAATATAAAATATATTACACATAACCTAAATCTAGAGAACTTTTTTATCTATAATGTGCTATCAATAATGAGAACTTCCGGAATGCAAAATACAGTATAGAATCGGTTATCCGACCCCCGATCAACCGTTACATTGGTTAACCGACCGCGTTCTAGTCGGCAAATTCAAATGTCTGCTAGTGATGCGGCGCTACAATATTTCGATGTCTTGGCGACCTTAATATTATTTTTGTTAAATTTTTGCGTGTTTTACTGGCTCGACCATGAAAGGGAGGCCAGCATTTAAACGAGGCTTAATTTTATTTAACGACGCTATCCAATTGCTGTTTTTAAAACGTGTGCGAGATTTAGCGGCAAAAAAGAACGAGTGTCAGCTGTGAAGCAAAAGAAAATTTTGGACTTTTTTTTCTAATGTATAGGCCTATTTTATGTAAAATATGTAACCCGAATATATATATTTTTGTTTTATATTTTTCAATATACAGTACAGTACTGTATTTATTTTGTGCAAAATAAAGAAAATTTTTAACGATACAATAACGACGATTATTATTTTAAAAAAAAAGTTGTTAGGCTTAAAATCGATGAAAATTCAACGCGAAATAGGTTAATAGCGATATACTAATATACTAATTACATGGGATATGCTAATATACTAATATACTATACTAATAATGTATTTTTTCATACTTTTCGGTTATCCGTTTTTTCAGTTATCCGTCCAACCCCAGTCCCCAATTGAGTCGGATAATCGATGCTCTACTGTAATAAAATTTATAAGGTAAGTTACAGAATAATTTAATTCCTGAATGGCAGATTAAATGAAAAAAGTCAAGTTTACCATGAAACTTCAAGAACTTTATAACGTCAATTAAAGTTTACAAACTAACGATGATTATAAAAAATGAAAATTACAACGTTAAAATATTTACAATGTAGGTTTTCATACACAAGAATAAACTAGAGTTTAAATGATCTATTAATCTTGAACAGGTCCGTCGAAAGGACACCTTGCGACGTATTCTTGAGATGTAGTTAGATGTATATTCCTTCCGGCGTTCGTTAAAGAAACAGCAAGACGTGAACAACTTTCATCAACAAGTTCGTTTGACCAACCAACTTTTCCCGCCAAAACTCGATCTTTTTATATGGATTAAAGATAGGATTGATTGACCAATCAGCGCTTCGTAGCTCTGTCGGTGGTCCGGCTATGTTCGATGATAGGCGGCCAATCAGCGATCCTGCTTTCGAAACTAACGGTCGTTTCTCCAATGTCGACCTTTGCTCGTTTGAAATAGAGAAAAAAAGGCGGGAATCGTACGTCCGGACGATTCTAATCCCGACAAAAAAATTCTCTTTAAATACAACAGTTTGATATCATTTCGTGTACAGTACGATTCAAACTCTATAGTCATTAAATTGTCTTGAATTTTCTAAATTCTTCTGATTTCTTATATTTATACTTACATAAAAAGATATTGCAAGTTTAAACTTCAAATTACGTTCTTACAAGAGCAGAAATTACACTTTTGGAAGAATATAAGCAAAATAAAATAATTTATGTGATATTTTACACAAAATTCACTTAAATTGTAGTAAAAGTTTTTGTTTTCTGATTAAAATAAGTGAAGAAAAGCAAATTTATGTAGTAATTAAATTCATAAATTATTTAAAACAATCTAAAACACAGTTATTTCGAACTGATCGTTCGTCTTTGTTTTCCATTAGCTCTTCATGTGTTCACATAAATTTATATTTCCATTAATTTTTTTATGAATGTCGTTTTAACTTCTTCAAGAATGTGTTACTTCTCCAGTTTTCATTAATTATTCGCTTATAAAAATCAAACAGAAAACTTTTTACAGTTATTCTTAAATAAATAAAAAGTAATTTTAATACCACTTATCGAAGAAAACTAATTTATGTCAATCGTATCAATTTTAGATTTAAAAAAAAAACAAAGCTAAATTTTGAGGTTTAATATTCTGAATGAGGCCAAATGGCCCTATTGTCCTTCCTCTTTATGTATCTGTCAATATACTGTATATTATAGTCATGTAATCACGAGATATGCATATATAAATTAAAATTACTATAGAAAGAATAGTGGTAAGAATACATAAATAAAAGACCTTGTACGAATTGAAAACATCTTTAAATTTAAATTCAGTCGTGCCGCATAAAGAGATAAACTGGGAAATTCTGTCATGATCTCAATAATATCTATAAACATTCAACGATAAGTCAGTTACGAGTATAAATCGAAAAAAAAAACTGTATAAATAATTCATACAGATTTACATTACGTTTATAAACATTTACATTTATTCTGTTTAAAATTTTATTTTAGAAAACTTTAAGAAAACAATGAAAGATATAAAGAGGTCATTTGAGAGATTGAATAAATTTAACATTTTTTCATCAACAAATTTAACATTTGTAAAAAATTTAACATTTAAAATATTAAATTACAATTTATACAATAAAAAAATTATTAGTTTGCAGTTGTAAATTAAAATTATTAAAATATTACATTAAACATATAGTTCTAATTATCACCATAAGATGGCAGTAATATATAATTCGTAAAGAATCTCGAGATATATTGAGTAGCGCATTCAAGAATGATGTCGCCATATTTGATCCTTTTACTATATATTATTCACAGTTCTTTATTTAGTATAGACATTTTCTTATTTCTTTTAAATTCGATTTTATACAAGAATTGGGACGTTTTATTAATATAAAGTAACCCAATAATATAATATACAGCGAATAAAATAGTTTAGAACTGGACCAAATATGGCATATATTAGAACATGTCAACTGTTAGAACACGATACTGAAGACTAATTCGTTATGTAGGCCTATATAAGAAATCAATTATTATATTATTATATTATCAACATTCGTTATTAATAATTAATTAATTAAATTATAATTATCAATTAATATTTCTGTTAAATAATATCAAATTTTAATGAATGGTTGCTGTCATTAAATATCGCATTTTAATTTAAATTTACATTATGTAATGATGCAAATTGCTAATTTATTTAATAAAAATACCATATTATAATCATTATCTAATATTTAATCTGAATATTTTCATATTAAATATTATGTAAAAAAATAAAAAAATAATATAAAATATTATCGAGTATTTTGCGATAAAATAATAAAATTGAAATGAAATGATTTAATATTATAAAGTAATAGAAACGAATGTTTGTTTGATATTTTGCTTAAGTTTAGTTTTATGATGAACTGAGAAAAGAAAAAATTGGTTTTATGACAGAAGGACAAGTTTGTTGCCCGGTAATAATCAATCGATAGGTTAAGTGTAAATGGTGAAGTTTGTTCTTTCTATACTGCCCGTTCCTTGCTCGAGTGTAATGGCCTCTCTGCAGGTTTTTGAACTTGATTAAAAAGAATCTATTGTGAAATTAAAATAAAATTGCCAGCGTCTATCTAATAGAAAATTATTCACTAAACCCAACTTAATTTCTCGTAACGCCCAGTTAAACTTTTAACTTGTTTAAACGCTATTAATTCTTATATAAATAAGGATACAGTTTTAATTAAAGTTAAATTTAAATTATGTAGGATTATTTTTAAAAAACCACAACCTACCATCCATAGACGATGCTTCTTCCTTTCGAGAGCGCCCCGAGGCATCCATCCCATTGCTTGTCCCCCTCCTCCTCTTGCCATAATGTCATCAATTATGTTCGTGTTGTATTCTCTTAATACTTGGACGAGTTGTAGTCTGAATGTTGGTACAGTAATTAATTACATCTTCTACGCTTGTAGACCTGATTAATCTTGACATAGCACCACTATTACACACGGAAATAACTCGCGTCTTCCCATTACCAATACATAGCTATACTGTGTTTTAAATTCTAATTTTGATCTAATTGTCATCAACAAATAAAAATGAACGATTTCTAATCCGTTAAATATTTCTAACAAGTTAATTTGGCAGCAAAACTTTGGCGAGTGTGCTTTTCTGATGAGACCTTCATAAACTGACAATAGAACAGATTCTAATAACTAAGAAACAAATCTATGGGAGGTCCTCTTGGCTGAATAATGTAAAACTGGCCAAATATATGTGATTAAAGATGAGAATTTATGGAGTCTTCTCTGTGGGGATGGTGCAATCCGTATCCCAGTAATCAACCGGACTAAATTCCCAAAATAAATTTTTATAAACTAAAGCTGTAGAAATGATTAGGAGCATGAAAAATGAAGACGTCGCATATTTGGCGTGATACTTGTTAAGCATGTGATTTAATGTAAGGAATTTAATTGAAAATGAGAAGATACAAACAGAACGTATCTCGAGGTGTGCCCCTAGCCATTTTTCAATGACAGACTTACAGTGAGATAGTCTCACCCATTCAATTCAACGGACCTAAAACAAGCTAGATGTATCAAATTGTGGGCATAGAAGGGATGAAGAACTCTTCTCTACAGGAGATAAATTGAACAGTTTATCAAATGGTGTCTAGTTAGACGTCCATTTATTTGTACATGACTCTAAGACGAATGTCATTTAATGCTTCATATCGGCTTAAGAAATAAAGTTTCGAATTTTATTTTTTATAATTAATATAGGCTATATAAGTTACTTAAAAACTATATTATTAATAATATAAATATTTTATAATTTTAAAACTTTTTATATGTTTTATTTATTTTAATATATTTTTAAAAATTCGATGATATATTAGCTATATTTTATTATTTGTCCACTTAAACAAATTCGGGAGTAGACGAATGTTTTATGTAAAATTTATAAAAATTTAATCTTAAAACTTAATATATAAAATATTTAATAAATTAGAAAATGGCATATTAAACTAAACGATTTATTAAATAAGTGATAATCAATTTTATTTAACGCAATATTTTTAGTTGTTTACACTTAAACGTATCAAAGACGACCTGTATGGTTAAAGAGTGCATTAACCTCTACTATGTCTGTATCCCACAAGCTATAAAGTGGATATTCAAGATACAGAGAACTACTAGATCAGCCAGTTAAGATTAAAAACTTTTACGAAGGAGGCTACCTGTTGATCCAACAACTACTAGTCTGCTTGCGCTTTCCACCACCTACAACTTTATTCGCCTACACGATACTCTAGTCATTGAACCAAGCACCTTTCCTCTTTTTCATCAAACCGTCATCGTTTGAAACGTCTGACGTCTTTTATATAATAAAATCAACATTTTTGGTGTATTTTACCTCAATTTTAAGTAATATTTAAGTAGTTATGATCGTTGATGGTTTAGTAAAATTAATTTTTAAAAATTATGCTATTTAATAAAGATAAAATTTTTAAAATATGCCGAACAAGATGAAAGTTTTAGAGAGAAACGGGAAGCAGCGATTCGTTTAGCGATTTAGAAACGAAACTATCCAGCGATGACGTCAGACGAAATATTAAAAGGCGCTTCAATCAGAGCATTGTTGTACGTAGCACAGGCTAAGCGAGCAGACGATGTCAAACTGCCCCAACCGGAAACAGTCTCGACACCAGGCAGATTTTTTCTTCCTCTCTCGGTACTTCACTCGCGCCACTAACACCACCTAGCGGACGGGCACGGAGGTGTGTGGGGGCGAAACTGTATCAGACAATAACAAACAGCCCATGTGTTTGCAATGCCGGTGAGCTGTGACAGGTAAGTACGTGTTGCTGCTCGACTGGAATTAAGCAGAAAGCCACTACCACCTCTCCACTCCGCGTCGGATTTACAACCCCAAAATCGGTGTTTGTGTGTGTGACAGTGACAAGTAGAGAATCGTCCAACCCTTCTCGGGGTACAAGTCGTTGTTTCATACATGTTCGTCATGGAACGTACACATATGCGTACCAAGCCTAAGGCATTGCCTGCACCACCGGCTAGACGCATTACCATGTCTGATTCTGCATCCGATGCCCGAGCAAAGACTATTTTGAAAGAAGCTGTCGATGCCGTCGTCAACAGTTTCGCCAAGCATACGCACGGATACGGTCGAGGTACGTTATTTACTCTTACCTAAGTATTTTACTTACCCTTTAATAAATGTGACATATCCAAATTATGGTTGAGCTATTTATTAGTTTACCAGGTCTTATTCCGTTTATGGAGACTAGACTTCATTTATTAACGGGGGCGCCGATGGGGTATCGTTTTTGAGCCAGAATGAGGATAGGAGAACCCACACACACTTTTATTTGGACCCACGTTTCCAAATTTAGTCTGTGTTTGCCTGCTCGATCGAAAAATATCCCTCGATCAACTGTTTATGAGGCCTAGCACGTGAATGAATGCGAAAGATTTTCTGCCGTTTACGATCTAGAAGCGGCACGAAACCTTCACTAACCTCTCCAATATTAACGTTCGTTATAATATTAAGAAGATTAAAATTTTAAAATATTAATTTTACAATAATTTAAAAGTTTTTAAAAACGCTATCGATCGGATAAAGATACACACAAGTCAATTGATAATGCAGTTCTTTCGTAGAAAGTAATCATCAATAACTACATTAATTCTGTATCTTAACATTGTTCGAAACATTACTTTCGCGTTACATTGTCAAGGAAATTTAGAAAAATTAGCATGTTACCTAGATTTCAGCGATTAATTATAAAAGTTTACGTTGTAGACAAGAATTGTCACATACAAGGACAAATCGCGGAAAGTAGCAAGTCCTGTAAAAAAAACATTAAAAAATTGTATTTCTTACAAGTTTCGTCATTACTTGGCCCCACCCTTATCATTAGCTGGCCCCCTCAGATTCCTAGATCTGGCCTTGTTCCTATATAAGTAAGGGATACGACAGCACTAAAACAGAGGGCCGTAGAAGGTTCATATTTGAATTAAAAAGCGGTCAGACATAAGGTGATACTAAATGTTAAGCTGATATCGTCCAAATTTCAAACAGAATTTTAAGAATTATGCAGATAGAAGCGCTTACTTATTATCAATTAACAGTCTTGTTTCTTAAAATGTCATGTATACTCGCTGTTTTATATCT
Source organism: Centruroides vittatus (assembly GCF_030686945.1). Taxonomy (NCBI): domain Eukaryota; kingdom Metazoa; phylum Arthropoda; class Arachnida; order Scorpiones; family Buthidae; genus Centruroides; species Centruroides vittatus. Next base: position 751,441 of record NW_027122581.1, read on the forward strand.
TCATCGAAGTGTTACAATTGTACAAATCACATTGTGTTAAGATATACAAAGATACAATTTTTAAGCCTATAAAATAAACTATTATTCTGTCAAAATTCATAAAATTTAGAGCTATAATTCTGTCAAAACTATTTCTCTTTCAATACACAAACACAATCCAGAGAGTATTCTAAGTAAGGGAATTCTTCGGCAAATAAAAGAGTATCGCGTTACAGTTCCTCCTCGAACATGTCTGGACATTTTTCTTTCATCCAGTTGCTATTTTCTCGTTTTCCGATATTTGAAATATAATACTTATTTGAAAGTTTGTAAATGGGGGAAAAGAAAAGGAATCGTTCGTCACAATTGGGACAACGAACTCGTGCAAAAGTTTGCTCGCATTGTTTGGTAGTTGACAGTTTTTGTTATGATGAAAACATGAATGAGTATTGTGAAATTTTAAACAATTCAGTCTTTTTTTACAATTTCAAAAAAATGAATTTACTTGTTGTTATGAAAATATTGTCATACATTTCTAAACAATTGGTTCTCTTAGAATAGGCTTAGATTTTGATACTTTTAGAATAATGTACCGGAAAAGTTTTTAATGCTTTAGAAATGGAAAAATGATAAAGATTTTGTCATGTTTTAAATGGTAATAGAAACATTTTGATTTGTTTTTAAATGGTACCAGAAAGATTTTAATGTATTAAAAAATGAGTTCAGAAAGATTGTGTTTAGAAGTGGACTCGGAAGATTTTTATTTAAATATTCCATTAGAGTTTTATTATCTTTAGATATAGGCCAAAAAGTACGCTTCGTAAATGTTGAGACTTGAGATAATTTTTGAGAAATGATTTGGAATAAATTTCGAATTTAATTACTTCTCCTCTTAAATTGATTACATTTTTTACTTCTATAATCAGAAATATTCTAGAAAATAAATTTATCTGTCGAATTGTATTAAATTCTTTATTGTTTTGAAAAATAATTTTTAAGTATTTAAGAAAGTTCAGATATTAGTAAAGTGAATTACATTGCAATGTTTCCAAATCTAGATGGTGCATTTGAGTGTGATATCATTGCATCAAATGCTGGTTTTTGTCTGTGCGAGGTACTATGTGGTAGAGAGGGGTGGAGAATGATGGATCACTTTCAAGACGAAACGTGGATAAGAATGCTTCAAGGTTCTCAGTGTCCTGTTGCTGTCTATACTTATTTTAGTCTATTTTTCTAATATATTTATTATTGTACAGAAGTATAATATATATATACACATATATACATATATTGTGAAGTAACGCAGTTTTGAGATTTTGTGAAGCAGAGGTTATAAGAACTTACAGAGTTAGTTATGCAAGAGGAGAGGTAGCAAACGTGTGAGTATACTACCATTAATAATTGCAATTAACTGCAGCTGCATACAATAGTTTTTTTTCTATGTTGAGATCGAATGTTATCAAATATAATTGGTCTCGGAGGGGGAATATAGGGGTACTATTTATGCGACAGTCCCAACCGTGCATTCACCTCATGTCTCTTCTTTCCCGCGCATTTAAATGTTTTTTTACCTCTAATTTGTTTTTTGTAAGATAAGTACTTGTTGTTTTGTCAAGCTACGACTACCAGTAATTAAGGATAAGGAATATTTAAAAGAAATATTTAAATATTATACAGGAGATAAACTCCTTCCTCAACGTTACTTAGGCTGATCATATAAATATTGTATTACTAAAATTAGAAAAAAAAAATGTTATAAAGATCAGAACAAATGATGACAAAATTTTTGAATTGATGAAGTTGAAGGGGCTTGTAATTTAATTGCTGCTCCTTAATTTATATTTCACATTTGGCTAAATCTGAAGAGAGTTCTCCTGAACGATACTTCTCCCGCTGAACAAGAAACTTTTATTCTCATCACTAAATATTCCTTTAAAAGAACAATGGAAAGTCTCAGCTACCATCTCATCCTATTGTCTTACCTTAATTACTACCTTCGTAAGAAAGAAGAAAAAAGAGAGAGAATTTTTATAACAAGATTTAATTCATTTAGATTAATTAAAATACTTCTTAAATTATCCCATGAGGAAAAATAGCCTCATAAATATTAGGTCGCTCGATATAGGCAATCTTGCATTATGTTAATCGGATTGGTGGAATCTCGCCCGTTGACATTCTCTAAAATGCCACACGTGAACGTTATGTCCAGTAAATTATGCACTAACATGGCATAATGAATTTTACCTAAAGCTAAAGAGTTTAATATCTAGCAAAATATCGAAACCACTAATGCCACATGTTCAAGACAATAGCGTTTTATTTAACAGACTTCCAGACTTGCCAACCATCGTTTCAGTTTGAGTTTGACTCGCCGATTCCAACCGGTTGCACGGTGAGTCAGAAAATTGAAATTTTTGGAATAGAGTCATGTTAAATATGTAGAATCATTAATTTTATAAATCAGGAAGTGGCCTTAAAAACAATAAAATTAACTATTGTAAATGATTGATATTCGCTTTTCAGTGATTCAACTTGCCTTTGCAGATAGAAATTTTCAAATTTAAAAGTATTATATATTTTTTAAAATATATATTCGATTTCACTTTTCTATATTTCGAGAAAATTAAAAATATTTTATTTCTTAAAAATCAACTAAAACTCGAGTAAAATGAACAAAATTGAGCCTCGGATCAACTGATGAAGACGTGGATAATTCCGTTTAAAAATCATTTTAATCGAAATCTAGTTAATGAAATAAATTTTAAAATAGTTTTATTTATTTATTTTTAGAATTTTTAGAAAATATATTCGTCACACAAGCCGGTATGATAAAGATCGTTTTATATAAATTCCCAGTTTAAATCTGCGTATCAAAATGAAGAATTAAATGATCAGATATTCTTCGTAATGTATCTGGTTTTAAGTGATCGATCTTTAAAAATTTTTCTCGTTTTTTTCTAAAAAAAAATTCTCGGTTAAGATAAACATGGTATGATTTAGTCAAAAATCAGACAAGAAAAACCTGTTTATTATGAGTCTTCGTGTTATAAATAGAAAGATTCCACATGATTGGAAAATAAATTCCCTAATTATAGGCTAAAATATTTTTAAACTTCACTTGTTAATACAAAATTAAATTCAAAATATTTTCTAACTAAAAACCATTATTTTCTCTGTAATTCTAGTAAAATAATTTTTTTTTTTTAATTATTGAAATATATTTAAATATACACAGAGTCTTTCATGCAAGTATTGTAACGGATTATAAATGATTGCAATTGTAAAACATTATAACTGATTGTAGCTATAATAAATATTTAAGGTTAAGAGGTTAAAAAAATCAAGTTGATGTAGTGTAAAATTATGTATGTTCGTTTGTTAGTTCGTTCTTAAATAATATACGGTTGAAGTCCTGAAGGGTCTCATTGAGTGACGTCATTTGGGGCTTGTCTGATGTCTATCATCACTTTACTTAAACAAAGCGACGGAAGAGAAATTTAGTAGGAAAGTTAAGGTCAAAGGTTGCCCGAAATCCTCCGATATGTTTACTTTAACTGCCAATCCTACAGAATTTATATTGTAAAAGTGGAGGGGCGTTCATATTTCTTACTTCTTTCTGAGTATTTTTTCGAACGTTTTCTAACATTTAAAAGCAAAAAAAAGAAATAAATTAAATGTTTTATTTTGTAACTAAATGCTTCATTTATATCTTAAATATATTTTTATTTGTTTGTTCCTTAAACTTTTCTGTCTTTTTAAGGAAGTAAAAAAGGTACCTTAATTTATTAGGTTTCGGTTTAAATGTTGATTTAACAAACTTGTTGAAGATATAAAAATATTTGACGAGATTTCGAGGTATTCAGGTTATTTAGATAAGAAACAATCCGACCAATTTCTTATCTAAATAAGCGCTATCACGTGACCGAGGTACATTTTTCTAAAAGTCACCCGAGAGTGCCTTTTAACAAATTGTTTGACATTAACGATGGCGTTCGATTATATTTTTTTTTAAATTAAAAAAGTCAGTTTATTCCTACCAAAATAAAAGGTAAAAGATAAAGAAAAAAAAGGAAAATTATTTTTAAAAAAAAGAACAACAAGAAACGAATTACATTTAAAGATATGATTTATAATTTAATCGAAAAAACTACGAAAGTTATTAATACGATATTAATTGGTGTTTCTGAAATTATTATAAAAATGTCACTGACAATATATCTTAAGGCTAAATACTTCAAATGATAAAATTTATTGGGATAAATTATTCATGCGCAATGTAGGAGGTAGAACCTTGGGGAGTCTTATTTTATACTATGGATGAAGATATAAATGAACTGTCTATCTTTCTTCATTAATTAATATGGAATATAAATAAATTTAAGACCCGAATAACTCTTAAATTAAAGAACTTAGAACGTATAAATATATATTTAACAATATTTTAATGGGTTTCTGAGATACGCCTACATGTAGACAGGGTGCAAAGATAGGTGGTGGCGGAAGAGCTTAACAAAGGTCAACGACAGCTTCTATACCTTTATACTTCGATACAAAGGTTATTCTTTGCAAAACCATTGTTGCATTTGTTCTTATTGATATAAAACTAGTTCAATTAATTTTTTAAACTTGATTTTCAAGCATAAAACTGTTTTGTCTTCTGTTCGAAAGTTGTTAAGAAAAAAAATTAATTGAATTGCTCTCATTATTAATATTATAATTTATTGAGTGTAAGTACTCTATAAATTATTTAAATATGTTTTAAAGCAAATGCTTTAATGCTTTTTTTTTTAAATTTTTATTAGAAAAATATAGTGAAATATTCAATATTCATACTTAATTCCCTTCTTAAAACATAGGAAATTGTATCCTCTCTCTTATTCTTATTAGGGCCAATTTTGTTTACTTTTTAAAATTATATTCAAGTTTAAATTTCATTATTAAATTCTATAATATCTAAAAATAAGAAACATTTTTAGAGGTTGAATTTATTTAGAAATATAATTTGATTTTGCTAGAAAACTGTGCTAGAAATTAAAATTTTATACTGTTATTTCATTAAACAAAAAGCCCAAATCTCTTGTCGCAATGTAAAAGTGAGTTTAAGTAATTATTTTTCTTCAGTTTTCTTAGAATCGTGCTTTTTTCTAGAAGTGAACTAAATTTAAATGAAAAGTATGCGAAATTGAAAAAGTGAATTAGGTCACCCAAAAGCTTCACCAGACTTGAAAATTGTTCTGCTGACCGAGTTACATATTTTCCTCACCGCCCTCGAGATAGTTCACGACTAGCACGTGGCAAGAGTTTAACTACATCACGACTGTCACGCTCTCAACACTTCCGCCCTAATCACATGACTATACCGACGGACCCGTGTGACGTCACATCTGATGTAGCCTTATATTTCATTTAGAGTCACAGTTTAGCAATGATATATCGATGGCGAAAGGCAAATTCTCTTACATTCGTGTCTTCAATTTCACGCGCTAAAACTACACTCTTTGCGTAAGAATTATTCGATTTCACAAACTCATTTTAGCCCATTTTGTAAGTAATATTAAGAAATGAGCCTTAATATTTTTGATAACGATTATCTATATGATGCTTCCAGTAAATTTTCTGACCTCGGTATGTCCATGTAGAGCAGGTGTGGCTGGATACAGAAGCCGTGAACTGCCTAATATATCAAAGGTCATTGGACGAGCCACAAGTAGCTCCTTTCGCCCCCCTTTTCCCCTACATTACCTGACGGAGCAGTCCGTGTTATCAGGCAAATATCAGCTACGTACTGTAGAATCGACTTGATGTGTCGCATTGTTATGGAACTGAAATGATCTGTTATGCATCAAGATGCCCGTCCTACTTCCTAATTTGCTTACAAATATGAGAGGAGGTATTTCAGGAAAATAATAATAATAAAAGATTTGTGGAATTTTCTGACATTTTAAAGTACAAAACTTTAATTTTTAAAGTAATCTTTATGTATGTAATAACACTTCGTTTCTTGGTGTAAGAATTAAACCTATTAATTAGTTTTTTAAATGAATATTTAACAGGAAAGTGGGTGCTTAGTAGTGAAATATATGAGAAAAAACTTGAGCATGAATCAATTAACATTTTTATATATTGAAAACAAAACAAAGTTCAAAGATGAATCCAATTCTTTCACACTATCACGATTATATATTATCCTTTTTTTGGCGCTTGTTACTCTTCATAGATAATAAGAAAGGTCAGATGGAGAATATTTATGAATGGTAAACAAATATCCTTAACGCTTACAATATTACATTAAATGTTGTTTAACCAGTTACTTTGTACTGCACTCTTACCTCATATGACATGCATCATCCATAATTGTCAAATTTTCTTATTATTTACTGATTGTGTCCGATCAGATTGTGTTCGAAGATTGTGAAAAGGTTAATAGTTTCTCATCTAATGACGTTTTGGTTAGAATTTAGTAATTATATTTCTTAGATTTAAGATCGATGGTAATATGCCAATGATGATTATTTATGTAATTTTGAAGAGGGATAGCAACGAAATTAATTTGCATCGTTCAGTGAATTAAACTCTTTGCTTAATATTAGTTAATTAATATGAATCTCTTGTTTGAGAAATTCTGCTTCATAGTTTTTTAACCTATCTTAACTGCTCATACATAATGTATGATAAGTGTTGTATGTAACAACCCATCCTTTCCCTCTTCTTTCAACCCCCGGCGATGTATGCGTCCATCTTGCTTCCTTCTTTTATTTTACCACGTTGTTTGTTACTTATAATTTTCATTTCATCAATAGGCTAAAATTAGCGTGACAACCATCTCCAATTTTTCTTTCTGACAAATTTATAATGCGGAAAAAAATAAATATATATATATTGAAATACCTTCAATTGATACTAACGTCTTGAACTCATTTACAAATGTCAGTTTCTTTTGTCTTTCATGCTTAATGCTAAAAATCAAACTGTTTTATACGATTTTTCTTCGTGTAAAATGAATTCACACGAAATTTCCTGTGAATTATTTTCGAAGAATCTTTTATTTTTTTTTATATTGTGAAGTTCTTAGAACGGTTTTTAAAGTCTATAATTAGTCTGCGTTATAATCATAATAATAAATAAAAATTATTCTGTATGAATTATAGACTTGTTAATTCTGCGTACTCAATTTTAATATTTTTATCATTAAAAAAAAGAATGGAAGAAAGAAAAAAAAAAAACCCGAAAGAAAAATTAACAACCTTTTGACCGTTCGACTGTCGATATGTGTTCGATGAATTGTGAAAAATGTTTGAGATAAAGTTTTGATATTTTCAAGATAATTTTAATGAATCAATTGAATCTAAATTTTAAAAATATTAAATTCTATCTCAAAACATCTTGGAAGATGTTTAAAAAACCGTAAGAAACAGCAATGTCAGTAAACTCATTCCGGAAATTTTTAATTTATACCTTAAACTAGATTGGATGATTATTAAAATTACTCTGAAATTTCAGTCATTCCTTCAATCTATCCTGATAATTCATAAACCCATGCTAAAAATTTTTAGTGTACATGTTAAACTAAACTGAGAGGTGGGAAAAATTATCCTTAAAATTTCAGGTATCCAGTTATCTAGTCCCCGAATTATCCTAATTTTCTATCTCCTGTAAAAGATCCCTAAAAGCATTCAGGTCCATAAACTTATCCCGATAATTGCTAATATTCATCTCAAACTATTCTAAAAAATCCTTAAAACTACTTCCAAAACTTCAAATTTTTTATCTCATTACAATTTTTTTCGAAATGGAATTAAGAAAATCAGCAAATATATTAGAAAAATAAATAAAATTTACAAACTGTAACTAAAAAGAAATTAGATTTTTATTGATTTTTTAACAATAAAGTTTATATTAATGGTTTATAATTAAGAGATAATTAAAAAATTATACTCGATGAGTATAATGCAATTGCATTCAGTAAATTTTGAAGAAATGAAGAAAGAAGAAATGGAAGCGGAAGAACGGTATATCAAGGTCATTTGCTGCATAGACAAACAGCGAAGCGACAAATCATTAATAACATTAAGTCGACTAATTCATTAAGGCGATCACTTGGATTCCGGAAGTTGACACCTCCTCCAACACGCGATACTTGATCGAAAGTAGACCTTCAAAAGTAATTAAAAAATAAAAAAAAACTAACTAGTTACTTACGCTTGACAGAATATCCAATCAAAATCATGAAAATCCTATCCATAATTTTCAAAATTAGAAATTTTTAACCCTCCCACCACCAAAGAAATTCATTGTTGTGAACCAACAATCGATTACATTCACTATTCTTCATAAAGAAAAGATTTTAATGTATAAAACCCGAAAATAAATTAAATTTTTGAAAATTTAATTAATTTTTTTACTAGAAATTTTAGTGATTGAAAGGTATTCTCGATAGGTCTTTTTTATTTTAATTTAATTACAAAATTATTGGTTTAAATGCCACATTTTTAATCCAATTAAAAATTAGGATAAATAGATAAATCTAACTTTCCCATGGAAGATTTTTCAAGGAAGAGAAACAATGTGATGTTCCCTATTAAAAGTATACTGGAGGCAATAGACAAGCCGTCTTTATGCCTGACAAGGCATCTGATAAAGTGAATCTTCTGACCTTGTGATTCTGGGGGGTGACTTACAGTAAATTAAAAAAACCAAAAAAAACCAAAAAAACCTTTAAATCTTAAACTTTTTAAAACTGAAAAGATAATAACAAGAAAAGAAAAAAAACTTAATTTTTTAATAATTTTTCTAATTAACTATACAAATTTATCGGCATTACAGGTGTTAAAACTGGGGATAGTGGGGAACCACACACACAAGATTACTACCTCAAAAACTCATAATGTTATCTCGGCTTCTACAGCAGCTACGTTAATATAAAAATTACATACAAATATAGTATAAAGAAAGCTTGGCAACATTTAGAGTCCCGGATCTTCAAAAATTACAAAGATTTTAAAATTACCATGTAGCACGTCATGTATAGTCATCCATCATGCCATCACGTGACACAGACGGGTCTTGCCCACGTATCAACTTGTGTCGCCATCGACGGGGAACTTTACTTTAACAGAATCGAGACAGATAAAAGGGTTGACGTCTGAATATTATCAATAAACCGAAAAAATTTACGATAAATCATGTATTTTTTCACGCATCTTTTATACAAGATTTTTTTTAATGTTCTTTTTTTTTAATGTTTTAAACATAATTTGGTGTAAGTGGTTATAAATATTATAGAAAGAGAAAGTATGTTTTTTTCAGGGGTAACTTTTTTTACTTTTCTCTCTCTTGCTCTCTGTCTCTCTCGTTCTCTCTCTGTCTTAGACACTCGGAGTAACGAATAGGTCATCATGAGAAAATCTCATCAATCATACATTTGACAGACAGTCGGTATATTCTAGATTACAGATCTGTTGGTCTATACTCTGTTAAAACATTTCTCTATCTTCAGGTACGAGAGGGGGGTTGAAGAGGATACCTGTACGCATGCGTTGTTTTGTTAAACTTTCATATAAGACACGCCCTAAATATGTGGTATTTTCCCCCCTTCGTTGTTATATAGGATATTTCTAGTATTAAACTTGATTTTGTTTGCCAATTGACATGGTATAACAGAATCAAGATGGGTTAGAAAACACGTCATGAGTTTCTGGGAATCGTAAAGAGGCTACGATCAGAACAGTTGACCTTTTTGACCTATTTCACCACAAAAAAATAAAAAAAAAAGAAGCTAACTTACTGTCTGGAGTGAACACCCTAATTATAGCTGCCTCAGGGTCACTGGCATTGGTCCAAGCGACGACGATTGTTCTATAACAGTCGCATGTCGGTAGGAGACAAATGGATATTTGCCTTGATCTCTTTGTCCTATGACTTTTTCCAGTGGGTTCTTAGCCTCTTCCCGTTTTCTTGTTACGATTTTTAAACTCGTGTGTCGCACCCAACACGTAATTTACCTTCAATAAATGAAATTATTATTATTATAATTTCCTATAAATTATTATAATATCCTAATAACTAATTAATATTCTTATTTTATACGTGTTTAAATAAATATCCAAACAATTTATTTAAGATAGAGTTTCGGATAAACATGCAAGAAATAGTTTGTGTCGTTTAATTTGTGGTAGCTTAATATAATAAAATTTTAAGCGATATCATTATTCCTACGTAGGGAGCAATAAAAAACGTAAAAATTCTTTTATGTCTAGATTTAAGTAGTGGTCCTGTTTATGCAATGCATTTATGTTATTTGCCATTAAATTGAAGACGGGATCATAGGATGTCTTTATAAACAGCATTCACGATGTTGAATGATGATGTAACTGCAAATAAACTTTTGCCTTCTATTTATTACCTTTTAAATTCTTTTTTTCCAACTATTTTTATGAAAAATATAAGTAAAAATCTTTGTTTGCTGTTTATACGCTTCGTTATCGATCTGAAGGCTTGGATAATGATTTATATTTTTTGTAAACTCGATAAATAAGCCAAATTAATAACTTCTCTTCGTTACATCAAATTATACAGAACCAATAATTGTTTAATATAACATGCAAGTTGTTCATTGAGACGTCAACTGCAGTCATTTCTAGACTGTGTTACGTGCTATTTAGGAAGATAGACAGTGAGACAAGTTGTCATTATCTGTCTTTCTCACTTAGTCATGATGAGAACAATAGATTCACTTCAAACTTTTATATAGAACTTGAGATAAGAAATATCTTTTCTATAAGATATAACTAATAACAATCATCTAATTAATTAGAATCATCTGTAACTTGTCAGATAATGCTGATCATTAAAGATCTCAATAAAGTTTTTTCGCTTAATTCTATAACGATAATATTTATCAAATGAAATAAATTGCTTCTCATGAGTTAGAAAAATTAAAAAATTCAATTATTAGATGAATTTTGTGTTAAAATAATCGCGAGTTTCCCGTTTAAAATACTTAAGTCGTTTCACCTCAACCAATTTTAGTTTCAGAAAAGTTTTTATATGAATTTTCTATTTAGCTTAAATAATAAATTTTAGTCACGTTTTATTTATATTTAAAAGTAGTTTTTAGAGTTTAGAACTCTAAAAAAGTCTTTAAATTGCAAGGAAAGTTTCATAAAATGAATGTTTGAGGAGTTTTGAAAGCTTTAAAAAATACTTTTAACAATTCAAAGCAAAAATATGAACATATTTCATAATTTCTAACATAAAATGTTATATAAAAAAGTTGAATTTTAACCCGATAATCGCAAGAAAAATAGGCATACACCCGTTTTACCATCAATTAAATGAGAAATAAACAGCGTTAAAATGATAAAATACTCGTGTAGCTCCATAAATTCTACTACGTGTACGAAATTTTTTGAGTAAAAATGTATACATTCTATCTAGCATCCTGTACAGGACGAGTTCTTACATTTATTTATGTATTCTTTAAACATTTATTCAAAAATGTCTAACTTCACAGTATAGAAAACATCTTCGAGCCAACAAACTGCCCAGTCATGTAGTTGTGAAGTGTTTATCATTATAGAGAGTGCCAGAGGTACTTTATATTTACTAATGATATCTAGACTGTGATAAAGTCATTAAGAATGAATACATTAGTTTGAGCCTATGAATAACACTGAGACTGGTCAAGATGTAGGCATATTTTTTTATTCTTTCCTCCTGTCCGAAACAGATTTTCTTCTATTAAATGATGGATAGATGCTAATTTGTAAGTTTTCATTAACAAATTTATTACTTACGATTATCATTAATCAGTTTAACATAAGAAAACCAAGCTTAGATTTAAGATTAAAATATGTAAAATTGAACACTTTCTGGCTAAATTCTGCGAGTTAAATTCGAATTTATTGGTATAAATATAAGTTAAAAATTTTCGAATTATATTTATTATACTGTATAAATACTGTCAAATTAGAAAAAACAAAAAGAAAATTGAAAAAAATAAGTTTATTCTTTTGATGTAGGTAAGTCGTATATCGAAAAATTGATTGATGATTTTTATCCTTGGTATGGTTATAATATACGGCAATCTTTGTTTTAACCAATCATTTGGCATAGATGACATCAACTGCTGTAACAGCTCATCAATCAAAAAAACTTTCTCTACCACCATCATACCATTTCCTTCGTACTATAACACTATGACTAATGATGCTTTTGTCTACGAAAGGTCACCAACTACATTACCTTCCGTATTGTTGCTATTTTTTTCGTGTTAGTTTGAAGTGGACAGTGGTTATGCACCGTAACATGCACCCCTGGTAAGAACTTCCATTTAACAATTCTGGAAGGTGTCATTTAATAACATATACGCCCAAAGAAAATTGAAAATCAACAGATTAATATCCTAGCGGGAATTCAAAAAGAGACTTTTCTTTCTTTTTTTTTAAGAAAGAAAACTACCAAAAAAAGTTTGAATAGAAAACTCGTTTCTGTATTTTACAATGTTTTTCCATTAAACTGTGACAAATTCATGTAATTTAAAGACTTTTATGGAGTTCTAAAACCTTAAAATTGTTTTTAAATATTAATAAATAGTCATAGAAAGAGAGTTTCAAAATATTTTTCTTTTAAAGTTATTTATTAAGGTTTAAAAAGCAATTTTTCCATGTTAAAACCTCATAAAAATCTTTAAATCACTAACAAAGTGCTCCATAGAACGATTGTTTGCGGAGCTCCAAAAGACCTTTAAAGCCTTATTAAAGTAATTTTATAATAAAAAGCGAAATATTAAACGATTTTGTTTATAATTATTAAAAGAAAATTATTATCTTTTATCATTAAATCTGATGGAGAGTCAAGCAATTCCGTTTATTCTTATATGAGACATGTCCATTTTTCCAGTTTGCAAGCCATAAAAGCGTTTAAATTTATTTTAATATATTAATTTTACTATAAATTTATAAAAATCAAATTGAAATCTTTGATTTCTAAATGTGTATTAGTTATATATTAGATTTACTTTGCGATTGATGTTAGATTCTCTTCCTTTGGAAATGATAAATCTCCTATATATTTTGATTGTAAATTCATCAGTTGTAAATTGAAACGAAATATAACAATTGAGATATAGTTATGCAGAAGGTGACAAGTTGACAACCAGGTAAAATAACTACGCGAAAGAATAAGTAGTTCTTAAATAATAGTTTTACCCGAAGGGAATTTCGAATGAGATGCTTATACGTTCACTTATCAAAAATGTCGTAACGAATTTGACAGTTTTTTTTTTATTAATTTTTACAATTTTAAAATAGTTATTGTTATCAGTTTTTAATTTAAATTTTCATAATAAACTGTTTAAAATTTTTGACAATTTTCTATTGGACTATATCTTAGATGTAGTCCAATAGAACTATTCACTTTCTATTGAACTACATCTCATCCTGCATTGTGCTATCATATGCTACCAATGCACACAGTTTTCTGATTAGCCATCAGATTTTTAAGTTTTTTAATAAGTGTAAGAAAAATATTTTAATATTTGATTACTTTTATAACCGTTTTACACATGTTAGAACGTTTAAAGATCTTATAACAAACACAAACAGCCAGTGGAGCTTGCTTGCTTGCTATTTCCTTGCTTATTATATTTAATAATTTTGAATTTGAACTTATTTTCGATTAATATTCACCGTTTAATTACATTATCTTTATTAAATTAGCAAGTAACACATTTTAAAATGTGTGTATAATTAACAAAATAATTAACATTGATAGCATTACAGAAAAATCATTATTTCCCAAGTGATTTCATTCAAGTTACACTCATAAAATTTAATTTATTAACGAATATTTTTCCAGATTTTATTATAATTTATAGATTTATAAACTTAATTTATTCTTTAATTGAGTAATTAATTAATTTTTAAATTGAATTTTATTGAAAAATATACATAAAATGAGACTGTAAAAACGAGGATAACATGAAAATTTCATTACTGTTTTTTCACAAAAGTTAGGAAAAAAATAGAGATTGTAATTTTATCTCTGACTTAATTTTGGATAATTATACAACCGTAAACTTTAACCCATTAAATTTGATTATTTTTTCCCTCCCAGTGAATGTGGTGGAAGCCCTTCAAGAGTTCTGGCAAATGAAGCAAGCAAGAGGAGCGGATCTCAAAAATGGTGCCCTTGTTATTTACGAATCAGTTCCTTCGTCCAGTCCTCCTTACATCTGTTATGTAACGTTACCCGGTGGTAGCTGTTTTGGAAGTTTTCAGGTAATTAAGTCCAATAATTATTTTCTAATTGCATTCTACATCAATTGTAAAATTGATAAAATCGGAGTTCTTTCAAATTTCCTTTCGGAACTAATCTAAATAGTTACGTATTCTGATACCTGTCACGTTTCAAATTGTTGAAACGTCACACCTTGATACGTGCCCACTTTCCGAATTCCATTACAATGACTTGACCGGTCAGTAACGAGACTTGATACAGATCTAACCTGTAACAGGATAGGTGTGGGAAAAATTAACCTAACACCCTATGTGACGTCAGTGGCCTCCCTAATATCCTCGTGACAAGGGATATATATCACTTACAGTCTGGTTGCACCACCTGTTTCGCCTGACATGGTCGTGCCTGAACTCTGTGGACCATTTTTTGTCATACGCTTTGGATATGATTACTCGGAAACGTGAGCATATTCATTGATATATGTATACTAACAAAATCTTACTTAAAGTCCGGTACAAAGATTGTAATTATCATAGTCACTGCGTTGGTAGGAAACTTAGGAAATGGCCAAAAGTTAAGAAAGAAGATACAGTCCTATTTTAATAAGCTCCACCTGAATGGTTCTTGAGGGCATCTGTTCCATTTACTAGTACCTTCTGGGATTATAACCAATGTATGGCTCACCTCAAAGAGCCTCTAATCGCTCGATTCTTAATTTTAATCAGCTATATAGAATTATAAAGGAATCCTTCGTCATAATCTTAAAAGAAATGTTAAGAAAACCGTTCAAGTACATTCTATTTTCTAAAGCTATCTGACGTTCCCACTCGACTCGGTTCATGACGCTAATATTTATAAAGTTACGATCAATATTTAATTTACTGACCTAATTCTCACAGGAACCATGAGAAATTCTTTACCTCTGCAATCTAATTTTTATCGTCCATTGTATTTTGGTAGGCAATTCTTTATTTTCTAGCCTTGACACTAACAGCTTTGAACACCTGTTCGCTTCTTCATACTTTTTTTGTATATATTTATGTTTTATATTGGTTAAGTGTGGTTTGCCTTGAATCTTTCTTTCAACATTAATTGCGACAAACGTTTGGATTCATGCAGTTTCTTTTGACATATGAAAGCAAATTTTTGATGTGCACTCTTTATAATAAACTTCCTGTCTATCTGTACTTTTCCGTTTCATAATAGATGAACTAAGTCTATGAATACTTAGACTATTTATTTTCCACATATAATGACACTTCTTACTTCATATTTAATTGTATTATTATATACTTACAACATCTCCCTTCAGGCTGAGTTCATTCACAGATCTTCAAACTTATCCTTTTTTTTTTTAGCTAGATTTTTACTTGTGGAACCTATAATAAAATTATAAAATAAGTTCTGCTCTATCCTTTAACATTTTCTAGTCTCGATTTAATTATATTATTAATTGTTTAGTACATAATATTTAAATTATTGAAGGTAGGGAAAGATCACAAGAGAAAATCCCGAACGAGAACAATGATGATGCATGTTAACGGAGATAATCACAAAATGTTAAGTGAATTGTATTGATTATACAATGTTTATTTTTTTTAATATTTACTAAATATATATAAAAAAATAATTGTAGTTAACATAAATATTTCCCTCTGGCTACTATTTGAAATTCATTTCATAAAAAGCCCACATTAAAAATTTCGATGTTGATCAATGTTAAGATATATTTTAATGTAAAAACAAGTTATTTTTATCACCGAAACACCTGTGGAAAATATATTTTTACAATTTTTTTATTCTTTTTCTGTATATAAAGACATTCCAACCCCTTGAAACCCCCATTTGTCTGGACTACTATCGTCTGGACGCCTTAGAGGAACTATTGTTCCATCCACTTTGATCATAACAGGTGGGCTGTTTGAATAACAATAGAACGAAACAACAACATCGCGACCACACAAATCACAGTCGGTCGTGTTTTTGGACCGTAATGATAGCGTTGCTATAGAAGGTTGGGGTCAAAAAAGTTATCACAGACTAGTTTTCTCTTAGATCAGTAAATCACTTACATAAGTAGCCTCCTGTGTACAACAGATAATTAGTTTCAGGTTGTCATTTCGAGTGCTGTAATGAAAAATGGCCATTTTCTAGATCAAATACGTCATTATGACATACATCGGCTTTAAATCATGACTTTACAATTACTGAATATCGTTGCTATCTTTAATTTGTTTGATGCTGGTGATATTTTCAAATTGGTCTACAAGAAATATTGCTTCTTCGTGTAAGATTAATTCAAAACTAAGCAAAATAATATTCGCATTTATAACTCTAAGCAATTCTTTAAGTAATTAATGTTTACATTATAAAATTCCAACGAATTTATGAAGATAGAAACTAAAATTCTACGTTAATATCTGAATAACATAATTAAAGCTATTTTAATTTCCCGAGCAGGAGAAATTTAAAACAAAGCAGCGCATCTCGGTCGAGAATATTAAAAAAAATTCAAGATATTTTAAAAAATTCATTGCTTATCGATGCATAAAAAATAATCCTGTGATAATAACTAACAATTATAATAAGAATATATTGTATCAGTAAAGCTGTTATCCTCTCTACAAGTTTGAATTTATTGTGGTTGTACCAATAAAATTTATTTATTTCCAGTCGAAACCACCTACCAAGTATAGAATTTGTGATGGAGGAAAATTGGAAACTGGAATTCGTACATCTCTCTGTTGGAGATGACATTTGACCCCGCGTTTCTTAAGTCAGGGGAGAGTGTATTGTTAATGTAAGTGTGTACTCATACAATCAGTGAATCGCCACACTTGTCAATATGTCTGTCATAAAAGAAGTGCACTCTGGTCGAAAAGCACGTTTTATATCTATATTTGAGACCACACAAGTATTTACATTTTTAGAATCAGCAACAAAAATAGCCTCGGAATTGTAGAAATTTGAAGAGAGAGAGAGAGAGAGAGAGAGGAAAAAAAATAATAATGTATTGAAACTCTTCTTTAGCAACAAATATCAATCACATGCCACACGTCAAGCTGTTTGGACGCAAGCTGCGAAGAAAATTTTTACAAATGTTTCGCCGTTACTCAATTTTCAAACATTTATCATTAACTTTTGAAGGATTTAGTATCATAAATTAATTTTTTTCCTGTGTGTTTCTTTATTAGAACTGTCCAACTAAAGCTGAAGCTAGGAGGAGTGCTGCAAAAATAGCGTTGATGAATTCTGTTTTCAATGAACATCCTTCAAGAAGAATTTCTGAAGATTTTATAGAAAAAGCTGTTGCAGAAGCAAAAGCATCTTTCAAAGTAATATATTTAACTATTTATTTAAAATATGTTTAATTAAATTTATAAATTGTTACAATTTTATGTTAGAAAAGTAGGAATTTCTAGAGATTTTTCTTTCAAAATATACATACAAATAAATTATTTAATTTAGTTTATAACTTAGTAATGGTTTTCTCTCTCTCATTAAAGTAGAATATTATATATATAATATAGTACTTCTTTTATATAGTAGCAGAGTACTTAGTATCACACAAAGTACTATAATAGAATTATAGAAAACCATCACTTCTATTAGTCATTTATATCTTTATTATACTGAGAAGATAAAAAGTTATAGGCGAACAGTATCCTGCTGTAATGATGATTTTTCTCATTAAATTAGAGTTTTATTTATTTAATAGAGCACTACTTTTCAGTACTAGTAGCAGTATTTTTATACTAGAAGAACATTAATTCTATCTTTTAGTATTAAGCACAGAAAATTTATACCTATTAATAACCTTTTTGTATTGAGAAGCACAGAAAAGTTAAGCATGCACTTAAAAACAAGTATAAAAACATATTTTACACTTATGTAATACTCAACTAAGTACAGTACATCTATAGATATATTCAGTACTGTTGTGTATAACTATATTTGTAAACAAATGGCTTTATTAAATACTTTCTGTAAATATTAATAACAAAGTTTTTAAATTTTGAATTTGGTATATCTGCTATGTTATGTGGGCCTATAATATTTTCCCAAGAATACTGTTATAATGGCAGTTTGGTTATAAAATATGGCCTTGAAAATGTAATATAAGTATTATCCTTTTATGTAATTCGTTATAGGATTGGCGGTTTTTCAAAGCCATTCATCTAAGGACATTTTCCTATATTAGGAGCGATGCAAACAAAATGTATAACTAATTATACGACCTTCATCTACCAATGTTTATTATTTGAAGGTTTAAACTGTATAATAACTGAATGTTTTTTCTATTACCTTTTCTTTTAATAAATTATTTTCAAATGAAGCATTTCTAAATACCTGCTATTAATTATTTTAAAAACTATTCTTGAAATATACTCAAAGTTGTTTCTAATTTTATACAAATGCTTGGACAGGATGATACAAGAATCACCATTAATAAAAAAAGGGTTTAGTTTATTATACAGTTACTTACAAGCTACAGAATGTGATCTATGTGCTGTAAAACTTTAATGAATGCACATTTAAATGCATGTTAACACGTCTGATGTTATACGAGAAGTTCTGTACCTTCAGATAGTTTGTGTTTATCATAGAGATTTTGACTCATTCCGTACAATTTAAACGTTGTATATTGATAAATATATTATTAAAGTATTTAATTAATTATTATATAGTTTAATATGTTGATTTATATTATTCTTTCGAGTTAACTTATATGGAATTCGTGTTTAGGGAAATCCCGAGGATGCTGACCAAACTAACAGCGGAATAGAAGCCTTTCGATTCATGTTAGAAGCCAATAAAGGAAGAACAATGTTGGAATTTCAAGAATTAATGACTGTTTTCCAGCTTTTACACTGGAACGGTAGTTTGAAAGCAATGAGAGAGCGACAGTGTTCCAGACAAGAAGTGGTAGCACATTATTCTCATCGCACACTGGACGACGACATGAGATCTCAAATGGCTCTCGATTGGATAGCACGAGAACAAGAAACACCAGGAATCATAGCTAGAGAATTAGCAAATGCAGAAAGGGAATTAGAAACAGCCCGTTTAGCAGGCAGAGAATTAAGGTTTCCCAAAGAAAAAAGAGATATCTTAATACTGGGATGTAGCCAAGTTAATAGTGTCAATGGACTAACTTAAATTATTAGTCCCTCTTTAATTTTTCTGTATATATTGTAAATAATTTGATGTACTGTTACGTCTAGAATGCTTATTATTATTATTATTATTATTATTATTTTGCTTCATTTCTATGGTTTTATCGCATCAAATTCGTTGTAAATGTAAGAAGTAACCTTCTTCAAATCTGTGATTTATAAGCGCGAAATATAAAATAAAACATGCGTGATATCTTCTAATAGATTATGGTATCGTTTCACAAAGGCTTATAATTGCGTAACGTTTAGAAAAAATTCAAAAAATAAAGAATTTAATCGTATCAAAAATTTAGTCTATTGTCGCCATTTTAAATTAAATAGTGTGCAATCAAATGGCGGTTTATGTGGCTGACTATCATCACTGCCTTACGCTCGATTCCTAGGGTTTGTTACTTTTGTACAGCTTTTGTGCATTGTCTTATATAATTATCCATTTTTAACAGAGTTGAAGGTTAGGAGAATGTGAAATAGAGCAGATCTCATTTTATTTTATTTTGCTCCTTATTCGCCTCCTTCAATAGCAACAGGCTGTTAAAAATACTAGAGACTCCATGGAAAATGTTTCCATAATTTCGCTCTGGTGTAGAATATTAATTTAATTATGAAAGTTTAAGGTAGTGGTAAACTGTATATAGAGGTATTTTTTATATAATTGTTCTTGTGATTTTAAATACGTACTGTACATTTGTGATTTTGTGGTTTGAATTTATAATTATGTATGAATGTACGATGTTAATTATATCAAAAAATATTATTTTTTCACCCTAAAAAATAAATATTTGTACGAAATATTGTGATAAAAAAATGAAACAACTTCCATGATGAACAAAACATTATATATATAAATATTATTTTTTTTAATTCGGCAATATATATATATAATTTTTATAAGCTTTACAGAATAATTTGTGATGTTAAATCAAAGTCTTTTTTACTTTTTTTTTGTCGGTTATATTATTATTTTTTGTGATTGTATTCACGTTTCTGTGATTGCAGTTGGAGTCATTGTGTTCAGTTGATGTTTTATTTCAAAGAAAAAAACAACGCTTAGGAAAGAATTTGCTATTTTATTTTGTAATTTCTTCTTTAATAAAAATGATAAAAAATTAAATTTTATGGTCATTTTTATTTGAATGAAATTTGAATTATATTCCGAAACGTCATTGGTTAGTTCATAAATTTGAATTATTTTCTCAAACGTCATTGGTTACGTTATACATTTGAATTATTTTACGATACGTCATTGGTTAATTTGAATTTAAATTTTTAACGTTATTGATTATTTTATATAACTTTTACATAATATTAAAAAGATTAATTTAAAAACATAATACAAATATTTCAGATATAAACTAAGATATTTGTAGGCCTAAACTTTAAATCTAAACCATATAAAAGTTATTCTAAAATATATATTTTTTGATTTAAAAGTATTTATTCACATAAAATAAAGGGTTTAAAATGTTAATATATTAAACTTACACACAGTTGTACGAGCGTTGCAATAAGGATTAACAGCTTTAAATACTGTTACATTTAAACAATGAGCTCTTACAACGGTCGTACTACACTGCTTTTTTCCTTTGTCTAACAATTTTCGTGTAATTACTCGGACGTTATTTTTCGATTTATCGCGTACAAAACAAGACTAAAGTTAAGATTTTTAGTATACCGTGTTCTTTGCCCTTATGTTAAGTTGTGCGTGCAGTTCTTTGCCCCTATCCTCGTTTAAGGTGTGGTTTCCGCAATTTAAAGATTACAAAAAAGTAGTCATCTTATGCTGTTCGAAGGACATCAACTATACTCCAACCGATCCTAAATAGACGATTAAAAAATATATATATTTTGTAAAGATATATATATTATATATTTAAGCACATGACTTTGTGATGATAATGTCATTTAGGGATTTATAATTCAGCATTTTATTTTATGTTGTATGTTATTACAATCATGTATAGAGAGAGAGAGAGAAAGAGAGAGAGAGAGAGAGAGGTTTAATGTATACAAGAAACCAGTTAGCTAACAACTGCTATTTAATGTAATTATTAAATATTCAATGTACTAATTTCGATGTCTGCATTACAGAAATTAGATAAATAAAATAATAAAATTCTGTACAGAAAAACTTGTATAGACTCATTGAGAATACATATTGAGAGAATTTGTTTTAAAAAAGAGTTGAAAATTATTATATACAAATCTAACAAAAAAAGCAAAACAAACCTATGATAAAAGCCGTGTTTCGTGGTAAAAAAAAGTGAAACAAAATATGCAAATTTAAGTTAAAAAATACTCAAAAATAATTCTAATAAGAAGAGAATTTATTAATAAACAATGTTTCTTGTAAATTTGTTTGAATAATTATATAAAATTTCATTTATTTCCAACTTTTCAGCGATCCTCGAATAGAAATAGCTCATTTATGTGATTCTGTGCAGGCCAAATTACACAAATTCACATAAATAATCACATTTCCATGCAAAATTTATGTTGAAATAATCATACCATGTGCATTCTTTTATATAAACAATAATACGAAGAATATAATATGTATTATCAGCATTTTAAATGATAATTAATCAAAATTTGAGAATTAATTTTTTATTATCGATAATCATATTTTAATCAGACAGTGATAAAATTATAAAGTTAGCAATTAAATTTCGAATAAGTAATGAAAGAAGAGGTCAATGTTTTGATATATGTGTGGTTTGAATGCATTTTGCATCTGTTCCATGTTCAAGATGAATGCCCAATCCGTATCTTGTATCAATGACAGTAAATATGAATAATGAGCCTATTAATCCTCATTTACTGTGGGCTCATCCATCGGACGAGTCATCAAAATATTCTTAAAACAAGTTTCTATACGCTTAATATTTGTACGAGTTATTTTTTAATACTTAATGATGGATTTGTCTTTGGGTATTGAACTTAACAAGTGAAAATCATTCCAACTGTTTAAATATAAAAATTTTGTCTGCGCATCTTATAAATCAGTTTTATTATTCGATATTTATCTTGTATAGAGCCTAACCCAGCTTAAACTCTGTTTAAAACCCAAAGAAACATTCAAAAATCCACCTATCAAAAGTTACTTTGCATAAATTCAAAACATAATCTACATATTTTATAAAAGATCTAGACAACCGCCTCCTTCCTGAAAAGAACTTTGCTATCTTTTAAGAAGTCAAATGAATTTCAAATCAGAAAAATAATAATAATTTTTTGAGATTTCATTTATATTTATTAAATAATATATCAAAATGATAACATAGAACAAGGAGGAACATGTGAAGAATACAAGAAACATAGGAGTATCCCATTAAGAAGGAATAATCTTGGATTTATACAAGAAAAAAAAAGAAGAAGAAAGGACTAGATGGCATAGGAGCAAAGGAATAGAGACGGCTGCCATAAATTATAAGAGATTGGACAATAGAGTATGTACAGGGCTAATCGAGCAGGTTGAAGGAATGAAGATATTTGTTTCTACTCCGAAGAGGGTGATTTATGTCACAAGATCGGCTGTAACTAAGTTCAACAATCTTTCATCTCTCCCCCGCCGACTCCTCCCATTTTTGAAGAAAATATTCGTTATATACTGACAATCTCAAACATAAACTATGTGCAGACGTGCAGAATGGCTTAGGATGAGAACAAATTAATTCTTTATACAGATATACACAATTAAATTTGAATTGTTTTTTTAAATATAAAATCTGTCATCATCTTATGGAAAGTTTACTAATTTACGCACAGAGTAATTAATTACATTTAAAGTAAATTAAGAGTAAAATTATACTGAATTTCAGCAATTTTTAACGAACCAAAAATATTCGAGATATTTAACAATTAACGAGTGAAAGCAATAAAGTTGAATGACGAAAAGAGATACGCAAAATGAATTTTAAAAGTAGACTTAAGAGTAAAAAACCCCAAACTGATATTGAAGGAGAGGAAGAAGATGCAATTAGGTAGCTAGGGCCATGATTAATGATTGTCCACGTGGACTTCTTAATGGCTTCCGCCTAGGGATTCCTTGATTTACAAATGATGCGAACACTATCGGAATAACTGTTACACATATAGGGAAGTGTGACAAATAATTAGTAAACTTTGCTGCCGCTCGGTATGACATTCGAGTGATTAATTCATCGCGGAATTTTTTTTAAATTTAATTTTTTTTTTAAATTTACGTTTATAATCCATCCAATTATCTACCGGACGATTCTTGACAACTGGTGTCAAAAGATCGTTGTCCTTGGTAGAAAGACAAACTTGACTAATGGCGTCCGATGTCTACATCTATCGGACAGGTGTCTGACTTGTAGTCTTATAAAATGACCAAATATAGAAATCCCTATCTTTATAACCTAAAGTGGAAGAAAGTATAGAAAGATGGCATTTCAAAAAACTGTAATCTATTAGCCGAGCGGGTATAAATTTTGTTCGGTTTCGGCGTTGATATCGGGGTTTGTTGTCGAATCACGTAGTATCCATGCCGCACTTACAGAAATCGTGTGGAATGTTGTTCCTGCAGCAATTAGCTACAGCGATGACTATTTCAGCAAACTTTATTGCCTTACCGCCATAAATAACACGGCCACTGCATGAACCGGATAGGTAAAGTTTTTTTCTCATTCTTCTTCCCCTTAATTCGCTCTCCCCCTCCTCTTATAATTCCCCTCCTTATATTCTCCAACTACTCTGCTATTCGACAAACACGCGATGCGCCACTCGGTGGAAAAACATATTCAAATTTTACGTATATATAATTTTAAAATAAATATGATTTAATTAATTTTAAAATTTATAAATTAAAAAATTATAAAATTTAAATTTTACTACTTTTAAATTATGAATTTAACATGACTTTATGAGTGTCGCCATCTATCAATAAAGAAAAGTAATAATTTAAAAGAAAAAAAGTGTTCTTATTTTTTATTTTGGCGCCCTCTGTTGTAATTTTTTATAATGATACCCATTACGTAATATTATTTTAAAACATAAATTTTAAGTTTATTAAAAACGTAACATTTTTTAAAAATATTTCCTGAATTAATGTATTGTTTAAAATATATTCAGCGTGTCTTATTTTGTAAAATTTTTAAAATAGAAAATTTAAAATTTGTAATTCTAATAGACGCCATTTTTCATTTCTAAATTATTCATTTTAAACATTAAAATATTTTCAGTGACAAGATATTGTGCTACAGTCTTTACTATCATTTATAAATACTTATTTTAACAAAGTTACGTGAAATGTCTGAGAAGAATGAAATGTCCAATTAGAAACTCCGTTTGAAATTTAACTGAACTACATAATTAACGATTATTTCTATGAATTTAATTGTATAAAGGAAAATCTTATATACAGTAATTGAAAATTCCATTAACACCTTATCGATTCATTTTATTCACGACTATACCTAATTTGTCGCGTCAAAATAAATTAAAAATAATACATATATTTTTAAAAATTTAAATTAAGAAAATATATATATTTCATTCTTAATTTATAAAATATTTTAAAATTTGATATCTGAAAATAAAATTCGATTATTTTATCATAACAATAATACTTACGTATTTTATCACAAGATGGCGGTAAATACAAAGATAAAAAATTTATGCATAAATTATTTAGTTAATAAATTATATATTTATAACAATTTAAAATTTAATTATAATTGTTAAAATTAATTTTAATAAAAATATTAAATAGTTTTTAAAAATTATTTTATTTATTTAAATTTGAATTGGAGAAAGTTTTCGGTTGCTAGGTAGTGCGATAAGCGTTAAAATAGATAAATTTAACAATTCGGTCATTTAAAAAAATAAAAAATATATAAAAAAAGATAGAAAAAAGTAATTTAGTAAATTAGAAAGTTGATAAAACTTGCTATTAAAGAGCATTTTTCTTTATTTATTTCATAAGTCAGAGCGTTATTTCCCTAGGGGAATTTTTGTTTATAGGAAGTGAAATTCTCCTTTCATTCGGAGTTATAGTAAATATTTACTCCTATTAAATTCATTTTTAAAAGTAGGTCTAAAGCGAATATATATCTAGAAAAAATAATTATAATTGTTGATATTTAATTATAATTCGATAACGTTTTCTTTTTAATTTTAATTTTATTTACGCTATCCGAACCCGAGGAATATTTCCGGGTATTGTCAACTTGTAAACGATTTAAGGGAAATAGGGAAATTCGTTAGGGAAAATTCTGGTAGCGGTTAGTACTGTAATGATAATGATTGGCCAGACACGAGTAATCGATTAGTTAGACTTTTGGAGATTTTCGACACTACTCAGCCGTTCCCCTCTTCTCGACAATCAATCCTGCCCATTCGAACGCATGCGTACTTGTAGACTACCACTGATCGGTCTGGATGCCAACTTGTCCATTGTATCGTCTGCTTCGGAGATGGACATTCTTCGATCATGATCGAAACGCAATAAACGAAGAACATGCGTGCAACGTCATGGACGGTGGGTACTGTAATGCCGCCGTAATCCATAACGGATGGCAAGTTGCTCAATGTGCACCGAAGACCAATATGTGGTGTTGACACGATTATGGGATTCGTCGACTCAGGCGGGGGGTTTTCCCCCTCCCTCTGTCTCTTACTGGTCGTATCTGGGGTGCTATGGGGTGCTTGGGGCTTCCCTCTACATCTTCTAGCCATAGTACCACCGGAACTGACTCATCAAGTATCGCGGGCATTGAGAAAGTCACTTATTGATATTGATAGAATGCCTGGCAGAGATGTAGCAC
Source organism: Centruroides vittatus (assembly GCF_030686945.1). Classification (NCBI taxonomy): domain Eukaryota; kingdom Metazoa; phylum Arthropoda; class Arachnida; order Scorpiones; family Buthidae; genus Centruroides; species Centruroides vittatus. The sequence goes on from NW_027122581.1 coordinate 777,620, forward strand.
TTTTAGCCAGTGTTTCGACACTTGGTAATAATACTCGTGATGTCATCACTACTTTATGCGACTCTCTTAAGCCGCATAATCCTAGCCTGCTGCTCACATTTCTCGACCCTTCTCTCACTTTTTATGTATCGCTTATCACTGGCTATGCACGGTTACCACATTTGGGTTTTAGATCTGGTTATTTGGACAGTGCTTCCAAGGTAAGATCCTTTTACTTTACATTGCAAATAACCTAGAACACGTGTCTCTCTTTTTATTTTTAATTAAACTACGTAAACAAAGTTAAAGAATTTTTTCAAAAAAAGCAGCAACAGCTTCGATAATCCCCAAATGTAGAATTATCCTACAAGTCAATTTATTGATCCGATGAATTAATATTGTGGAATCGACTAAACATTTTGATCAACTTTCTGTTTAGTGCAAAAGATTGCAAGCGACTTTTTCAATTATTTCAGTTTGATTTATCTTCGTACACACGCTTAGATACACACACACACACACACACACACACACACACAGAGTGAAGTATTAAAATCCTAATATTTCTAAACTAAACAATGAAAATGGAGTGAAAGTGTGTAAAATCTCTTAGAAAGATACTTTTGATACGAAAGTGCTACACGTGTTATTTTTACAAGATCCTCGACAAAACTTCACTCAGCATATTCCATTGTTGAAGCACCTAAAAGTGTTTTTACCAAAAATACTCTTTTCGCGTAGAATCCTTCAAAAATTGCTGACGAAACTTAAAATTTTTAGAATTTTTATCTCCAGATAAAAGTCACATTGTTCAAAAATATATTTATTTATTTATTAACATGAAAAATTCTGATAAAATGCAGAAATAGAACGGATCGATAGAAAGTTTCCTTAATGTGAATGAATGGACTTCTGGGAGTGAAGTAAATGTGCACCTTTTGTCTTTCCTTTTAACTGTCCATTTGCATAATGTTTATTTAGAAAATATAACTTACACACGCTATTTCACACTAAAAAAAATAAATAATAATAATAAAAATATTTATAAGCTAAAAATATCTAAACACTTTGAAAGTGGATATTTCTTTGTGTACAAATATACTTTTGAATATTTGCATTATTTTAGTTTCTAATAAATTATTTCTATAACTTATATTTAATATTTAATTTTACAATATTTCTTGATTCGTTTTAAAATATAAATATGACTAAGTTTAAAATATTTAAGCTGAATTCTTACTATTACTAAGTGAAACATTCATAGATTTAAACAATGATTGGAAGAGAAATATAAAGAATAATTATAATTTTAATATATTTAATGATCTATCTTATTAAAAAGTATAAATTAAAATTATAATTATTAAATAATAAACATTAAAACTTGTAAATATTTAGTGAAAAATTGTGAAATATTCACACTGAAAAGTTTTTAAAATATACAAATGCTGAATAAAATGAAATTTTTTTTACATTTTATTAATTTAGAAAAGTGTTTTCCTTAAAGAAACAAAATTAAAAACTGTCATATTTAATTAAAATATATTGTTAGAACATTATACAACATCTGTGTTAAAAAACTGTTGGATTATTTACAACTTTTGCAATTAAAAAGTATTTTGTAATCAATTTTAAACTTCTTTTGATTAAATTACTATATTTTAATAAACTTAATTATCATATGATGATACTTAAATTGTATATTAATGCTAACAACTGAATGTTTCTCACATAAGAAGTGGTGCTAATTAAATATAGATATATTATAAATGAATGTTTAATCATTTTAAAAAATGCTTATATGGAATGCTAAAAATTTAAGAAAATATATAAATACAGTATGAAATTTATATAAAGATATTTGTTTTGTAAACTGTATGTCCTGTGTTTAATCGGACATGATACAAATTATGTGTTTATATTAAAATATATATATTAATTTAATAAAAATCTGTTTTTATATTCTTGCCATAAGCATAATGTTATACTGCATAAATTAAAATTAGCATATATTTCATGATTATTCTTAAAGAAATAGTTTTTTGTATTGATAGCAAGTTATATAGGCTATTATTATTGTTACAAAGTAAAGTTTTAAGTAATATGAAGTGAGTAAAAGTTTCTTACATTTCTTTTCTAATTTCTTTAGGAAAAACTAACAAAAAAATCACAGTATGATATTTTGAAACATGGCTATACATTTATTGTATCTCTAGGGTGTAGTAAATAAGATTTGTGCCACAATTGTGGGGATATATATTCTGGTATTTATATCTAAAACGTTGTTACTTCGCTGTCGATTATAATTTAAACTTTATCGGTGATAAAATTCGATTTGTCGAAGTCTCCTTTAATTTTATCCTTTGATATGTATGGTGAAAAATTCGTAAATTCACAATTATCTTTGTTATTACGAAACTGTGCACACAATTTGCTTATAGTATATTCATTATTATTTGTTTGTTTTGCATATATTTATTCCGAAATCATCCGATTAGCACGCCTAATATCCATTAGATTGCGTGACTTAACGTTTAATATATTAATAGCTGAATAGTGTAAACAATCATAAATACTCTTTAGATAAACTATTAAAAGATTATTGGATTATATTATATAATTATTAATATCTTACACGTAACTTTTCACTACATTCAGACAACAAAGTGACAGTTGAACTCATTTCGCTTCACAGAAGATCATGAAATAAAGATACGATGTTATGCTTCGTGAATTAGAAATGCCATAAGGATGGGACGTACGGATTTCTCTAAACAAACGTTTAATTTGATGAAAAGTAGAGTCAGAATCCAAACTTCTGCTGACATGTAATTTTATCCTCGTGTTCCGGATCCGTACAAGCAATGACAGACAGAATGTGATGGATTTACGTAGAACCCATGTTATCTTCCACGCGATTACACAGTTAAGAAGTACAAAGAAATCCACCTTATTGATCTACATATTTGAAAAAAGAGGGAGAAAGGGCAAAATCTTCACTGAAATAGAAATGTTTTTCGTGTCTTCAAATCAATGTTTTACTAAGTTATATATATATATATATATATCGAATTAAAGCATTTCTCATTCGGGACACGTTTGCACTTATTAATTGCAAGTCGTAACTTTTTATTTTTATTTTTGCAGAGAATTCTTTGAGTAACTTTTCTATATTTCGCTAAACTTAATAGTAATTTTATATCCGGTAAGTAATAAGATTAAGAGAAAGTAAAAGTGTCAGCAAATGAATTTAGAAATTTAATAAAAATACATTTAGATAATTTCGCGGCTTTCTAGAATGTTAGATTTAAGGATGAATAATTTAACGCACATTGCAGAATTTAAATATAACATGGAGTATATAGCATTATGTATTTTTCATAAAATATTATAATGTATTCTGTTTTAATAAGAAAAATGGAATATGTTATATGTATAAGAAGTGAGTACATGTACCAATACATTGTAATTTTTCTATGTAGTCTATATAAAATATTAAATTGATAAAGTAACATTTTTCCATGTTATTACGTCAAAAATATATCAGTTCAGCTAACTTCTCTGTTTATTCCCACGTTGAAGTTGCCTTGGTGACTAGTTATTTTTGTACAACAAAAGGATAATCTTAACTCAAATAATTGTCCTCATTCTACTTACTACTAAGGTTAAAAGTATTGAAGATGTCATTTAACTGTTTCATTGGATTGCTTCTTAACTTTTCATCAAATTGTCCTCAATAGAAGAGTGGAAAGAAAAAAGTAACCCTTAAACAAATTGTTTCTAAAAATATAATGTATTTAAGTATCAACTGAAGGGAATAAAATATATATATATGTGTGTGTGTGTGTGTGTGTGTGTGTGTGTGTGTGTGTGTGTGTGTGAAAAACTAACAATTTTCTTCCTTTCTTCTTACGTTATCGAGATGTAATCACGTGGCAGGATGATAAATGAGGAATTTAATATGTGTCTACTTGTCACGTGATTGTGCAGTTAAAAATCACTCGTAGTTATTGATAGTAATTCATTGTTTTTTTATCCATTATTATTAAAGCGTAGCTAATATTATTTTGTTTCGAATAAAATAAATAATTACGATTAAATTTACACAATTTTGATATTAAATCGATTGCTTATATTTAAATTTTAACGTATTTTGTTAAAAAAAACGATGATTTGTTAAATTTAAAATTTTGAAATCCATCTTTGAAAGTAATTGGTTAATTTAAAAATTCGAATGTCAGTTTTAAAATCCGATTGGTTCATTTGAATTTGTAACGATTTAAACTTAATAATTTAATAATTTTAGCGTCAGTTTATAATTGTGTTAAATAAACTTATGAAATAAATAATATTTTTTACAGAATGAGCTTTTTAAATACTTTTTTAAAATAATTTTATTCACAACTGTTGTTTGATTTAAATACTTAAAAATTTGATGAATACAAATCGAATTTGAGCAATTTTTTAAAAGGAACAATTTCTTGTTACTCTGCCAACTTTTATATTGTAGATTCGAAGTTTCAAACAAGCCATGAACAACATCCAGTTACTCAAAAGATTAAAATTTCCTTTTTATCGTCTTATTTTCAGAATATCCTATTTTATACTTTACATTCATTTGATTTCCCTCTTTTTTTATTATTATTTTATTTATAGGTCAACAGAATTTTGCTTATTTCTATACCAAAAACTTTTTTAAAAAATCTTTAGTTTCCTTTCCCTTTTCCCATGAAAAATCTTTTTACAGAAATAAAAACAGAATTTAAATTTCATCAAACTGAAAAATTTAGAGAATTTCTAACTTGATATAAATTTTCACATATAAAATGGATTATCTAAAAATTTATGTACAACAATTTATTACAATATATTCAATCAATTTAGTATGAAAAAAATGTTTAAATTAACTTTAACATTTTTGATACTAAATGGATTGAATATATTTAAATTTTAACGTCTTTAAAAAAGAAAAGAAAAGAAAAAAGAAAAAAAGTGATTGGTCGAATTTAAAATTTTGAAATTGATCTTCAAAGCGATTAGTTAATTTGAAAATTCAAATATTAATTTAACGATCCGATTGGTTCGTTTACATTTAAACTTTTGGGCGTTGAATTTATAATTATTAGTGATTAAAATTACGAAATAATAACTTAAAAACGACTTTTTTTTTAAAGTATATTTTTGAAATTTTATTATTGAATTAAATTTATGTAAAGATGATAATTTGTGATTTTTTTAAAACTAAATGTGAAATTTCATATAAAATTGTCTTAATTAGAATTCGTTTTGATTGAGATTGAAAAATTTTCTAGCAGAACTAATTTAAAACTTCAACAGCTGTCACTGAAGGTTTGACATTATCAATTGAAAATAATTTTGTTATTTTTTTTTTCTTCATAACTTATTTAAATATTTTATCATTGTTTATTGAATAACACGGTGGGAATTGTGATAATTTTGCGTTGTAATTTGATGTGCTTGGAAGACATGCAAACACGGGTAAGTAATTAGAGAAAGTAATGTAATAAATTCTTGTATTAATGATGATTTTGATTTATATCTTTTAGATTTCGTTCAATTTATGTTCTCTGGTTTGATATTTTCTGTTTTATTCATTTTATGGAATCAAAAGAATGCGATTAGAAAGATGGCTTAAGGCCAAAACATTCATCGAACCAGAAAGGATGGCTTTCGTCCATGGCTACAATCGAAAATCTAAAGATTATTTCCAACATGAAACCGGAAATATTGTAATAAATAATCTAGAAATTATTTGAAGAGATTGGAGGAAAAATCAATATCAACCTATTCAATCGATTTTTAGCATCATTTCCTTTCAAAATCTTTTCACAAATGAAGAACAAAATCCTACAAAATGTTTTCGTTTTGTAGGATTTTGTTCTTCATTTGTGAAAAGATTTTGAAAGGAAATGATGCTAGATCAACTTACATCAATTGGATAAGACAAATTGCCAAATAGCTTATTATGTGAAGCCTTTACTAGAATGATTTATCAGGATAAAGATTTGTTAGAGTGGTAAGAAGATAACTGCTTTATAGATAAAAGAATGGATTTCTGGTGAATTATGTAACATTTTTACATGTATAAGTATTAGAAATGTTTTAATTTGGAGAAATATCGTTTTAAAAAATACACTAGAATCGTATAAAATTTATATTGGCTGTATCTGTCTAGATATTAGGATTGGATACTTATTTTAAACTAAGTTTGCAACTCACTCGAATTAGGAAATGTTAAGAAAGCTCTTCGTTGATGTAAAATTTAAAAAAAAATGACAGAAAATAACTATTTTATATAGAAATTTAAGTAAACAAAAAAATAATAATTTTTCTTTTGTTTTTTCTGATATTTGCATATTTTAAGAAAAAAAATTGAATAGAGAATATCGTAATTATTAAAACATAAATAAATAGAAGAAATTATTTAAACAACAAGAAATAATCCAATAAGGAAAGAGAAGAAAAAAATTTAAAATCAGAAGAAAGACATCAGTAAACCAAAATCGATATTTCTTCAGAGTTAAGAAAACAAACGTGCATTTTTATCATTTGAAACATGAACGGTGTTGGATAGTGCATCATTCATGAGTCAGGTTGTTGAAGCTAGTTATCCCCATGCTTTGTCAGACAAATAACTGCGCCTTATCAAATTCCAACACCGAATGTAATTTGCTAATAATCTCGCATTTAATATTTCCCTCGTTATTTATTTCCTCATAATAATTTATATCCGTTTATTGCTATATCAAAGAGCCTTTCGAGAAATTAAATCACTTAAAGCAAAGATTAAAATCATTATATAGTTAAGATTCTTTATTGCATTACCTGGAAATTGGTTATGGATTATAAACCGGGAGATAATTTATTACGATACTTTAGAAGTATCGGGATAATTGATCGATTTTTTGAAAAATAATCACTTAATATAATGCAAGCATACATTTCATGAAATGAAAAATCGTTATGAAATGTCAAATGAAGGTCAGCATCAATTTTAGTCGGAAGAAATATAGAAAAATACTAGGAATGAAGTTTAGAATTTGGTTTATTTATAGTGACTATGAAAGAGCTCTTTCATGCTACGTTATGGAATTAAATGATAAGACTGTCGACACAAAATAGGAAAAACCCTAAAGATACTTTCGTCGAATTGTACGAAAAAAATATACGGAACATTTGGTTACATGGAAGGATAAAAAAAAAAGAATATCAGTAAAAGCACCAGCGTCAGAAGGAAGTAATAGGAACATAAAGAAGGAAGAGTACTACAAGTGGAAGAGATAAATAAAAGATATCATTGCCAGCAGAACAAAACAGAGTATATCTTGAAAGTAATGGATATCTAAAAAATATAGGGATATAAGTGAAATGGATATCGTTATAAGTTAAGATAATAAAATGGGATTGTACGCTCAAAAATACAAAGTAGTAAAAAGCAGTAAGGATGTAAAAGTGAAGGAAATAAATAATGAATTATTCAACTAGAATTTAAGGATTTAAGGTGAAAAATGCACATTAGTAAATTGAATATTATGTGAGTAAATAACGTAAAAATAATTTTATCCAGTGATATTGGAAATAGAACAAATTAATCAGAAATTTCACAGCTAGAAAGGATGTAACTAAGTATATCAATAAAATTGTCGGGGATTTGCCTAGGGTTATTATTAGAATAGTTATGACTTTGCAAGAAAAATATCAGAAAAACAATAAGTTGTAAGGCTGATAAATAGATATTTTCTGCTGTAAAAACTGATTTATTAAAGTACCCAATTGAAAACTTTTTAAAGTGTATATATAGATATCGATGATTGGACATTCGTTTAAATTTCTAAATTTATGAAATCTTTAAAATCAATGGTTATTAAATAAATAAATTTTTAAATTGAAATAATTTCCCTCCGGCTTAATTTAATAAATTCAAAATTTATTTGTGAATTATTAAAATGTTTAATTACAATAACAATAGCGAAATACATTATGAATTTCCAGATTAATGTTGTCGTTTTAATATTGAGTGCTATAGAATGAATGTATAGAGTCATAAATGTCTGTTCTTGATTTCCTTCGTTTAAAATACGATAGCATTCATTTTTCTTGCTAAGCCACTTCATAAACTTTATCGTTTCTGCAAGAATAATAATTCTAAAAATCTCTCTCTCGGTCTAATCTTTATTGAATCAAAATTGAGAAGTTCGTGAAGCGATGATAACATTTTATGCATTCAGAGATGAAGAAAACATTCATAGGGCATAACTGAAATTTTTAATAACATTAAAATTCTCTATATGTAAAAGAGCTTTAAATTTCGCATATTTATTAACATATCTAAAGCATTCAGTAATTTTAATATTTTCTAGGAATTTTTGCCGTTTGTATAATATAATTTATACTCTTTTTATATTGAAATTCTTTGAAGTTTTCTATTTTAATACTCATTTTTAAAAATATTTTTAAACAAAGTACTGCAAGAGAACGTGTTAAACAAACTGTAGTTCGAAAGTTGAAAAGTTTATAGTTTGTCTAGTCCACTTTAAAAAGTGAAAGAGTGAGGAATATATGCGGAAACCTAAAGTAAACTATCTCAACACGCTTTGCTAAAAATGTTTGTCAATCAATCTCTGATATCTGATATGTTTAGCATAAAAATATAAGAGAAGAAAAGAGCAGAGAGTGATATTGATTGGTCATATCGAATAGAAACTGGGTCAGCTCCGTGTCTATCCGGTCCGTCTGCTGTGTCCTATCTAATGGCGTCTCAATGTTAAAGCTCTTGTCACAAACAACTAATTTTCACATTCCATCATAGTAGATAACTTACTTCTTCAATATTTGCTACTTTAAATAATATATTATCGTATGTCACTTATGATAATGATGGACCAATACGAGAAGAAGGGGGGGAACGTTGAGTAAGATGATTCAGAATGGAGGATACTCAATAATATACTTCATATCAAATCGATAGAAATAATCTCACAGAAAGATATTCTGCACGATTTAACTTAATATATTTTCGAAATTCGTGTTAAATTTTTAGAAAATTCTTCAGTTTTATAAACTATTTATTATTTTACTATATATATATATATTTAATAGCAAACCTGACAGAATTAACTACTTAAAAAATTGGTAAATATTTTAAGCGATTTCTTTACAAATATTTAGTGATGAACTATTGCATTTGTGTAGAAAAATTAAATTAATGATCTGTCTATTTCGTAACGTCTGTAATTTTTATTCCAGTCGTTTAAACATTAAATTATTGCTCTTAGTAATTTTCTTCTTCTTCCACTTCTTAAATATTTATTCTTGCATAAAAGAAATTCGGAAATGATATTTGAATTTTTATAATTCAAAAAAAAGTATATAAATTCTCTTAGATTGATTCTAGTCATATTTATCAAATCTTCTATTTAAGCATGCATTCAACCAATAATTTATTAGTAACGCCCCTTTATCAATGATTGCTAGAATGATGGATATTCATTTCCAACATTAATCTTTATATCTTAAGACATAAGGAAATATATGACATTGAAAAACTTCAATGTACACTGTTTCAATGATAAGCACATATGGATGCTATTCATGAACACGTTAATTTTCCCCCTATTGATATATTACTTTCTCATTTGTATGATGTATTAAAAAAAACTTAGAGGTGCTATCTAATAATTATTTTCCATCTCAAGAATTATGTTTGAGGGACGTAGATAACAAAACTAGCATTTAAAATTTTGTTTTCATCCGAAACGTCTTTTTGATCTTACAGATTTGATTTTACTTTTATCAGAAGTTCAAATTTTACCAAAGAAGAAACTCGTGGATTTCATTCTTGATCCCGAATTTCATATATTTCTTCAGGATTGATATGTTTTAAAGAATAATTCTTGTCGGATAATGTATATATAAAGATTTTTCTCCATCAAGTCCGAAGAATACTTTATATATTCCAGGCTGAATACAAAAGTTTATAAAAGCAACACATTTTTATAGTATCTTTCTGTTCTAGAAGACGGGAGTTTGTGTGATTTAATCCAAAATTTCCCTTTCTTCCTTGATCAATATCGATTATAGATATAGCATCGATTGGAATTCGAAATCTGGCTCTCAGCATCTGTGAATAATTTGATAAATTTAAAATTAATGCTTAACTTTTATAAGAATTTTATTTTAAAAAGCAACTTTGTTATCAAAGTTTTATTTTAATTTCATAATCACCTTTTTGTAAGTGTCTAATAATGTTAGTAACATGTTCATTTTCTTATACCCAGCAGGTAACATATTGAATTTTATTGGATCAGAATTTTTCTATATCTTGAACATTACTTTCACAGAATGGAAATTTTAAAAGAAATATATGTTTTACTACTTTTAATTTTTAAAGCCAGTTACATAACTTTAGATAGCAAGCGCATTAAGTTATCTTTAGCTGAAAGTTTCTTGGATCTTTTAAATTAATTCTTTTTTTAATTTTCTTTTTAATCTAATAATTTCTAAGTTACTATAATTAGAATTATATTTTATAGATAAATAATCATAAATTTTGATTTAAAACCTTTTATTGCAGTCATTTTAAAAATATCACGTCTTGTCTTTTTAAATTTTAGTAAAAACTTCATACAAGACATGCTTCTGTCATCGTTACTTGATGCAGTTTTGTGATAAGTTTTCTCGTGTAATATTTGTAAAAATTAAAATTTCAAATATAAAATTAATTCAACGCGTAACAAGTGGTCCACACCATTTTTGTTATGGGCCACTTGGTACCATATGGGATGTTATATGCTTTAGTATTTGCAATTTTCATCTCATAAATTATTATTCCATCGTTATCTTTTGGTATGGGATCACTCGTTAAATACTTTCTTGAGTTTAACAGCCTTTTGTCTCTAAATTAAGAAAGATATTACCCCGTTTATTTATATAAATACAATCATTTGTTCTTAATTTAGCAACAGGAAAGCAATAAAACCGAGAAATGTCCTTGATATATATGATCGAATCTACGTGATTAAATAAGCTTTTTCGTAATTGGTTTAAAAATAATCTTTAAATTTATCGATTTAACAATGTAATTAAAGTAGAAAATATATTTTCATTTATATTTCAAAATTACGTAAGTAATTTATTCTTCATATTAAGACTTATATAAATATATATTATATTATAAAATATACAATAAAAGCTTATATTTTAAAATACAAATTATGAAGTGGTTTTTTTTCTATTAATAACTCTTAAAATGATATTATCGTGTACTTTTAGTAAAACATTTATCTAATCGATCTCGTTTTTTATAATCCAAATCTAGTAAATCAAATGCATGTAGAGACGAACTGTTTCGTGGAAAAGTATTTTCTTTGAAACAGCTTGATACAAAGAAACAATCTTTCCCAGAAATAAATTTAATATAAAAAAAGTAATTTTTTCCTGTTAGTGACTCAAAGAATATCAAAAAAGTTGGCTGGAACCCGTTATATTTTTAGAAACATCAAAAAATGCAAAAGTAAAAAATATCAATACAACGATTGAAATGCCTCGAATGTATTCATTGCACGTTCTTTTTTAACATTTATTTAAAAAACTTTCTGTTATTTCTTAAAGATTATGGTGTATTAATGTTCATAAAAATGAAATTAATCTTCCAAAACAATGGAAATGGATGCAAACAGGCAAACGTTCTTGTTGAAGCGAGACTGCATATTAATGGTTACGCGTGACTTGCTATAGAGAAAAGCTTACAGTTTCAGTTCAGTTGCTGACGAAACAGTTCAATAATCAAAATAAACCGAATATTTTAAATTAAATAAAGGATATAAATTCGTATTTTATACGTATATATTTATAATGTCCAACAACAATTTGTCTACTATTTGTTAACTATCATCATCAACGATTCATTTAATCGAAACAATTGAAATTTGTAATGCCTGTTACACATTAATTACTTCATATATCATTATCATTAAATTCTCATAAAGTCAATATTAATGATATTTCGCTTATAATGGCTAAAATTTCATTAATCTTCAAACTACAAAACTACCGAGTGTATTTTGTCCTCTTGCCAAAAACATGGAAAGCAAAAATAGAAATTCAATCCTTATTTCTTTTAAATCTAAGTAATTAAGCGAATTGTTTTGACAAGAACAATGTCTTCGTTAACTTTTACATTTTGTCAAAGGATAAAAAGAAAATAAATGAGGAAAAATAAACGTATTTATATATCTGAAGTTAATTCGCTTGTTTATCTGTTTGCTTTCTTTATTTTCTGTGTGGCTAACAGAGAAAAATCCAAGTTAAGTAAATAATTTCGATATATTTTTTTCAGCAATGGCTCGTCTACAATTGTTTTAATCGTATTTTCAATGGACAGATTTATAATTTCTGTGCTTTAAAAAGGAATGAATTTTTATTCCTTTTGCCTTAATTTTTTCGAAGAAGAAAATTTTTTTTAAGTCACAGAAATTTGAACTAAATTAAGTCTTAAATTTATTTGCCTCCGGAGCTTAAAACCAATGAATTTTTTGCTTAGAAAAAGAGATTTAAGGCTTAAAATGATTTAATTCCAATGTTTATAAAATGAATTGAGGCTTTAAACTAATGAACGAAGAAACGTTTTAAGGCTTAAAACAAAATTTTTTACCTCGAACAGAACTTAAAGGTTTAAACCAAATGAATTTTATACATATAAAGGGAATCAAGGCTTAAAACGAATCAATTTTCTTCTTAAGAATACTAAAACATTCATTTTCTATACATATTTTTACTATTTACACAGATCCTATTTATGTATAACTTATATCAAACATAAATTTAAATTGTAATCTTGATAAATTTTAAAATCTTTAGCAGTTCTAATTATATTGTGTATTAAATTCTTAAAGTACAGTACATTCACTTATTTATTCAGTCGTTTTGGTATATTTACTTGATTTATTAATTTTAAATAGGAAAGATTAAAACTAGATTATACGTTGTCGTTGTTATCTAGGCATTCTATTCGTTTCATTTCATGGTTTAATTATTAGATTTATTCGAAATTTTATTTTAAATGTTATATAAATATTTAATCTATATAAAACCTAATTTTTCTCCAGTTTGAAACTTAAAGAAAAAGCAATATTTTCTTAGGTTTCAAGCAAGAAACCTAAGAAAATATTATCGGTTACAGCATTTTGATGCTACTGTAATAACATTAACATAATGATGATGAATAAATTATAATAAGAAAATATTCATTTTTAATATGTTTTTACTATTTAGATAGATGTCGTTTGTATATAAATTACATTAAAATACAGTTTCCACCATAATTTTATGAATAGTTTCATTCATGTAATCCTCTTTAGAGAAGAGCAAGAAGAGGATTACATTAAATTATTATTACTTAATTTTAATTTAAATTATATCCTAAATGATATTTAAAATTATTCTTAAACTTTTATTTTTTGCTCTTTCTGCTCTTCTTTTCTGCTTTTCTTCAAAATATGAAAGTAAAAATACTATTTCTGCTCTTCAGAAGAGCAGGAAGACCAGAAAAATTAGTTTAAATATAATTATTTTAAAAATAATAATATTATTTAATTTCATATTTTCATTCTAATAATAATAAAACAAAAACTTTTATTTCTAAATATTTTCTGTGTTTTGAAAATTTTATACTGAAAATGTTTACATTATTTCTAATGTTTATGTACTTTAACAATAACCATTTTTTCCCATTTAAAAAATCCGATTTAATAATTTAATTATATCATTTTATTTATTTTATGTTTTTTTTATTTTAATTCTTAACCTGCTGTTTATTACTTAAATTGATTTTCAGTGTATTTTAAAGATTTAAACATAAGAGAAGGATTTACAAGAGATTAAATAGTCAATTAACACTCTTCTTTAAAGGGGAGAAAAAAGATAAAGAAAATACTTCTTACACGATTAAAATGTTCGAAGAGTAACTAACAAAATGTTACAACGGTAATAATTAACAGTGTTAATTTGTGTGCAGTTATAACGTTCGATCGGGCCATTTCTTGTAAGTACTGTAACGACTGTCTGTATCCAAGAACAGCTACTTCTTTATGTGGGTGAAAATATAAAATATGTATTATTTGCTTATTCGTAAGTACTTACGATAAAATCTACTAAAAGTCAACACACTTATCCATAATATGTTTATCTGTAACGATACTATAGTTATATTAACACGAAGATAATGAATAAATATATATATAGCCTATATAAATTTAATAAACAGTAAAAATATAGCTTTATTTATATATATATCTAATGGACATCATTTTACGCTACGTTTTTTTTTCTTTTAAATCATTCTTTTTAAAGTTAATATCGTGTATTATGCGCTGTTTATCTTCGTTAATTTGACTTTAATAACGATTTTATGTTGTAAAAGTATGTAATTCTGAATTAATTTTGTTTTAAGATCAATATATCAAGTGTTGAGAATCGAATTTTTGTACTCAAAAAGTATGATTTTTCTAAACAAAGGTATGCATTGGTGATTTAAGATGACAAAGAAATAGATTCTGAGTAAAATACAACCCTAAAAGTGAAAATATTTCATAGATTCCTATGTAACAATTTTTATTACTGCTGAAAACAAAAATAATTTTTAATATTTTATGATGCGTAATAAGTTTAAAAAACTTAAATTTTTTATTATTATTAACTGTCCAAATTTAGTCTCTTCTTAATTATTATTGCTTGATTTACCACGAAACTTCCCAGCCAATTTTCTTTGGACTGATTGATTTAGTGGCTATTTCGAGGTCAAAACCCTGGTAGCACTCGATTTTCTTGGCGTTACGTGTGCAGATTGACAATGACCAAGATAGAGAATGTTTTGGGGTTACTTAATAGTTATCATCTTTGCTGAATTAACGATAATGCCAGGCACAATAACAAGAGAGACACGAGAGGATTTGCAGATTTATCTAATCTTAATTACTTAGGCTTTTAGTAATTATTTAATTTCGATGGAGAAAATTATAATAATAAAATTGGAATTTTAACAAACCTATTGGCACTAAGTTAAGTAAGATAATTAAGTTTCGTTTAGTGTAAATCTTTTTCTTTTTCTTTTTTTTTTTTAAAGTACGTTCGAACTTTATTTGTCTTCTCCCATTAATCGCAATCGGATCAACTAGTTGGTTGCACGATTTTCAACAGCTTTGTCAATACGATAACGCATTACTGCAGGTGAAAACAAGGTTAAATTATATTCTGGATTGATGCCAAAATGATAAAGAATAACACAATGAACAGAACTACACACCAACTTAACTAAAAGGTGATATTTTTCATCCATTTTAATGTCTATCAATATTCCTTTAAAAAAATAAAAAAATGTTTCCGGATGATTTCCTTTTAGGAAACAGTCTGGCATTAAAAAAAACACCAATAATCTTTTCCTTTTTTAATATTATTATTTAAATTTGAGTGTAATGATGATAAATTTCATCATTAGTATGCTTTTATCTAAGAATTCATTACAGAATTTTGAAAGTTTTTTCGGAACAATGCTGATTTTTTAAGGAAAAATAGTTTACCCTTTCCGTTCATTTATATAGTAGAATTTAATGTGTTTTTTTTTCCTACAGTTTTTAAAATTTTATAGTTTATTTTCTGTAGAGATAATCTTTAAAATATGATCCAGTACGAGACTTCTAAGTGTGAAGAAAACGACTTTTTTTTATATTTTTCTTACTTTTTTTCTTTTGTTTTAATCGATTCGTACCATCTTTCCTTTCTCTTAAAAGTTTTCTTAAATTTATAAATCATCATCTTAAGTTCATTTCGATGTATAAAGTAGTTTATTCAATTTTTATATTCAGTTGTTACAATGTGTTAGCATTCCTTCAATGTTGAAATTTTCTTTGCTTCGAATTGCGTACAATAAATCTCAATTTCTTTTTGAAAAGAGCACTTTCCTCTGCAAAATATAAGATATTCATCTTAGTGTCATCGAAACTAGCAGCATAAAATTGAAGACATTTCGATTTTCTGAATGTATTGTCTTTCATATACGAGCCGATGAGACGTATTCGCTGCAAGATTAAAATGTAAATTTTCTGCTTAATATTTTATATAATAAAATTTCCTGATAATTTAACAAAAAAACAATATATTTTTTCTAATAATTTAATAAAACTACTGCATTTTTCTAATTAAAAGTGATGAATTTCTTACGGTAGTTTGACCCAAAATAAAATTGTTTTTCGGTGAATTTAACAAAAAGTAACGTCTTTATGCTACTGGTTTACCAAAAAATAACGTATTTTTCTAATAATTTAACAAAGCTAATACGTTTCCTTTTGATAATTTAAGAAAAACATATTTTTCTTGATGTTTAATAAAAGTAATGCATTTTTTTTCTCATGATAATTTAAGAAAAATAATTCACTTTTTAAAATTAAACTATCAGGAAATTTTATCATATTATTCTAAAAATCAACACGAAAAAATTAAAAAATAATCATTATTAATGGGAAAATGCTGAATGAAACGTAATACGAAAAAAATCTTCATTAACTTATTGCTTTTACAATGCTGTAGTATCACATTACCCATTACGATTTGCATATAGATTATAATCTATACATTATTTTATTATTCAAAAAATTTTATGATAGATTTAAA
Source organism: Centruroides vittatus (assembly GCF_030686945.1). Classification (NCBI taxonomy): domain Eukaryota; kingdom Metazoa; phylum Arthropoda; class Arachnida; order Scorpiones; family Buthidae; genus Centruroides; species Centruroides vittatus. The sequence goes on from NW_027122581.1 coordinate 794,285, forward strand.
AAAAAATTAAGAGCATTTCAATTTATATAGCATAAAATATAACAAGTGCTTTCACCGTTCGAATTAAATGCCACTAAATCTTACTCATAAAAATTTCTCAAATCGGATTTAGCTATAAATTACCGTTTTGCAGAAGACGTATTACTTTTTCCTGTTTTTGTAACGATTCATTCCTGCATTTCTCAAGTTAAGAGAGTCGAGAGAAGAATACAAATCGTCAGATAGTTCCCTACTCTTTTTTTTTTTCCTTTCCTTTTTTTCTATCAAGAAAAACTTGGGAGTAAATGTAGATACTATACAAACTGCTAGACAAGAGCTTGATATAACCAGAAGGTTTGCCATGTTCAAGAAAAGAAAATCGTTTTGGATTGCATACCAAAATCCGATTTTATATCTGATCTGTGTATTGATTTATTGATATATTTCTGTAGTGAACTTAACCGTTTAATCTCCTTTTCTATGAAATTTTTCTAAAGTGTAACCGCGATATCATTGGCATCTAAACATCTGTATTTAATATATATATATATATAATGTCTTCCTTTCTAGTTTTATACGTTTAAAGCGGTGAAGAATAAACTCTTAAGACAGTAAAAGATACTATTGGGTGTCATCTAAATGCTTTTATCTAGAAAACAAAATTACTTTTAGCGAATCTGTTAAATTTTTCAGGATTTCTGAGTGGTTTCAGGATAATAATCTCTTCGATTTGATAACGTTGTTGAAGGTGAAATGTATAGCATATTATCTAAAAAAATATTTAGTGAATATTTAGTTTGGTTTATAACTTAAGAGCATCAAACTCGATAAAGTTTGATAAGTAAACTTAAGCAAACTTAAAAATGATATAAAGTTTAAACAATTAATCTCATTATTAATTCAAATGCATATTGAAAAGAAATAATATAAATAAATTTGACTAAATTTTATGATATAATAAACTAAATTTGCGCTTCTCAATCAATAGATCGCAATCTTCAAGAATTTCCAGAATTTTTATAATTTAAAAATACTAGAATAAGATTTCCCATATAAAACTAAATCAAGATTTTAAATAAGAATTCTGTATTCATTTATAAATCTTAATCTAGTATTGTTAAATTGAACGATTTCTTTCAGCATCTTGGAATACAATAATTGCAGGAGCGTTATGTAAAATTCTGGGTTTTGCTTAATAATTGAGCTTCGTGTGAATGGACTAATTTGCAGACTGTAGCCTTGTTTTATATTTATCATCATCAGTAAACATCATTAATTGTAGGATTATAGTTCTGTCTCTCTCTCTCTCTATGTGTATACATAGAATTAGTCTACAGATAGAGCTGCTCGAACCATTTACTGCTAGACAGATCTATAATAAGTATGGTTATAAATTGAAAATGAATTGCTCAAGCAGTCAATTATCAATTACTGACAACAACTACTCAATAAAGACTAAAAATGGATGTTAAACAATTGGAAAAACGCTATGTATAAATCGAAGTTTAAGTCGAAAACATATAAAAATTTATATTTCATTAAATTTTTAATATTTTTAACGACATAAAAATCGATTTATTTAATAAAAATATAATGATACGAATATTTTATAACGTTTATTAACTTGAGGAATTATAATTGAAAGATTTATTTACCATTTATTTTCTGTTTACAACCGGTGTTTACGAAGTAAGAGAGGGAGGAAGAGGAGGAAGATAAATCTAATAATGGTTATATCCTCGTCGACTTCGTGCTAGAATTTTTAGACGATTGTAGCAATAAATCGAACTTCAATATTTATAGTAAATCCAGTTAAATATTCTTAACCTAGACATTAGACATCAAATTGAATAAATCCGAACCAAAAGAATATCGATCGAGTTCGTTAGGAAAGACATGGTCTCCATTCGATATCTTATGTATTGTATATCCAACCTTCTCATTGCTCAAAAAAAAGTATAAAAAATATGTCATAATAATTCGTTTGATGCATTTTAAATTCTATATCATGTAAATTTGTGTAGATTCTGGGATTTTTGATTTAATTCCTTTAAAATATTTTATTAAATTTATATAAATAATAATGCAAATATTAAATCGATAGAATTGTGAAGAATGCCTTTACTGAATTTTTTTAAATTTAATGTATAATTTATTTGTTAAAATTATATTTTTAATTAATTGTTTCTTTGATCTCGTTTAAATTCATATATATATATATATATAAAGATATGAAGATGATTGCAAATATATTTTATCACGGCTGAATATACACATAAACTAAACATTCTACACCTTAGGGCCTCACATAGAGCCTTGTGCTTTTAAATTTACTATTTTGAAAAGGGATTGGCCTCTTATATATGTTATTGCTTGGGGCACAAGACTAAATATGGTCTTATATTTTATATATTTACATAGTTAAAATTTATAAATGAAAGTTTAAAACGGTAATAGAATGATTTGTTTCTGTTAATTTTTATCATTTGCCTCAATGTGAGGCAAATCATTCACTTTAAAATGCAACTTCAATAACATACATTTATTACACGTATTAGCTGTATAATAAATGATGTATAATTGTTGTTCCTATAAACGAGGCTCACAAGTGATATACTGTATCATATACATCTTTAATATTTGTAATTTTTAATTGGAAAAGGTCCGTTTTATTCGGGTTTTCGGTTATCGGAGGTAATAGCATCGGTTCACATTATCTCGGGATAATTCGGAAATTATATATATATATATATATATATATATATATATATATATATATATATAGAAAATTAATTCTGAAAGAAAGATTTGCATTATATATTCTCTTTTTTAATAAGAAATATTTAATAAATTAAAATAAAAATATATTTTTAATAAATTTTAAACGTCCTTAAAGTTTAACTTAGCATAAATGCTAAAAGTAAGGCGATACCATTAATCACTCGATAAAATGAATAAAGGAAAATTAATCATTATTATTAATCATTATAGAAATAAATTTATTTATTTATTTAATGATAAAAATAAAAATAAAAATATAATAAAAATTTTATATTATTTTTTATAATATAAAATTTAAAAATAATTTCTGGCATTAGCTTTATTATAATTCTTAATAATATTTTTTTTATTAAAAAATATTCTTAGTTAAAATAATTTTTTCTCCTACTTCTTTCTTTCCTCTTATCATCCTCATCATCATCTTCCTCCTTTCTTCTGGTCCAACATCTAATTGGATTAAGTTACAGGCTTCTATCTCTTTTCCTATTTTCTCATAATCTTTCCTCACATACCGTCTCCCAACTCTAAATCCTCTTTAATCTGATCCTTCCATCTCTTCAGTTAAAATAATTAAACTTGTTTAATTGAAAATATTATACTTGACAAACTAAAATAGTAAAAATTTCAATTGCATATCAGCAGATATAACTGTTATACATAAAGCTACGATAAATGCCAGAATATTGCGTTATCTTTTATTTTAAATCAGAAATATATATATATATATATATATATATATATATATTTTTACTCTGAATCAGAGATATTTCTTTTCTTCTACTTTGCACGCCTGGTTGCTTCACGTCACAACTCTGACGTCAGAGACAGATCGGAGACAGCAAAGAGCTTTACTATACTTACAACTACGTCAGAAACTTGACGATGACGTAAGAAAGTGTTAAGTAAATGTAACTAGAGAAATTTAAACGAAATATCTTTAAAATTGTTTAACTTTCTAATACGGAGTAACTTCATTATTATCGATTGTTTCGACCATTTTGTTGAAAAAAAAAAATCGCAAGAAAACATTTAGCGAATTGAAATTTCTAGTATGAGCTTCTCTCTCTCGATTGTAACTTTGCAGAATATTAAGAAATTCATCAATTATCATGTAATTTTTTGTGTTGTATTACATATTTTATCCTAACAGATCATAAATTTAATTGTAAAATTTCAGCTTCCGTTCGAATTTATTTTCTTTGCTTATAATAAGAAAGATAATCATATAATTATATCGACAAGACAAATGTATTCTCCTTTATTTTCTAAGACAACCCGATCAAGGGTAAAATAATCAACTGATCAAATAACCTAAAATAGTTGTCGTTTGTCACTTCGCATAACGAACCATTCCTTTCTTCTAATTTTATGTATTGCATAATTAGCCCTATACTTTACTAATAAAATATTTAGCTATCATAGAAATTTAGGGTTATTCATGCCTTTAAACTTTTTCTGTATGTCTTACTGATGTGCCTTGTTGTGTGGCTATTCTCATACTGTAATAAGTGTGCCAAACATTAAAGATAAATTCAGTTTCTAAGAAAATTTATTTATACGAGTATATATGTAAGGTATGCAATTAAAAAGTATTATAATGTAGTGAAAAACGATGATAACGATGGCACATTCTCTAAGTAGAGATGATCACCCTTCTCCATCTATCTTCATCTTCAACAGCTTGTATCCTAAATTAATAATTAATTAAAAATAAATAAAAACAGAACCTTTAAAAGTTTCATAATTTCGAAAACTTGGCCATTCTTCGAGTATTTTCCATAGGTAATCAACAAACTCTTTCAATAATCAGTATCGATTACCACCAATAAATGAAATCGATCAAAAAAAGAATATTTTTCGGGTGACAATGAAAGGTCAACTAGAGATATAACTATGTTCTGATACCATCTGTCACAGAATAGCTAGTTGTTCGGTCAGTTGACATCCTGACCATCATGTTTACGAAGGCTCCTTTGTTGCTTTAGACATTTACACCGATATATCGATCGTAAGTATAATAGAAGCATTTTATTAAAAAAGAATCTCATTAAAAAGTATATATTCATTTTACTTTGTACAGATTACGTTGGCTTGTATTGAAAATTTCTATCGATCTCTCTCGTACAACAATCGTTTCGGTGATATTAAAAGATCATATGATTGAACATTATTGCACTTGCTCTTCAGAAAAATCTTCATAAACTTGTTTTATTCTGTATATTATGGGTATCGAGCCGTAAATAATGTAAAATTGTATTTATATCTATCTTTCTTTATAGAATATTATGTATTATTTCGTGATTAATGTTGTATAAACGTCGATCAAAAAATATCATAAAAGTTTTTGTAATGGTAATTCAAATATTGTATTTCTGTAAATGGCCAGAATAGAATTGTGTTCTTTCTTTTATTATTATCTTTCTTATCCATTTCCTTCTGAAGTATTCCATGTAACTAAATTTGAGTCGAAGAATTCCAGTATTAAATTGACTATTTTTTTTACGCTAAAAGTAAAAATAGAGATTGAAAAATATTGTTTAGCTATGGAATTAAATATCCTCTATATTTTAAATCTACTTATCTTCAGTTTTCTAAAAATAAAAATCCTTAAACTTTCCTGTTTTTGACGTCTTGATATTATACAAAGATATGATTTCGTTACGGCTCGATTTATCCGTACGCTAATGAAGCTACAGCTTAGATTCTCACACGACAAGGGACCTCACTCTATCTTCAAAACCAAATATTTATATATTATTTATTTATTTGTTTATTGTAAGATCGACGAGAGGAATGGAAAACTCTTGGGCCCTAGTTAGAATCGGCCGTAATAAAATTTTAATTATCAAGTTTAGAAAATCAATTTATATAATTTCGAGGGCATAAAAGTGTTAAAAAATATAATAAATCGAGAGTGTGTCGTCTAGAAGGGCCCACCAGGCGCCAGTCCCAGGGACCGCGATCGCTCTCCACTACTCTGATTATATTATCTACTATTAATTAATGAAGGAAAAACCTCTCCTGTATTATAACTTAAGACAGACATGTTTAAATCGCAGATTATTATTATTATTATTATTTAAAAGTCTGTTATATGGAGGCATTTTATTAGTTAATATTAACTTTTATTGTGGAGTTCTGCTTAAATTATCGATTAAAATTATTTTCATAATTAATTTCATTTATAATAAATTTGCTTTTTTTTAAATTAGGAAAGTGAATTTATTGGAAAATATTCAAAATTAATTTCGTTTAATTAAAGAAAAATGAATAATTTATTCGATTTTATCAAGCAAAAAAATTAATGAAAAACAGAGCAAAATAAAATGCCTATATTCTGTAATTTGATTAAGTCTTTCTTCAGTAGAATACAATTTTTGATATTTATATATTAAATTATATATTTTATATATAAATATTTTTATTATAAAATAAAATATTTATTAATAATTTATTCATATTTCCAAATATAGTATAAGAAGCATTGCTGCTTTTTACTAGTTTTATTTTGCTATTTTGTTCCTTCAGTATGATAAAGTGGAGTGTATTGTCATTTTATTTTACATGTTTATATTCAATTTAATTTCAAAATACACGCAGTTTACTTATTCTGTCGGCAAATACTGGATGGTGCGGTGATGGATGTCGCCACCCCGCGGATATTGTGTTTTCTTTTTGTTATTTTCTCACATTTATGTTTTGTAAATTTATTACTGTTTGACTGCTCGATAATTTAATTTTAACTGATCTTTATACATTTTCTACACTGTAACCACTGTTAAATTATTAATTTCACTAGCAACAATAGTGAAGTGATTATTACACACCACGCATCTGAAATTTAACAAAAAACTGTCTTGTTAGCGACGGCAGTAGTTAATGTGATTGACTCGTTTGGAACCAAACATAAAGCCAAACTACTACTAGATAATGGATCACAGTCATCATTTGTTAGTGAGGCGTTTGTGCAAAGAACAAGATTACCGCGAGAAACTGGAAAATTAAGAGTTGTAGGTCTGGGTCAAACAGATTCTGGAGTTACGAAGGGTATAGTGAAGCTACAATTTCAGTCGATATATGACCAGTTCTCTTTACAAATTAACTCATTCGTATTGCTGAAGCTTACAGGTATTCTCCCAACAGTAAAGGTTAACATTTCAGACTGGATATTAAAAATATAGATCTAGCAGACTCAGCATTCAACAAGCCTCGTGAAATAGACATTCTGTTAGGGGCAGATTATTATCACGATGTCTTAACATCCACTCCAATAATGAAGGAGTCAAACTGTTCTTATTTACAGCTCACAAGGTTTGGATGGGTAGTCTCTGGTCCTGTGAGCCAGCAACTTGAAGACAAGGTGATGTGCAACTTTGTTATGTTTAACACAGATAAAATACTAAAACAATTTTGGGAAATCGAAGAAGTAGAAACCACACAAAAAATGTCGGAAGAAGAAACAAATTATGAAGAATATTTTCAAAAAGTTCATCGAAGACAAGAAACTGGATGCTATTCAGTCTCATTTTCCTTTAGGGAAAAAAGACCAACGTTAGGAGACTCCAAGCAAATGGCATTTCGTCGGCTTCAGGCATTGGAAAGAAGGCTAGAAAAGAATTCGTACATTCGTAATCAATACAATGATTTCACAAATGAGTATGAAAATAAATACCACATGTGTGAAGTTATATCAACTACTGAAGAGTGTTACTATATACCTCATCATTGCGTCATACGAAAAAGCGGCGAAACCACGAAGCTCCGTGTTGTTTTTGATGCCTCAGCCAAGTCATCGAATAATAAATCACTAAATGAACAGATCTGTGCGGGACCCAAAATCCAAGATGATATATTTGAAATCTTACTTCGCTTCCGTACGTGGAAGATTGCCATATCGGCAGCCATAGATGTTCAGACAGATATCTATGAACAATGAAGATAGAAGATGGCAACGCATTTTGTGAAGATCATCACCAGAATTGCCAGTGAAAGAATATGAACTGAACACAGTAACGTACGGTACCACATCTGGTCCATACTTAGCTACAACGACCTTGAAACAACTGACGATCGATGGAAGAGAACATTTTCCTGAAGCGTCGACAGTGGTTGAACGTGACTTCTACGTGGACGATTTAATGACAGAGACGAAGTCAAGGAGGCAGTTTATTTGTGTCAACAACTTACAGAGATGCTAAATAAAGGACAATTTTATCTTCGCAAGTGGATCTCGAATGATAAGACAGTGATATCAGCCTTACAACAATCTGAGAGTACTGACAATCATCACATAAAGGTATCTGACTTAACGAAGGTCTTAATTGGGACACTAAGGAAGATATATTTTACTTCGTGTTTTCAAATTCTCGAGTCAACCACCAACAAAGCGTACTGTAATTTCAGACATCGCACGACTATTTGATCCATTGGGTTGGTTAGTATCAGTCACAATCAAGGCCAAAATGATGCTTGCCTTTAGACAATCGGAACACCATGGGATGAATTGTTACCTACAGTCATTGCAGAACAATGGAAGGGCTTTAGGGCTGAACTTCAAACGTTAACAGAAATAAAAATACCACGTCATGCTATTGACAGAAAATATCCACTTCAACTGCATGGGTTTGCTGACGCATCTGAACGAGCTTATGCTGCTGTCGTGTACAGCAGGCAACAAATTCAAGGAGAAGTTGTAATCAAGATACTCTGTGCCAAAACTAAAGTGGCTCCATTGAAGGTTGTGACTCTTCCTAGATTAGAACTCTGTGCTATACAACTCTTAGCTAAGCTAATGCATCGAGTGAATCAACAATTGCAAATAAATAGAGAAAACATTTTCGCTTGGTCAGATTCAACTATAGCTTTGTCTTGGATTAAAAGTGAGCCTAGAAATTGGAAAACTTTCGTGGCAAACCGAGTAAGTGAGATTCAGACTTATCTTCTCTCCACAACACTGGAAGCACGTTAAATCCAAAGATGACCCTGCAGACTATGCGTCACGTGGGCTTAACCCAGCTACGTTAAACTCATGTGATCAATGGTGGAATGGACCAAGGTTTCTTTACGATGAGGAACTAACTTGGAAGGTAAATACAATCAATTATTGTGATGTTGACGAAGAAAGAAAGACAGCGGTCGCTTTCACAGGCAAACTGATACTGAAGATCCTTTGAATATAAGAAAGTCATCTTCATGGTTAAAACTTCAACGCATCCTTGCTTATTGCAGAAGATTTATCAACAACTGTAAGAAAGAAAAGAAATATAGACAAATAGGACAGTTAACTCCAACAGAAACAAAACATTCTGCGATCTGCATTGTTCGACATGTACAGCAGGTTTGCTTTAGAGATGTTTTTGAAGCAATTAAAACAAATAACTCAAAACACAGATTACGCGCACTCGTACCGTTTGTTGATGAGCAGTGCTGTCTTCGAGTTGGAGGCAGATTGCATAATGCAAATATTAGTTTTGATGCAAGACATCCACTACTGTTACCAGAGAAACACCACCTCACAAAAATCATCGTGCAATATTTTCACAGGTTGCTGCTTCATCCGAGCATTAATCTCTTGATAGCTCAAATTCGACAACTGTTCTGGATTCCGCATACTCGAACTTCAGTAAAGAGGTATACTAAAGATTGTATGGCTTGTTTTCGAGATCGAGCTTCGGAAGAAAGTCAACAAATGGGTGTCCTTCCACAATATCGTGTTCAGCAACTGCGACCTTTTTCGAAGGTTGGAATAGATTACGCAGGACCATTTCCTATTACGGTGTCACATGAACAACAAAGAAGAACAACAAAACACTGGAAATCATATTTAGCGTTATTTATCTGCATGGCTACAAAGGCAGTCCATCTTGAGGTCGTAAGTGACTTGACAACTGCAGCCTTTATAGCAGCTTTAAGAAGGTTTACTTCAAGAAGAGGTAAGCCCACTGATATATTTAGTGACAATGGCACAAACTTTGTCGGTGCTAACAATGAGCTTCGGGAGTTACTTCAATTTTTGAATAAAGACAGTACTAAACAGGAAGTTATTTCAACTAGTTGTAATCAAGGTATAAGCTGGCACTTTATTCCTCCTCATTCCCCACATTTTGGCGGATTATGGGAATCAAATATCAAATCTGCTAAGATACATATGAGACGAATCATAGGCAATCAAATTCTTACTTATGAAGAATTAACCACCGTATTTTATCAAATTGAAGCTTGTTTGAATTCGCGACCTCTGACACCAATCAGTGAAGATCCAAATGAACTAGCAGCATTAACTCCAGCGCACTTTCTTCTTGGGGAAGCCCTAACTTCTTTACCAGAACCTGATCTTCAGCATATTAAACTGAATCGATTATCCCGATGGCAGTTACTCCAGCGCATGGTGCAAGACATGTAGTTAGCTCAGGAACATGAAGTACCTGAGCTAACTACAAAATAGACCAAAATGGGTAGAAAAATGAAGAAACCTACAGTACAATGATTTAGTTCTTGTCAAAGAAAAGAATATACCACGTACAAAGTGGATTTTGGCCAGAATTATGAGAACCCTCCCTGGCAAGGATGGACATGTCAGAGTCGTCGACATAAAAACGAAGGATGGAATATTTACTCGAAAATCAGCTATGTAAATTGTCTGAAAACTCAAGTAATCTTGAAATCTAGGGATTTCAAAGTGGGCAGGATAGATGGTGTGGTGATGGACCCCGCGGATATTGTGGCTTTCTTTTTTATTTTCTCACATTTGTTTTTTAAATTTATTACTGTTTGACTGCTCGATAATTTAATTTTAACTAATTTTTTACATTTTCTACAACTGTAACCACTGTTAAATTATTAATAAATGAGTCTCATAACTCTCGTGAGAAAAGGCGAGAACGAGAACTAGTATGGTGACCGTTAGTTAGAGCAAAATTTGTCGTGTCTTTTTTAGCACAAACGATCATTTATTACATAACAAATACTATAAATTAGGCTGATCTTTACAAAAATATTTTAACTTTTATATTAAAAGTACATACGAAAAAATCAATTTTTAATGTTTTCTTTCGTCATCTGTACGGTAGTTGTACGATGTTTACTATATAACATTTAAGTTTATAAACGTCTTTTGTATGCTATCTGTACAATGTTTATAAACACTACTACTTATAAAGTATTTATAGACGTACGAAGTTCACAAATATTGATATTTGCAATTTATTTATAAATGTTGAATGCATAAATTTTATAAATTCAATTTATAGTTACTTGTAAAAACATCTCTAGTTATATTGATCCTATTTGCCCTATTTTAATAGGCTTCATCTCTGTTGAGAGGTTTCCATTTAAGTTATTATGTTGGTATCTGATCTTAAATGGAAAATATCTTAAAGTAATCTATACAAAAATTCATAAAAGGAAGCTTAAGCATGTCGTATATGCGTGCTTTAAACAAAAATGAGTTTTAAGGCTCACAATACATTATGCCTTTTACTCTACTTGCTATGAACATGACATTCATCATTCTTTATAAGCTATATTGTGTTATATCGGATCATTCTCACTCTTTAAGAAGGAGAAATAAAGTTGAATATTTTACTTGTTTTCTCATAAATGTAAACTTTTTCCTGTTTTGTAACTTCGTATTTAAAACGTAATAAGAAAAAGAAAGTAATAATGTTAACAAATGATCAATGATTTACGTAAGTTTTTGTTAAATGTATTTAGATATTTATATTATTAATTAAAGTTACATTTTGTACTTTAAAAAATGGTTTATGCTACACCCAGTGACAATTTTAGGCTGTACAAGGCCTACAATAAGCGTGGCTTAAGAGGCCATTATATATAAGTTCGTATAATATAAAATGCATATCTTATGCTACTTAATTTTGTTCTTTTATAATACTAGATTCCGATTTTTGGTTCAAAACGAGTATTGACAAGTGTAAAATTGGGCGTTTGAGGGTTTTAAACGCTCGAGGACCTCTACAAAAGTCTAGGCTGTCTAGCAAAAATCACTGCTGGCTATGTCTGGTCGCACCTGAAGTATATAATTCCAACTTTTTATATCTAATCGAAGCTCTTGCTCTCCAGCAATTTGCAAAATTTTCAAGTTTAGAACGATATCCATATATCAATACGATCAATTAATTTCGAGTATATTTATGAAGACAGTTTTTCTCTCCCTGTCCCCCCTCTCTCTCTTTTTTCATGGCTGTATAAGAAAAATTAAAAATGGCTTCAATTGAAAAGTACCAAAGAAATGATCGTAGAATAGATTAAATATTAAAAACAAAATAGTTTTATACAAGAAACCTTACTTAAACAGGATATATCAACAAAAAACAGAGAAAAATCTAGTAAAGAAGATGAATGATTCAGCATGATTTATCAGCGAAACTCAATAATATACATTTCTGGACTCGCCATTGACAGTGACATAAACTTATTCATCTCTCGTTGATATGATATGGTACGGTACATTGTAAACTAGTTATATCCGTGCAGGATTTTTGCACTTAATTCGATAAAACAGAAATTCTATATAAACTTACAAACATATTAAATAAAATTTTTTACGGCATTGTTCATGTGATTATTAATTTTTCATTTCTTTCAGTTGAGATTCAGCATTTTAATCAATATTTCTATCAAATTCGTACGTTAATTAAGTTATCGTCCAGATGTTCATAATTAAATATAAACCCTAAATGTGAAAAATTGATCTCTTTATTTTATTTTTTCTTTTTATTTTCTGAGCATCCGAAACTGCAATATAGTGTAACTTTTCGCTATTTAAATCGTTTATTTTTGATAAAAAAGATTCTGTTTGTTGAGTTAAAATTATTCGTTATTTGTTTATTTTCATTTTTTACAAATTAATGTTTTTCGATGAAAATCTTTAATATTTTCTACATCAAAATATCATTAAAGTTTTAGTTTTAGTTTTACTTATTACTCAACCATATTTGACGTGTAATTAGTGTAAGAGGACAGAAAAAAATTTAACTCATATTTTATAATCTGTTTCATAATAAATCATGCAAATTATTTAATTAAAAAATGAAAATTTAAAAAAATAATGCACTACAGTATCGAAATTAATGTAGTTAATAATACAAAAATATTTATAGAACTTCTTGCAATATTTTTTGGAACCCAAAGAGTCCGATACGTTACGACAAAACGTCTAGTTTTTTGAGAAAAAAAATAGATAATGAGCAAGAAGATCGCGAATTTTATTGATTTTAATGGTGAAAACATTAATGCTACAAGAATTTTCGCTGTTAGTAGCATCAAATGGGAAAGATCATGTTCTACAATATCGTAAATTACACAATATGATCTTTCTCTTAATGGAACTAACAAAGCCTCTGGTGAAAATAACGATAAGCGTCACGTTAGGCACTTTTAGGCATAAGCAATCCATACTTTTGCTTAGGAACTCGCACTATTATGGACTACTCGAGCTCAAACGTGTGCTTGGTCCAGTACTCAGTATTCAGTACTAGTTAGGATTATAGATTTTGACCATATCTAGTATCATTTTTTACATTACATTATATAAACTTATATAAAAGAGGCCCTTTCAAAGCCTTGTGCTGAGCTGTAAAAGGCCCTAATCCAATTTAAAAGAAACAATTACAATGTCAGCGCGGTTTTAAATGAAAACGTCAACAAATCATAAGATTATTTAGGAAAATAAAATATTATATAGTCGAGTTTTATTGAGTAATATCTTGGGAGAAAAAGAAAAAATAATAATACAATAATTAATTTTATATATTGCAAGAAGAGATATTTGTATAAAACTATAATAATAGTAATAAAATGGAGAAGAATTTTATGGATATTTCTGCAAGTTGAAAAAAATTTTTATTGCTTAAGAAAGTTTCGAATTTAATTTTTATCGCTTCACTGCATCGCAAATAATGGTGTTATGTCTTTTGTAAAAACAAAAAATAAATTATTCTATAGTTCTTTTGAGGAAAAGAATTTTTGAACAGCATATTTTCTTCTAAATAGTGCATGAATTAATTTATAATATTTAAATCATCAATATATTTAAAAAATTTTCTCATTTTTTCTACATTTTTCTGTTAAAAAATACAAAAATGTATTTTTTACATTTAAATACATTATATATAAGTTAACTACAATATTCTGCGCTTAATACTGTGACTCCAGTGTTATTTTTAAACATATTGTGACCTTAAACTACAATATATAAGGGCCTTTTCCTTTCAACAAGTGCAAGTCTGAAACTCTGAACTCTAATCTCTCTGACGCCCTAAGCTGTAGCTTGCTTAATTGATGTGTAAATCTTATATTACTTATTCTTTAACCTTTTAAACTAAAATATATTAATTATATGCTAAATTTTAATAATAAAATTTCTCACTAAATACTTTTCTGTTACGCTATCCTCGGCCGGATTTAAATACTTTGCTGCCTAAAGTACAGTAAGCTATACAAGGAACCTTTCTCTAGTAAATAAGCTGAAAAGCAGGAGGCCCTAAACTATAGCCTAACAGCAATGAGGCCTTAAGTTGTAGATTGTTTAGCTTGTGTGTGTGTAAGTCAGGCCCTGTGTATTCTATGGTAATATGCCCTTAGGGAAAGACGTCACAACTTGATATCAGTCGATTATTTTTATATTGCAAATACGAAAAGCTGTGATAAAATATATTATAACGTACAGAAAAACAATTTTTTACTATATTAATGAATATTTTTTGCATTGTAAACTTATGAACAGTCGATTTAGTACTGAATAAAATTAGAAATTGCAATTAAACTATAATCTCTGAGTAGATTAGTTAATCAAATATTGAGATTATACGCTCTGCTTTTGGATATTTATTACATGCGTTAATCGAATTGTGATAACGTTATATATCACTGGCCCTTAAATAATAAATAACACTGAATTGAACAATCTAACTAAAGCTTTTTCCTTCCTGACATATGTACGAAAGGTACATTTTTCCCCCTCTTTCCTTTCCTGTCTCTCACCTTGTCTCGATCAATTTTTGTCTATTTGGAAATCCTCTAATCGATGACATCAGATTGACACCAAAAGCCGTTAATAAGAACGTCTAACTCGACCATCTGCTCAAAGGAAAGATTCTCGCCTTTCTCCCTAAGAGAATTACTAATAAATTACATTAAAAGCTCAACTTTTTAAAGTTTTAATAGAAAATTTCGGCCTTAGAAGTATTATCTAAACTATATTTTATACGAATAATATTATAATTTGATCCTTGTCACAATTATTTTTAGATCGATAACTTCGATCTGCTCTCGATGATGCTACTTCGGAGTTAAGAGCATCATCAAATGATTTCTTACAAATGATCAAATTAGATAAAAAGCGTTTATTTCAGCTGGATTTATTCATTAAAAATCTTTTCCAAAATTCCAAATTATAGTTTTACACGCAAGATTGACTCGTTTAACCATGCACAACATAGTAAATTAAATTTATCATTAGAATTTTTTTTCTCTTAATATCCGTTTTCTAATTGTAAATGTATTTTTGCGCTTTAAATTTTACAGAAGAAAAGTAAATAAAATATAAAAAAATAGCCAAAACGTTAAATTTGTCATAAAAACCGGATATTTATGTAAATACCATTTAATTGGAAGAAGTCTTTGCTTATTTTTTTCCTCCATTGCCTTTCCTTAAACGAAAAGAATTGCTCATAAATATTTAAAAGCAAAGAAGTTTTGCAGTAATTTAATACAAATATCTTCTTCGTTTAGTCTCTTAAGATATATACAATTATTTTTTAAATTTCTTCTTTAATCAATGTTTATTATAAATTTACACTTACATATTTTTTAATTTAATGCTGTATTTAAAAATGTTGAAAGGTATAAATCAATGCTATATAGTATAGAACCATTTCTAAAGGAGTTAATTAAAGTACGGCGTAAAGGCTATAGTTTTTTCGATAAAATAATCTCTTTATACCATAAAAAATGACTGCTATTTGCAGTTTTTTGACCTTTAAAAGTCTTTTATATATATTTTTAAAAAAATCTTAGTGAGTTTCTCCTTGATTGAAAGTTCTTCCCTAACATTGAGTTCTGTTTTTTTCTCATTCTCATGAAAGATATCAGAATAAAAAATAACACCACACACTTTACCAATATTGATTTTTTCATCCTTAAAGCCCCTCTATGAAAATCTCAGATATATTTTTCTAAAAGTAAAATCGTTCACGATAAATAAATCATTAATTTCAACTTGATTTCATTGTATATTTAACGAAGAAAAATTCATAATTTATCTCAAATTTCTATAATTAAATTCACTTCTTTAATCTGAATTTTAACGAAATTCATGTCTCTAAATTCGCATCTTCTCATTTTCTAGGCTTTTATAACACGCTAGAATTTTATATATATTTTATAAATGTATGAAATAAGGAACAGTTTCCTTATAGAAATATTTCTTTTTGCACTTCATGAAATTCTGTTAGCTAACCTGTTTCAATCATAGATGTGATAATGTAGCGTGTCTACACATAACGAATAAAAGCTGAATTTTTTTCCTCCTGGAGGGGAAAAAGAATTTTTTCTTCTTCTTTTTTTTATCTATGTCAAATATCTTAATAAATTTTAATCCTGAAAACTGGCTTTATATTTTAGAGGGTAAAGATTTCTGGTATATATGACACCATAAATTTTCCAACAATGGGTTTCTGTAAAACTATGGCCTTCTTTATGGCTAAAAATTCCTACTAAATTTGCATTTGATCTAACATACAGTAGTGGAGTCTAATTTCATCCAAGCTTTTACACGTAGAGGAAGACGTAAGAGTTGTTTTTCTTAAAATAACTTAAGACGCTTTTTTGTTTTTGATAGAATGTTGAAAAATTGTTTTTAAATAATAAATGGCGTGTATTTTAACTTGGTTGAAAGAGTCAAATGCAACTTATTAAGCTCCATGAGGTTTTTGATAAATTATCACAAAAACACCAAAGTTTAACACCCCTTAAAGTGAAGAAATGTTGTAGTCCGTATCCTAGAGTTATGAAAGCAATTTTAAACACACAAACTCATAAGAAATTCGATTTATTTCCTTACGAATTAAAAAAAAGCGACCATTTTGTCGTTTAATACTAACAATTTCCTATTCACTCTTATTGATGATAACGATTGAAGGATCATAATCGCTCTTTGAATTACTAGCTTATGAGACTTTTAGTGATCTAAACGATCCTTTAAATTACTTTGTGGAAACTTAATATATATTACATTTTTTCTACATTGATAATTATTACTTAAATAAATTTATAGCATCGTTCATCTCTTACATCTTGAGATTCTATTCAAGTGCTCATTGACAGCGATTCCTTTCAAAAACTTAATGAAAATTGGGGATTAAGTTTATGATGCTTATAATGTTACGTGTAGAACCCATAAAAAAACTATTTATCGAAGAATTGTATAATGAAATTTTTACCACATTAATTTTTATTGTAGCAACGTAAATATTTTCGCTATAAATCATAATTTCCGCGAGTTTTGCTTTAAATATTTCGATTATTCTTTACGATATTATGAAGATTAACAGGAAAAAAATTCTAATCTATGATTTATGTATGGCTTATATGGGTTAAGGAAGAGCTTAGAGGATCCGTTCGATGTAGTTTGGAAGGGCTAAAAAAAAATTTTAAAAGCAAAGAAAATCGGAATAGAATATAAATTATTTTTATCCGTGAAAGAAAAGGAGGCTTTGGCCGGAAGAACCAGAGAAGAAAGCAGAATACAAAGGATATTTGGGAGCAAAAAACTGGCAAAATACAGAAAAAATACAACATATAAAAAAGAAAATAAAAGGTTTTACATATGTTAACTAAGCTTAGATTTCTAAATGAATTTCTCTAAACTCAAACAGTATTTTAATTTTAAATCTATAAATTTCATTATAGGATATCCTAGGTAATCCCCGGATTTGCCATTTCCCATTAAATACTTTAAATAAATAATTGATTCGATTCGGCCATTCGTAAACCTAGGCCATTTTTTTACTCAATTTTCATAGCTTTCAAACTTCGTTAATACTCATAATCATAAACACGAATTGTCTTATTATCTCTTCTACGTGACTTTCCTTCTGAAGAAATTGCATTATTTTTTTAAATAATCTAACTTAATTTTAGTTTTATTTTCCATATTAAAAAAACAGTAACCATCGTTGTAATTACCCTTGCAAAATCTGTTCTTATCATTTTTTAATAACAAAATTGATACAGCCTGTTCTTATCTATCTTAAGCTTAGAAAATTCATACTTAGCATCATAAATATTTTGTTTGTTTATAATTTATCCTAGATTTATCGATTAATCTACCGCATCCTATAAGAGTTTTGTGAGTTTTATCAGTCATTATTTTAATACAAGTAAATCTTTGTATTATTTTTAACAAGTAGATGTGATCATCAAGTAAAAACTCGATTTTTATCTTGACTTCCCTTTCTTTCCTTTAAATAAGCAATTAAGCTAGTTCCTCTCCATCTTCTTAAATCTTGTCTTGAGAATTGATTGAAAAACTTTATATCACTAACACATCAATAGTTCTTTTTCTAAACAATTAGTGGATGTAATAAACATTAATTAATTATCTTAATTAAATTTAAACACTGGATATATATGGCGAATATATTCTCTTTTGGCATGTTTACGCTAATATAAGGAAATCTTAGTATCAAGTGAGATTTTTGTAACTGATATAGAGTTCACGTGTAAGTCTGTAGCATAGTATTTATCGGTTGGTTATAGAGCAATTTTTCGTGGAATTTATATTTAAATTATATGTATATTTTTGTACTAAAAGTATTTAAAATATTTCAATCATTTATTTCAAAAAGTTTTACCTTCTAAATATAAAATTTGAGACATTTTTCTCCTTGATCCACTCTTCAATATAATCCTTAAATTTTTTCTTCGATTTTGTTCTTAAGATATAATCCTTAATCATCTTTTCCTAAAGAATCTACCTTTGACAAAATAACTCTTTAGGATGTTCTACTCTTAAGATTTTTCCTAAAAGTAAATCGTTTCCTTATAGGTCTAAGAGTGAAACGTTCCTTTGAGACATTTTACTCTTACAAGTTGGACATATGAAAGGTCCCAAAGTGTTCCTTTTTCGTGTATTTATTTTTTTCTTTTCTCTTTGGATTCTCGAAAGATTTCTATCCTACGAAACGTCTTATCTTTCAAACAAGGAACTGAAAAGTTCTTCTTTTTCATTCTTAATCCCTTTTCTGGCTCAAAGAAAATATAAAGGTTTATATTTTATTGAACCAAAAATGTTTGGTACAAAGTGTAATGTTTTTATTTACTAAAAGAAATGAATCATATTTAAGAATTAGTACGAAAATGGCTTTATTTATTCTAACGCCCTTTGGCACATTCAAAATTTACTCATATTGAATGCTTTGTTGCAAGAGAAACTAGAATTTACAATAACTTAAAAATTCTAGCAAACATATCCGACTTTAATTAATTAAAAATCTTCATCACACTTAAAAATTCTAACAATGAAATCAATAGAAGATAATAATAAAATTAAACTCGTCTCTAAACATCGCCTATCCATCGGCTCTAAATGCGATTATTATTGAACGTAGTCAATTTAATTAAGTATGATCAGTACAGCAAATGATGTCAAGTTAGAATAGCCAAAATCCGATAAAGACAAAATGCCTGTTACCAGTTTAACGTAAGCATGGCCCGAATTTATAACAATTGTAATAGCATCTCGAATTATTAAGAGTAATTTACTGTGTGACTAACAATTACAACGGCGCCCGAATAGTAATTGTAATCATCATCACACTCGAGAGGGAGGAAAAAACTTCATCCGAAATATCATTGACATTTTGAATTTTAATGCTGTTTTTCTTTACTTTCTTCCATTTTTATTTTTTATAAAAATATATTTGACAGATTTATATTCATTTGTAGAATCATTGGCCATTTGCCAGTATTTTTCTAACGATTTCGTGATGAATGTTTTGCCATTTGTGTGCATTGTTGGTAATGGAAAATATAATTTGTAAGTAGAAGTTCATTCGGATAATTTGTGTTTTTATTCTTTTCTTTCTTTTTTAACAATCTTTTACCTTATCACCAAATGGTCAATCTTCTAGTTTAGTGGCAGAGTGATGGATGCGATCTTTTTAATCATTCTCTCGTCATTTACAGTCGAAAATATGGGAAAGAATCCGAAACGAACACGTGTGTTTATGCATTTTTGAAAATTTTGAAATAAGTTTTTTATTGTTTCTCGTAAGATTCGGTATTAAATATTTAATATTAAGCGTTGGAAGTCGTCGAGTATTGAACGTTTGGTATTGAACCTTCAAAGAGAAAATATAAAAATAAAAAGCCCCGTGTTAAGGCGCTAATAAAATTGAAAAAAAAATGCTTATTTTCTAGCATTTCTCACATATTTTCTAATAAATTGAAAAAATTTTTATGTGTAAAATAATCGTAAAAATACTCTAATCATTGTATTGACAAATTTTGACAAAAATTTTGATTTGATCGTCCAGTATTGAACGTTCAGAAAGGAATTTTAAAAAGAATTAAATGTAAAATCACCAATAAAATTTTAAAAAAGTGCTATTTTCAGCCATTTTTTTTACGTATTTTCCGATTTTTTAAATATTTTTTAAAAGAAAGTAATAACAGAAACCAGACTAATCATCATATTGATAAATTAATACGATAATACTTGTATAATTCATCATTATAAATAAACATATTCTGAAATAAGATGTTTATTTATATTCTGAAATAAGATGGTTTGAAGATGAAGTTAATATTTCTGATATGGTAAAACACAAGTGAATATGGCATATCGATTTTACATAAATAAATGCTAAATGGTAAAATACCTTGGAGTACATCTACTTTAATCACTTGATTGTTTAATTAAATAAGTTTTCTTTAGTGTATTTTAATGAAGTTTGACTTATTATGATGAAAATTTTACTAATAATACACAAACTGTAGTTTGAAGAAGGATTTAATTTAAAAATAAATGGTATAATGATATTATCATCACTTTTTAGCATGCTTAAAAGAAGAAATTCTTTATATTTTTGAATGATTTATATATATATATTTTTCCTTCTACAGGAAATGAATTCTATGTACTTGAGCTTAGATCCCACTGCCGAAGAAATAGCAGATGCCACGTATCATTTTCTGAATGCAAATGGTTGGTATCATGTGACTTTTTTAACGGACGACAGTCAATTTTCGTGTACGATATATCGAAGGTTTAGTAAATACATTCGAAATTCACCTTGGACTAAACCTCAAAGAATTCTATTAGACAGAACAGATAACGGGACGAAGATTTTTCACCAGATAACGGATGTTCATCGTAGCAAAACTAGAGTCTTTGTTATTCATTGTGATAGTTCTATATTGCTAACTGTGTTAAGAGAAGCCGCTAAATTGAATCTACTAGACGGAGAATGGATATGGGTTTTCTTAGATAGTTCTCCTAACGAACATCAAAATACGAATTTAAATAGTTTGCCTATCGGTTTACTATCTTTAAGACCAAGGTTCCATTCTCATAATCGTCAAACTGTGAGATCTGTGGTCGAGTTAATCGCCGAAGTATCTAGAACGACTGATTGGGATCAGTGGGCTGAGGATTATAAAAATCTAACAGTCGAGCCGAGTTGCTGGTTTAATGCTAGCGAAGAGAGATGGAGATTGTCGACATATTTGTACAGGTAAGATATTTAGCCTATAATCCCCTTCTACCTAACCCCTTAAGTGATTAAAATCGATGATTAAATATTGATTTATAATAATTCACACTTGACGTTTGAGAATAAGATATTTGAAGATACAGGATGACCCAAAACCACTGTAAATTCTAAATTTCTATCTTATTCAAATATTTTACTGCTTACAAAAGCTGTTCAAATGAGACATTTCTTATTCAATACACGAATTAGGGCGCATTAACAAATCCAGTTTACGATTTTATTTACTCTCTCTCTCTTAATTGATTAAATTTTCAATTGCTTTACATATATAACATTTGGAAATAAACTCAGGACGTTTGAAGACACGCGATAGTCCAACGTAAAAACTAAATTTCTATCTTTTTCAAATGTTTTATCACTTATCAAACTTGCGAGGATTATTTAAAATGAAATTTTTCTTGTTTAGTGCGAAAATTACAGCGCTTCAACAAATCGCTTTACGACCTTGTTCATGACTAGCATATAAAATACGGTTAACTGGCTTTTTGGGCCATCCTGTATATTGTTCAAGTTAAATTATATATTTTAATATAATATAATATAAAATCCTAGAACATGCAGAAAACTTCTCGGTACCAAACGTGGAATTTTAACGCACGGCCACTTTACAAGAACAGAAATTGTTTTCCATATCAGCTGCTCTAAAAAAAGAGAAGCATTCAATGTTTCTGATCCTATTTATAAAATGTGTCGATAAGTCGAACTAAAAAGAGAGAAAGAGGAAAAAAAATTATTTATTACGACTTTGTGTAGCAAAAATTGAAAAATTGATTAATGCTAGAATGAAAGATAAATGATTCCTTTCCTTGTCAGATATTATCGACGAGTAGTAGTAGTAGTAGGAGTAGTAGTACTAGTACCTAGCAGCAGCAGCAGCAGCAGCAGTTACGTATATTCCATTTTGTCGTTTTCGAGTAACAGACGAATGTTGTCGATACGGGTAATAAAAATGTTGATCCGATAAAGAAGTTTCGTTCACATGTTTTATGTGTCTGACTTTTTAAATTGTCAGCAATATGTTGCAAAAAATGTCGCTCGCACTATTTAGCTCGCATTTTAATGTCTCTTCTTAATCACAGTTGTTCTTTAGAGTCCATTATCGAGACTTTCTTCAGAAATTCTAATCATTTTCAAAGACAAAAAAGAAGATTTTATGATCGAAACATCGGATTTTCTCTGTATATAAGATGCATTTTTACATAAAACGTACTTCTTGGAAAGGAAATTTTAATATTAAAAATGCTCTAAATGCTTAAAGAGAGAGAATTTTTCCAACATAATTTTCTAAAAATATCATTAAAAGTACATTATTACGTGATTTTTTCCCCAGATGTTTGTAATGATTAAAATGCTTCATTTTTGAAAAAGTTCGTTTTAAGTTAATCCGCTTACGTTACTGATAACTTAATAAATTAATAAATAAAAAATAAACGAAATTTGATGAATTTATAGTTTAATTTATTAATAAATTATAAATAAATAAATTCCCCGAATACTTATTTATCTGACAGAATAATTTAGTGGGAAGAGGTAATTAGAAAAAGTTTGAAAGCGAACCAACCGGAATAATTATAGAAAGTAATTGTTTGTTTTAAGCTTTTCTTTTTGACAATGAGATTTTGTGGCAATAAAAAATAAAAAATAAAATAAAAAAAAGACTATTACTTAAATTGTTGTGGAGTCTTAAATCCATTTTAAGTTAACGGAATCTAATTGTCCTCTTTTCTGTTATTGTACCAGTTCTAAAAACAGCTTATGTGTCCTAAAGTTGTTTATGGTTTCATGACGGGTGAAAAGATGTCTTTTAGACAAAAAAAACTCATTTCTGTGTTTCTCTCTTCTTTGTTTATGGTTCGGAATTTCTATTTGTTCCATTCAGACTCTTTATAATTCGATTTTATAGTGGCACTGTAGAAAAATGTGAACATCTACAAACAATTGGCACTACAACCCTCTTATCTATCAACTCTAAGAATTAACATTGTTTATCGAACGTTTTAGTCGTTTAAACATATAATTAAACACAGTTAAATTCGTGAAAATGTAGAATTTTATAATACTTAACGTAAAACTCTTTCCTTTTCCCTATAATCTATCTTTAAGTGTCCTAATGTTGTTTATTACGGATGAGATAGGTGAAAAATTGCATTTAAACAGAACGAAATCACTTTTATTTTGCTGTTTTCTTTGTTTATGATTCAGAATATCCATTTGTTTCATTCACACTCTTCATAATCGATTTCATCGTGGTACAGTTGAAAATGTTCGCATCTTTATACAATTGGCTCTGGGATCCTCTTACACATCAACTATATGAAGTAACATTATTTATTGATCGCTTAAGACGTTTAAAACATATAATTAAACCGAATTAAATTCGCGAAAATGTAATAATTTATATTAATTAAAGTAAAAATTTTCTTTTTCTTTATAAATTTTATGTATAAAATGTAATTAATCTCGCGTATTAAGTGTTAATTGTTTTATTCGAAACACAAACGTGTAAAGAAATAACACAATCTCTGACACATTAAGGCTTAAAATACCGTCTATAAAGCCAAACTGTATACAAATAATTTGATTTTTTAAACATTAAAAAAGTCAAATGATCTACCTAAAGAGTTTAGCTTACATACATTAAAGTAATGTAGCGAGTTAATTATTTGAAAACATTTTTACACATCCGAATGTCGTTTATCATTTAAGCGAATTCATATCGCATGGCAAATAGCAAATGCGATAACGATTGAAGAAAATTAATGAAACAGAAAGAGAATTAAGGGTTAATTTGTGATAATAGCAATTTACCTGAAAGAAGAAATAAAGAAAAGGGTCTATCCACTAACTTCCATTAGTAACGAGTGTGTGTTTGTGTATCGTAAAGTGGTTTGAAACATTTTCAGTTTAGATTAAATTATTTTGTTTTATGCCGAAAATTTTTATTCGCTTGTCTAATGTATTTTACATGTTAGGTTATTGAATCAATAAAAATTTTATTTCTCTTGGGAATAAAAATAAACCATTTGTCAATTTGAAGCGGTTAAATGTATTGTTGTGCAGGGTGCATATATAAAAAAAGAAGAAGAAACGACACCAAACATCGAATCTACTTTTTGCTCCTATTTTTTCTCCAAACCGCTTCAGTTTGGTTTATGTTAGAAGAAAGGATTATAAGATCACCATTTCTGTTTGTCCGTCTTCCCTTATCTCTGTTTATGTCTAGTTTGTCGTTACCAATGTCATTTTGTATAATTTTTATATATTTTTTACTCTTTACTAAAAAAAACACATTATATTTTGTAAATTAATCTCGAATTTCATATTAAACATTAAATTCTTCACTTTTTTAAACCAGTTTCCTCTATTTATGAACTTTTATCCATTATAATTTCTATGCTCATACAGAATTAATTTAAATAATTTCTCGTAATTTTATACACTTAAGAGATACTATAACTAATTTTATTATTATTATTATAGTTTCTATATTGATTGATAGTTTTTGATGGACGTCATTCTTAATACGTAAACGAGATAATTATAGCAACATCTTAACAATTAAAATTTATTAAAAGTGTTCTAGTTTATCCCTAATGTGATAATTAAAGGCATTTAATCTCATTCTACCGTCTTCCCAACGACTTAAGTATTAATAAACTCGCCATTTTATTAAAATTCTCTTACAACTATTTAAATAGTGTAAAAGGCATTTTTAAAAATTGATCTTTTTAATTCTGTACTTGCTTCAATGACAAGTTTACTGAACCGTATGTAATTTAATAAAATTATGTAAAGCCAATTAATTTGCTCGGTTTCGTAGAAACGTACAGTACTTTATTGTCTAATCTCTTTGACTAACATCAAATGCTGTGAAAATCCAATTTTAGTGCACAGAATGAAAAATTTTACGCTTATAAATTATTAAAATAAATATATTTATAATTGATTTTAAAGAGATTTTTTTTTCCTCTTTTTCTTTTAAATATTTAGCCAACGTGAGGGGATTGAAACGTAATTTATAACTGAAACAATAAGTCTCTCTTACAGAAACTTAAAAACAGATTAGCCTGTAATAAATTAATTAATTTTCAAAAAATAAGTATTAGATGTAATTTTATCTTTATTAAGAGATTCGGCTTATAAATCTCATTTAAGGAAGGGAGATTTTCTCTTTTTTTTAAATCAAATTTTAAGTACTCCTTAAAAATAAGATAATTCAATTCAGTAATGACATTTCCTGTTCTGGTGTCATTTCATATGCTAAATTTCTTGAGAGGTAAACAGCTAGCAATTAATTAAAACCTTCCTCCACTGCTGGATACATCAAGATTGGCTTCATGTTTCATTTGCATTTTACAGAATCAGCCACCGAGAGGGGTAGAGTGTTGGCCATTAGTCAAGACTTTGATATCACTTAACTCGGTCTTTTTTTCCATTCTCTATTTTTACTTTGATAGATTCGATTGTAATTATTTATAACTTAATACTTTTCGGATAGGTTAAAAGGCTTCAAAAATGAAAGGATCCATTAAGGAGAGGAATATAGTTTTGTTTCGATAGCTAAGAGGTCAACTTGTAATACACTTCACTTTGTTTTTGGCTGTAAAACATCCTTCAGGAGTGTAGATGCGGCTTGGGTGAAGATCATAAAATCTCTATCTTTTTGTTATTGTTGAGTGCTATCTTTCTTGTGCAAAATAATTCGTGTTGTTGACAGAATTTCTGTATTATTTTCTAGAATATTTTCTAAAATAGTTCAAATTTTATTTTACTGTTTAATATCTTCCTTGGCTTATCGATTTTTATATATATGTATATTTAAATATTTGTTAGAACAAAGTACTTGAATTAAGATGGAGAAGGTATGCTAATTGATCCCTTTGTTTGTCGAGTAGCTCAAAAAAGTGAACAAGATGTCAACTTCCTGTGTTGAATTTACACTGTTTACGTTAAACGTGCGATTCACTTGTAACGTAATTAAACGTGTAATTTTAAGGTGAATGAAAATGCTGCAGTCCAGTTTAGAATTATTAAATGTATGCACTCGAATTTAAACATTATATCTGAACTTCTGATAGATTAAATTACAGAGAAGCTAAGTTACCGGTCCATTTCTCTGGTTATCTCTTTTACGTATTAAGCAGTAGTAGCTAGTTAGATCTAGCTGTATGAATTATTGAGCTGCTGAATTAGTTAATTCCAAAAAGGATAAATCACTAGATTGGCCATTGGTTGATTATTTCTCATTTATGTGGATTACCCAGCGGGTAATTTATTCCTCCTACCCGATTAATGATGATATATATCACTAATAACTTCGATTTATACATATTACAGCGTGTTCCTGCCGTTTTCTTGTTAGAAATCACGCATCTAGCACATTACTTCACTCATTTTTGTATAGTAATTGAAGATGGTTCTTATCAGCTTCTTGTAATTTTTACACGTATTTCTTATTGTTCTGTTCGTAATATTAATTATTTATTGCAAGATGGATCGTAATCTTTTATTTCTGTCATTCGCGCTCTATCAGATTTTTTAGAATGAGATTTATCTGTTTGAAGCGAATGGACCGTTAATGTAATTGATCTGATTCTAAAAATCGATACCGCCATTTTTTATTTCTTTATTTTATATAAAATATATCAAATTATTGATAAAAATATAGAGGAATCCCTAAAAGTTTTATTAGCAATTCATATTTCAAATTTTAATCTGTTATAGAAGAAATTTTTGGATTAAATTCGTAATTTCGGAAATGATGTAACTAAGGCATTTAAGCGTAATTATAGGATTAGTCTGGATTATAATTTGCATGTTAACATTACTCGGGTAGCCATATTGGTTTAGTCTACTATGCATTGTGGATTTTATTAATTTTACCACATTTTAGTACTGAAATAAGTGTAATAAAAGACGAGAAAAGTTCTGCTTTAACACTCTCTTATCTCTTTTATAATCTCTTAAAACTTTTACTGTATATAATGCTTCACATTAAGTCAGGCAATTCCGGTGTTGTATATCATTTTTCGGTCTTAGAGAATTTTATGAATAGCTAGAAGAATATTTTACAGCTTTTGCAACAGAGAAATACACATTTTGAATTGCCGCAGAAGCTTCTGTTTAAAGAATTTTAAAAACAACAAAGGAAAAATCGAATTCTATTCAACGATATGCAAAGAAATTAATCCGGAAAGAGATATTTTTAATATGAATGAATTGCAGAAAAAGCAATTAATAAGAAGGGTAAACTGTAAGCGAAGTGAGGAGTAGATGCAAGTATTGATTAGAGGGTAATAAGAAGCAGTTGAAGGAGCAGCGTATTCCGAGTGCAGCAAGGAAATCTATATTGTGTATTGAAGAAGGCTGAAGATTTTCTAGAGAAAAGAATATATAAATATATTTCAAAATGAATTTGATTATTTTAATATATGATATTATATGAGTATCTTCAATATTTTTCTATATTTTATTAGCCGAATTCAAAGCAGGGGTACAATTTTAGACCTAGAAATTCGATATTCGATTTTTTTTACTTAACAAAACTTGGACCGAGTAACCTTCAATCAACTTATGAAAGAACTTCTTCTATAGGATCGAATGCCGAATTTTTTAAACCAGAAAGATCAATAAAGTGTGTTTTTGATCGTTATTTAAAGCGAATAATATGCTTTTTCCCTCCATTTGAAGATCCACTTTATTATTTTGATCAAGTGACGGAATCAATAAAACGTGATTACAATTCTGAGTAATTGAAGTAATTTTATTCACTTCAATCGTTTTATGATGATTTCTTTTAAGGTAAAAAAAGTATCTAAAATATTTTTTCTTCTCCTTTTTTTTATGAAAAAAAATCTCCATTTCAAAAATTTTATTTTCTGTTCAACTTCTGATTTCGTTATCGCACGATTATACTTTATTTGCAAGAAGAACCCCAATAGGGAATTTGAAATTGATAGTTTATCCATTGGAGCAACAAAAATCTTTAGAAAGTTTATGGCATTTGCAGTGATAAAATTACTTTTTTTGCTTGTAAAAAAATGCAGAAATGTCATTAACACGTTATAATAATAATAAAACATTTGTAGCATTATTTGTTTAGATTTTGAAAGAAATTAATTCCATTTTAATATTTACTTATCGATTATTTTTAGGTACGTTTACACATTCGAAAGTATAGAAAATTTATATATTTATCATGCATATATATTTGAAAATTTACAAATTGTAAAATCGATAAATAGATGCAAAGATAGTCAGCTGTCCTCCAGTATAAAACTGTAACAAGCGAATTACTTACAAATTACTCCTGTTCGTAATTATCATAAAAGTGCGATAGAGAAAATAACTGTAATTTATAAGCAAAAATTACTTCAATATTTTAACGTCAAAAACCTTAGGCGTTAAGGCGAAATAACCGAAAGATATTTTCACGCCATAACAGTTTTATCAGCAGTAACGTTGTGTCTCCATCTGTTAAAGATAATATTAAATATTTCTTCTCACTTGGACAATTAATTAATTTTTTAATAAAAAGATTTTTTTATGTTACGCTTTTTAGTCGTGATTTATCGAATATTTTTCCGTATTATCGGATATTTTATTTAAGAAGCCATTTGGTGAGTACTCCAGACAAGCCACATCTAGAATGATTGTAAAGAAAATCAATGTGGGGTGTCCACAAGGATATGCTCAGATGTTGACAGTACGAGATATCACCCTCTTCGCACTTCCGTATACCTTTCCTTGCCAGGAAGTGAGCAATCTATTTGAAAAATATCGTTCATCTATTTTACATAAATAAATGTTCGCTTGGATAAAAATTTAATGTCGTGCGGGAGGATATAAACACATTTTTTTAAAAAAAAACTTTATGTAACTTTCTCTTATTTATGCCTATCGCGAGGATAGAAAATACAATATAAATTATTTTAAAAATTATATTTAATGAATTATTCATAGAAAAGTTTTAAATACTTCATTGTAAATACCCCAAAGAAGTTCGCTTCTACAGAAATGGATGCAATTAATATCCAAGTGGTTCTTTATTCAGGAATTGTTATCAAGGAAAAAACTTGGAGCGGGTGTATAATTAAAATTATTTTACGATTTACAAAGTTTTATATTTAAATATTTTAAGAATGTTTACGAGACTGACAAACACAATAAGGTCTGGGCTGTAAATTCAAACGTGTTCTTGTCTGAGGAAGTTGAAGCTAACGAAGAGGAAATGAAAGTTGCTAACGTCTCCGATGAGGTAATTACTTGTTCTTGGTATCTTTTGGATGCAGTGACAAGACCGAGTAATCACTTGTGAAGAATAGCCATTCGTCTACAATACTTTATTCGCTTTTCCTCATTTGATTACTTGAAAATCCTCTGTCACTTTTATTGCTATTGATGAAGAGCATTGTACTACGTTATTTAAATCTCTGTATAATATCTAATGTAACGTTAAATGAGGTCTGGCTTTATATACATATATGTAGAATATATATAAGATACGATTTATAATTATATAGTAGAATTTGTTAATTAAATATAAGAAGTATTAAATAGTTGAGTAAATGAATCCCATTTTAGATTAAGTGAAGCACTATAATTACGAAATTATGATTACAAGTCGAGGTAAACTAATTTGTTTAAGTGTGTTTAATTACAGACCTATGACATTAATTCAAATTAAAAAGTTCATATCTGTTAGGAAATATCGGGAAATTCAAATGTGGAAACTCATCTCCTTCTATCTTTGATTTTTTAATGACGACGATATGCCCAAATCTTCATTTAAAATTATTTAATTGCTTGTTTTCTATATTTGTATGATAATTAAGATTTGTATTCTATATAAAACAGAATAATATCTGCAAAACAATTTCTGAAATTTGTATATATTTAGATAATTACACTTGTGATAAAAGCTATTCGTGATTACTGATGCTATTATTAATCGCCGATTAATAACATCATTTTAATTTCGGAAGTCGGAAATCATGATGTTTTTCTTCTGAAAAATACGTTTACTTTATTTTCATTGATGTCTGCTTCGAATTAATGAGTTTTCATTCATATCTTCCAACTCTTTTTCTCATTCAAATGAATTTTCTTAATATCGTTTAGAATTTCAATTGCAGTTTTTCTCCGAGTAAGTAACTTTTTACTTAGAAATTTTGTAAATTCTTTTTTAAAATATACTAAAATTTATAGGGAAGGAAATTTTAAGAAGAGTCATTGAGGAGCGTGTACATATTCAAGCCCTATTAACCGAGATATAATTTTAAAAAATTGTTAAAATTGGAACAGCTGTTGTTGTTTCAGTGAAACGGCTGAATCACGAATAATTTAAATACAGTACAGCATTTACAAATATGAATTTTACTAACTTCAAAAATGTCTCTATAGCATAATTTAAAATGTCGCAATTCTCCCGAAATTCATTAAAATTTTACACAGTTTATAAATATTAAATTACAATACTTTATTATAATTTTATCAATTTCGACGACATATTAAACTGAAAGATCGATTTGATCCATTCCATCCTCAATAAAAAGAAAAATTATTGACAAAACTATTTTAAAATCTTATCGCCCACAATTTCCATCATAAAAAAAATCTTTCGTGGATGTCAAATCCTATACTGCTGCTGTCATAACTTCAGTGACATTTCTTTTTCGGCGAGTATATCACAATATAGAAATGGTTAGACACTCCATCAAAGACTTTATGTAGGATCGACCCTTTCCATCCTTTATGGACATGGTTCAATAATCAAAATCTACCTCTATTTAGTGTAATATACATAGTAATATTCGAAATCCACGTGAAATATATTGGATTTTTTGTAAGATCCTTGAGGTTCACTTTCACAACTGATCTTTTACACTACCTTGAATACCACACAACACGAGATCAGAATGATAAACGTTAAGATCAAAAATATATTGATGAAGCTAAAAAATTCATTCTGTTCCATGTACGAAAAAGCCATTATACAGATAATACAAGAGAAATATAAATGCAGATGGTTTTTCATTCAATTCAATGTTGGTTTTTCTGATGATCATACAGGAAGAGTGCATAATTTTAAAGGGGGAATATATATATATATATATATATTTAGATGAAAGAACACACCATCTATTCATATAAAATGAAAACTTTGATGTTTATTCCGGATCATCAATCACATGTATTAGGTTTATAAGAAAATTTATCAAAAACTAGAAGTAAAAATTCTCTTATGTATGAATCAAAATGTTTCCTCAAATGACTTTTTTCTTTCATGATGGAGATTGCAAATTTTAAAAACTTTATCAATCATTTAGTTATAAAGTTCTTCCAGAAAATCAAGAAAAATATAAAAAATTTTAAATAAGATCTTTATGCTATTTTCTAGTCAATAGAAAAAATGCGGATTTGTATTAAAACAAGAGTTTTTTGCTTGAATTAAAGCGTTAAACTGAATATATAACATTTTTGTTACTATTACATAGAAATTCAGTAAAAAATTAATGGAATATTTATCATTTTCTTTCAAAAAGAAAAAAAAGAAATTCAAATTACGAAATGGATTTTAGGGGGAAAAGTGGGTTACTTCAGAAAAATCATTAAAAGAAAATGATGTATCGAGAAGAATGAGATCATTAAGAGATCCTTGATTGACTTCATATATATATATATATGAAGGATCATGTTTGAAACGACTCTAATGTATTAAAGGTAATTTTTGAGGAAAAAACAATGATTACAGCAAAGATGACAATTCTTTTTTAATATCGTACGCAGTTGCAAGTGATCAAAAATTCGAGAATTAGATTCCATTATCAGTAGAACGACCTTCGAAATCGAAAGATGAAAACGTTTCGGATGTTTATTTTAAGGGAAAAAACAAAAGTATATAAATGAGTAAAATTTGCCCACGGTTGAAATTACAACTTTACGGAGAATTTTTTCCTTGATTTTTATATTTCTTCTTTCTTTATTTGACTTGCAAACGGAAGAACAAAAATTCAATTCAGGAACTAAAAGATGAGAAAGCAAATCAATATGCATCTGTACTTTTTCTACTTCTTTGTTTATTGGAAATTTCTGATTGAAATTTTACAGGCTACTTTATGTATTGAAATAAATTTGATTACTTTTTTCAAATTTGCAATATATATATTTTTCTTTTTCTGCTATATATATATATATATATATATATATATATATATAATATATATAATAATATAAATATATTTATTTATACAGTTCTAAAATATAAAATATATTTTTTAAATAAATTATTTTTTATGATACGCAAAAAATAGAAATGAATATGTAACATTCTTCTTCTCTTCTTTCCCTTTTCCTCTTTGTATTTTATAACTCGGAAAAATAATATTTATAACAATGGCTTAAAATTTTAACATGGAATTTTTAAAATTCTTCCACAGAAT
Organism: Centruroides vittatus; assembly: GCF_030686945.1. Lineage (NCBI taxonomy): Eukaryota > Metazoa > Arthropoda > Arachnida > Scorpiones > Buthidae > Centruroides > Centruroides vittatus. Next base: position 827,283 of record NW_027122581.1, read on the forward strand.
CAATGTAAAAATCAATAAAGCGATATTATACGATTTTCATGCATTTTTTCCAATACGATCGTTCTTGTTACTATAGCGGCACATTATAAAAATCAATAAATGTCTTGTAGTAAGTACGATATTTTCTATTAAATTGTGGCATTCTATGAATGTCATTAACGTGTATTTATCGTTATTTAATATCGATACAATTTATTACTGTAGCAGTACGTGTTTACAATAAAGGCGCTTACTAAATACTTGTTCATATTCGATGCTTATTAGTATTATACTGCAAATCCGTTCTAATAAAGAGCCTTATTGTATACTTTTGTCTGTATTAATCCTATCAAATGTTAGGTTATTATCTTAATACAACAAAAGTATTTCTTAAATAAATACTCGAGTAACAGATAAGTTGTCAGATGAACTTATTCTCCTGATTAATCGGATTTTCAAGTGATTACCGACACAAAATCGCGTCCTAAAGGAAGAGAAGGAAGAAACTATATTAAGTATGATTTAAAAAAAATGTATTTTATTTTATATTTTCTCTGATGCGTGTCCTTTTTGGTTTTTATTAGTTTATAAAAATTGATGCTGAGTATGGTAAGTTGCGGAGACATTGTCTTCGTTTAACAGTTACTTAGTTTTAAATCGATACTGACGGCCAAAAAATCGTTGAATGTTCTACATTTCACACTAAAAATATAAGATACAATAAAGTTTTCGGTTTAAAAATAATAAAAATAAAAACATTAGCATTAGATTTGTATAAATACTCAATCTATCTACACAAAAACGAAAAATGTTTGTACAGTTTTGTACTTTTCATTTCATTGTATTGATGGTCTTCTTGGCTGTGGTCCAAGAAGAAGAACTTTTTTATTTTTTGTTGGTATCATGACAAATCGCCTTCAACTTTGCACTTGAGTGTTAAACAATGAGTGTGCTATATTCCGAAAACGACAAATTTATATTGTTTGTGGCAAAATCAAAATCTTGTGATGACGTGTACAAAATAAGATTGGAATTTGATAAAAGTTTAGTTGTCACATGCTTGAGTGCTGGGGGATGTTAGCCAACTGTCGACTTTTCTTTTATCCGTAAAGTGAAAGTGGCACCATATTAAAAAAAGAACAAGAAAAAAAGAGAGAGAGAAAGAGTTGATGACTAAAATGTTACTTTTTAGAACTACAATTTAATCATTTTTAATTTAATAAAGATGGTTTGAAGTGAAAATGTCTGTTTATTGGAAAAGTTGGCACCAATCCTTTTCTAATGTCATTCTTTTTTTTCTATTTTTATTAAAAGAAACTAACATCAAAAATTTTTGACGAATCTATTCTATGAAGTATTCTATCGATTGTTATAATGGAATAGATCTATATAAAATTCTAATTCTTAATCGATGCAAATATTAGTTTTCATTTAAGCAAAGTTATTCGTAAGAATTAATTCATTTATTTTAAATATTTCAGATCGATGAAGACTATAAAAGAAGGTGGAAGAACGGGTACGTTAACTGCCATATCTCGCCAAGATAAACCCATTTGGCCCGAAGCAGTTATAGACATTTTAAATTTGATATCGGGACCACGTGGTCAAAACCAATGGAAGACGGTTGGGAACATCACCGGTTCAAAATTCGAAATGAATACAGTTGTGTGGTTAGGAGAAACGCGAACTGGTCCACGACCAACGGGAAGACAGAGATTTCGAGTAGTGACCGCTTATGCTCCACCATTCGTGAAGCCGTCGACCAAAATAACCAATGGAACTTGTTTAACAGGTGTCAAATGCCTTCAAGTATCCACAAATAATAAAACGGAACTGTTGCAGATTTTAGCAAATTACAAAGCAGAAAAGTCAGAAGGATCAACATACAACGTCACTTGTTGTTCAGGAATATCCATCGATCTGCTAGAATCTGTGGCACGCGATCTAAAATTCGATTTTGACGTTTATCTAGTTGCTGATGGTGTTTTTGGCAGTAATCGCGGTCAAAAATGGAACGGTATAACGGCTGATTTAATCAGTGGTGCTGCACATTTGACCTTCTCGGCTTTTAGTATGACGAGCCAAAGGTCAAGAGTCATAGACTTTTCCGTCCCATATTTTCATTCAGGTGTATCTTTTCTGTTGAATTCGCAATATCGTGAAGTACCACTCTCGGCATTCCTTGTACCATTTAGTTATCAATTGTGGGTGGCCATCTTTGCTAGCCTCAACTTGACTGCCATCTTCGCGGCTATCTACGAATGGCATAGTCCATTCGGGCTTAACCCTTGGGGAAGGCAACGAACTAAGAACTTCAGTTTAGCATCTGCTCTTTGGGTGATGTGGTCGCTGCTCTTCTCTCATCTAGTAGCTTTCAAAGCGCCTAAGTCTTGGCCCAATAAAGTTCTCATCAATTTATGGGGATGCTTCAGCGTTATTTTTGTTTCCAGTTACACAGCCAATATTGCCGCACTGTTTGCTGGTTTATTTTTTCAGTTGAGAGTGGATGATTTTCACGATGCCAGTGTGAGTATAATCTGCTTAAACTACATTCCTTCTTCGAGATCAGTGATGTGTAGTCAGGCCAAGCAAAATCAATTTTCCTCCATATTCAAGTCTTCTTCGCCATTTTCATATCACGTGAATAGCAACGTTTTGCTTTGCTTAACTTCACCTGACCGCATCTCACAGATAAGATAATCTTTATTTTTGACTAGGTATGACTTTTACAACAACCTAATTTTGTTTTATATAGCCAAAAGTACTTGTTTGCTTTCTTGCACAGCTTCTTCACCAGAGGACAGGCACGGCTAAAAGTAGTGCAGCAGAAGGGTACGTGTACGCCGAAAATCCTAGATTGTGGCAGCATATACAGAAATTTGGAGTTAATAATTTGGAAGAAGGCCTAGAGATGTTAAGGTAATATTCCTAAAACATATTTTAAGAATATAAATTAAATTCTTATATCAAATCTATGTATGTATATGTATTTTAGGAAATCTGAACTGGATGTTCTAATAGGTGATACGGCTGTACTCAATTATTTTCGAGGAAACGATCCTATATGTGGTCTACTTCTTGGTGATTCTATTTTTGATGACGCTTACGCTATAGGAATGCAAAAAGGATTTCCTCTAAGGGTAAGAAAAGTCTTTATTTTTGATTAAATACATTTGAAAGTAATCAAAAACCTTTTAAATAAGCATAATTTGAAGAAAAGAACAAAGATAATTTGAAATTCTTTTAGTACGACCTTCTTACACCACAGGAACACGGTTAAATACAAGCAAACTGGGCCTTTCTTTAAAGTCTCTGCCACTAAAACTAAGCAGAATTGCTTTAAGAGTCGGGCTCTGATCTTATAAAAATTTAATTAAAAATATACACAATTTGGAAACATGCATGAAAATAATATGAAATCTTTATTATTTTTGTGTCTGTCTGTCTTCAATTTTTGTATATTTTTAATTAAATTTACGTTCTGGATTTTTATTGTTATAAAACATTTTGTTAATTTTCAACTGAAAGATATTTTATTAATAAACACTATTTTCAAAATTTATTTGGAATTTATATGTATATATATATTTAATTAAAACAAAACAAAATAATAAATAATTTAAGTTACTCAAGTTATTTAATATTTTTGGACTTAGCATTAGAGACAACTGACTTGAACTTTCGAAAACTTAGTTGTATCTAACGACAATGCTGATTTGTTAAATTTAATTACTTGAATTTGGTTATGGACGAATAAAATAAAGTTCTGACCTTTATGTGTATTTGTTGGTTTTAATTATATTAATTTAACACCGAAAGCCAGAATTTTATTTTATTTATTCTCTTTGGTGTATGGTGCAATTTTTAAACTCTGGTTATGGACGAGTTAATACAACAGGAATAATTACCGTGTGATAAGGTATCCAGAGTCAGAAATGTCACTGTTTTCATAGTTAATTTCATGTGAAAATTAATTTACAATGCTTACCCATATTGGTAAGCTTTCTATAATAGAAGAAACCTTAAAATTATAGTTAATTTCCTTCCTAAAATTATAATGAACAATTACTTTAATTAACAAATAGTAAAAGAAGAAAATTTTATTTAAAACTTCTGAATTGAAACTTTTATTTGGTTATATCTATTTTAAATGTTTGAATTATCAACATTACTAAAAATAGTTTCCATTCAATTAAGAAGTAAATAAAAATTGAGATTTTTATTCGGATTTTGAAAAGGCAAGGTACATAATGTGAAGTATATTGGCATAAATCTAAAATAAGTTGAAAAATTCAAGTATATTTATATAATCTTTTGTTTTCTAATGAAATTTCTAACACAAAGTTTCAATTTTAGTTTTTCCCAAATTGTTTCATCACATGAAATAATTTTGCTTACTTTTACAACAATTTTAAAATATAACTTTGAATAGATTTGTAAGATTTATCTTCTTTCTTTATTAAAAAAAATGACAAAGAAATTATTGTAACAAGTTGATTTTCAAACATAAACATTTTGAGTTTTTATTTTTTATTTTTAAACTAAATTAATTTAAAAGATAACTTCTATTGATTAATTCATTTCAAGTAATTTATTTTTCTAATCCAATTACAAAAATTCCACAAATAATTACGATAAAAATAGAGCATTCCAAGCGTATTTATTATATTAAAAATCTCAAATACAAAAAAACTTTTTAAAGTTTTGTATGAATAACTTTAAAACTTGCTCGTTTTTTATAATACTTTACATTTTTAAAATTCCGAATATGAAATAACATTGAAAAAAACCAACTAAACTTCATCTAAATTTACAATTTTATGAAAATTCTTTGCAGAATTGTTAATTAAATGTCTTATAGTTAATTAAAATACGTTTATCAGATGGGTATCCTCAATTGCAAAGTGTTCAATTTAGTTTTAATCAGTTTCAAAACCACCAAACAAATTTGCTTTCCGTTTATGGGGTCATATTAATTGCAAAGTTCAAATTTCCGTACATACTGCTGATAGGAAATCTGATATTTAGAATTTTCAATTCGAAATTCGTACCCGAGATCATACGGAATCGTGTCACGGAATATTTTATACATATATAAATGTACAGACCACACGAAAAGAAGAAACAATATTACGTGTGATTTATGCAAAAACTTGTTCAAGTGTATCATTATTTTTATAAAACATCTGAATTATTCAATTCTTTTTATTAGTATTATTCAGTGTAATATCAATAAATCATTAAACACCTTATCTAAGAAAAAAAAGTTTATTTATTTGTTTTTTTTTTATTATTTTCTGTGAGATGTGTCATTTTAGGCCAAGTTCTTCTATAAAAATGCCCAAAAATCAGATAATCATTGCAAAGACTAAATTATCAAATAGGATTTAGAAAGAGCTTGCAATATTGTGGCCGTATTATGATGAGGGATAACTGTGGATAAGGAAACCAATATTTGTGGAAGCAGAAATAGGAGTAGACGATAAGAATATGAAAGGATTGTAAGAAGGCCGATCTGAAGGAAAATAGATTGACTGGGGATGGTGGTGAACGAAAGAAAGGATTAGAAACGCTTGATAAGAAATAAAAGCTAAAGACAGAAGATTATTGTAATGACTAAATTGTTGTGATGTTCAAATGTAAGTAATACAAAATACACACATGAAGGGACGCATTGTAATGCATGTGCAAACATGACATCAGATGCGTTTACCATGTAGAAGGAATGCATTCAATTAAATGGAACCACTTAGGTCATATTCTGTGATTTGTCAGTGACTGAATAACAATGCGAAATTTTTGAATCATCCTGTACTTTATTATTTAGAAAAATTGTTCAAAATGAAATCTCATTTGTTCGGTGCACAAACTACAGCATTTCAATAAATTAAATTATAACTTTTATGAAATAATTTCATGGCTCGTTCGAGCGGTTCGTGTATATATTGGGTGGCCCAATATACACACGAATTTGCAAATTCTTGGAAAACTCCTGTGATAGAAACCTAACTAAATGTATTGAATAACAGAATATAACTGATGTCATTTCAACTGCACGCTATAAAATGTGAAAAGATTTGTGCTGTTATTTAATTTTCTTAATTGTAAAATAAATTTATAATTACGTTTCAGCTTTATTTGGAGATTAACTTACAACCTTTATCGATTTCCTGAAATTTTATAAAATTTATATGTGGAATATAAACATTTATTTCAAACGCTGTAATGCTCTTCTCAATACATATGAAACAAATGTCAAACAGCATTTTCACACGTTTATTTACACATAGTTTTAGTTATATAAAGTGAACCAGAAGGTAGTTAACCGAGGATTATTTTAAGAGCTGGTTTGGAACAGCTGCAAATCTTGGTTAAGAGCATAAGATTATTTTAGAAACCATTAAAAAAATTTCAAATTATAAAATTGTCTCGCCACTAGGGAGATATCTAAATATTAAGATCATTCTCTCAGCAGATCAAAATTTATGAGTTTTTCCAAATCTCCGCAAATAAAGCTCTGTTGAATACCAGAGCTTTATTTGCATATGCATAGGGGCCTTTGACAATCATATGTAATATATATTTAATTCCTCGAGGGCCCCACACTATAAAGATTCCAACTTACAAGGCATTCCGGACAATTCATTGTTACACTCCGGAAATACTAGGAAGTACGGTATTCAAAAGCCGATTACAATACCTAATAAGATTATTTTCAATATATCAAAAGACTCGTAAAAATTAAAGCTATCGCTTATAAAAGAAAGTTGCATTTTATTGATACAATATACATAAAATATAAAAAATAATACTTCGTGAAGTTAGCAAGGTGGCAAAAATCAACTAACCGAGTTATATATATACTGTACTGTGTTTTTGTTATTATTCAGATTAAAATGCAATTGTTCAAACCTGGTTAAGCTAATCTCAATACAGTAGCTTAGATAATTGACTTTTGCGTCACCCCACACCTGATATATACAGTATATATTTAATATATATATATAAACACATTAATTTATAAATTAGCTATAATAATTTTTATAGGAAAAATATAAAAATGAATAATTTTGTTTTAAAAAAATCCAGCAACGAGTTGCTTTACTTTCTCGGCAACATTTGGTGGCGCCATCTTTTATTATATATTATTAAACAACAAACTTTTTAAAATTTTCATTAGTCCAACTCCACTCGAGATATGACACGACCCCCTTTATCTCCCCATCCCCATCGCCTTTAATCACCGAAATTTAATAGCATCAATTCCCTAATATACAAACTTCCCTGCAAAATTTCAGAAATTTTCGACAAAAAGCACAGGAGTTATTAAGCTTCAAAGAGGGTGAACAAAATCATGCCCACACACACACACAGAGAGAGAGAGAGAGAGAGAGAGAGAGGAAAGAATCCGAATTTTTTGCATTTCTCGACGTTTCAAGGTCCCCTGGGTCCAAAAATGTAAAAATGTTGGGGAGTCATTTTTGACCGATCGCCATACTTTCCTCTTATAACAGAGTGGGAAAAGTAAAATAGAATTTACCAAAACATGAATTTACTGTACTTTCGGAGAAATAATACCGCATTAAATCAATATTTAAATTTCGAGAGAAATTTTTAAAATATTTTTGTAAATATTAATCTAACAGACTTTTTTTTTTTTTTTTTTTTTTTTTTTGTAGTTGTGAGAACAATTAAAATATTTAAAATTACCAAATTATATATCACAATCTGTAACTCTTATCTTGAATTTCATTTTGTTCAAATATAAATTCTCTAATTAAAAACTGAAATTAGTATTGATGATGTTTATATATTAAGTAACTACATTTCCCTTAATTTTGCTACATTAGAATAACTCCGAGAAAATTTGTATTTATTTACAAATGATTACAAAAAATCTTGGAATAATTATTTTTTCTGTCTGAGTCGTTTGTTCTATGAACATTTATAGTTGTATCCCTTTTAACAGTATTAAAAATCTGTAGTTTAAGAGTTTAAACACAAAAAAAAGGGAACATTGTTGCTAGAGACTTTTGTCTAACTTATTTGCATGAACACGTATAGTTTTATGTTGCATTTTCTATTCCATTTATTTAAAAACAATGAGTGAATAGAAACATTTTAATAAATGAAAGATCTGAATTTACAATTTAGTAAAAAAAAAAAAAAAAAAGTCAGCAGATTTATTTGAAATGAATTTATTTCCTATTTTTAAAAGGTAATTTCAGTTTCTTTTTCTATATTTACATATAAATGCATTGCAGTTTAATATTTATTTCAATTATACATTACAATTTCCATTATAATTTCTGTATCTTTTATATATATTAGTATGGTAACCTGCAAAAATAACGTGTAAAATGTTTATTACATGACAAATGTTCAATCCAAAGCAAGGAAAAAAAAATTATAATGTAGATTGCGTTGATATTTAAACAACATTAGCATATCTACAACTTGCAAGTGAAGTACTCTTGTAACTCTTATTAACTTTTGGTTCTAAGATACGTCGCTGTCTCAATAGCAAATTTTAACAATAGATCCACTGACAGCTCCTGCTTTAAGGAGGATGACTTTACAATTAAGGAAAATCTTTTTATCATTATATTCTTTGCATCTGACAGATCTCAAGTATTTAAAAACTACTTCAAACACTTTTTCTCTCTAAATAATTTCTATACCTTTATTGATTATTACAAACAGAAAACTCAATTTCATACAAAATATTTATTACTTTTTACTCTTATTTTTGTGTATGAAAATAAATCTAGTGCGCTATACATATTTTGTACTAAAAACGCTTACAGTATTTATATAAATTCGAAATAATTTAATGACAAGGATACTATTTGTTGTTTGTTAATGCTGAACGTGCGTGCTATACAAAAAGATCATTTAATATCATGTAAATGTAAAAATTTACTACACGAATCTATTCGATTTTTGCAATGAAAGTGTCGCGTTTTTATTCACTTTTCTTTTGATTCTTTATTATTAGCGAACATTTAAATATCAAAACCCTAATTACTCTCTCTATTGCAGTCATCATCATCTAACTGAAAATGCATACAAATAACTGTCAGGCATTAAATTAATTTTCCTAATCATTTAAATTAACGAAAATGTCCGTTTTTCCTGCTGTGTAATTAAGCTAGATATTTGTAATGAAAATTACGGGTTTTTTAAAAATAAAACAAAAATAGTTTCTGACTCTATGAATCAATTTTTTGAATTTACCAAGTCTAGCAGTGGCGTGTTTTTATTTTGCCTCGGGCCCGAAGAAGCATATATTTTGAGCCCACACCATCTTATATTTAATGTTTTTGTTAAAATATATTACTTATACTTTTATTTGAAATAATTACACTTATCAAGTTCTATTTTTCCTCAAATAGACAGATGAATCATTTGAGGGCTCCTTAAAATTGTGATTCCAGACAAAAAATTGGTTTCTCTAGTGGACCAAATTGGTTTGCGTCGAAAGTACCCACGAAAATGTCCGTTTTTCCTGCTGTGTAATGCGCTATTTTTCTAGTCGATTCAATAATATAGAAATGGCTTCTTGCACTAGTATATTATTATTATTAATATTTAGTGGGTAAAATTAATCTGCTAGATAATTTTTAGCTTTTAAAAAATTAAATAGCAATGATTAATACTATAAAGCTGGAATTTTAAAACAACAAATGAAGCGCATCTCAAGCAAAAGAAACTGCATATTTCTATATACCAAAGTAATTTCAAAAATAAAACAATGACAGATTTATATTATAAAGTTATTTTTTTAAAAGAATCAATTCGATTTCCAAGACTATTTTTTTCTATAGTGAACTAGAAAATTCAGAACGTAGTGTGCAGATACAGCGTGGCGAAGGCTTCGACTTTTTCTGTAGGCTATAATCTGTACGTAGGTTTGTAAAAATGAAATTTTTTAGTAGTGTACTTTTTAACCCGCTACTTCCTCTAACAAAATCGATTTTTCAAAATAAATGCTACTGAATAGAATTTCGTTAATTATTTATTAAACAGAATAGAAATAATTACTTGTTAACAAATCCTATTAAGAGAGGCCTGCAGAGCCTTTTTCCTGGCCTCATATTTATGCGGGCCCTTAAAAATATTTACTACAAATTATTGGGCTGCAATTTGAAAAAAATTGTAGGCCTATAAATTCCCACTGTCGTCCGTCCGCCTGTCTTTCTTTAATCTTGAGAACGGAGTTATATAGATAAAATGCGAGACTAAATATCAAAATACTATGGGCTAGAGGCCCAATGAATTATATATGAACGTCCGACGCAAATCAAAAGTCGCATTATTTCAATGCATAACTCTGTCCCTGAAAGCAGTTAATAGATGACCGGCACGACTCTATTGTAACAGTAAGAGTATGACATACAGAGGCAAGACACTACTAATTTGAGGTGAACATATATTTTAAATTAAATAAATTAAAAATTGTAGTCCGGCATTGAGACGATGTCACAATAAATAATTGCTCGTTCATTGTTTCTATTTCTTGTGTATTAAGAAAACAAAAGTTTATAACAAGTTATACCATTTCTTTAGCACTTTTGTGAGGATCTCAAAAAGGAATGTCGTAAGAGATCGGTTAATAATGTATATATATATATATATGTGTGTGTGTGTGTGTGTGTGTGTGTGTGTAATAAGAACGAGCTCAACTTGTGATTAAACTGAATCATATTCACATTCCTCTTTAACTGCACTAAATAATGTTTCCGTCTCGACTTCTATCGACCTTTACAAAATGAGGCTTTCTAATTTTAATTCCAATTTTAATTCACCAGATTTTATTTTTGTACTATTAGGACCATCCAAATTTTCTTTAGTTATAGCACACACTATATTTTAAGTTAACATAATAAATGTTATAAAGCTTTGTTTAACTAAACCTGAAAAAATTTATCGGAAATGATACCGAATATTAACAATTTGAGTATAAAATATGCATATATTCTATTATTAGTAATAGAGTATCGTTTAACGTTTACTCGCTTTACAGCCCCCGCTGGTTTGATAAGATATGGCAACTCAACACATGGGCGATCTGCCAAGTAGGAATGACTCCCGAAATGACTTTCTATGAAAAACTGATCCCTTATTTAGGTGACGTAAATAAAACGTTACTTCCGGGCTTCCCTGCCCCTCTAAAATTTCCCTCCATTCTTTGCTCGTAAAAGTTCTAAATACGTGGCCACTCGCGCGGTTCAAAGGTTCCTGTGAGCCGAAAAAACACAGGCGGTATTACACCTGACCCGAGGGGACGCTGCCGTCCTGTTCATATGGTATAATGTAGTTCAAGTTTATTTCTTAGTATCAGTTGAAGTTTTTATTCTTAGAAATAAACTTCAATGCTGATCTACAGATAATTACAGTTCGACTTACGACGGCTCTCTTAACGATGTTTTCGTAGGAATCAATTATTTACGTTACTAAAAGCGAGGTTCTCTGAATTTGAATTTTTCTTAAACACTTAGTCCGTTTTATCTGTATCACTACGGAAAATGAATAATTCAACTTTTCTGTAATCCAAGGAGCATTTTAAAAACTAATTCTAGTCATAAAAGAAAACAGTATTACAAATATAATCAGTTGCAGTAAACTCGGGATTATTTTTAGATATGGTTTAACAGCATTCTTTCTATAAGCCTCTTAAGTTGCTGGTGTGATTCGTGTTTATATATCATTCTGACAAAACAAAAACTGTCCTCCAATTCTTCATCAATCTTCCAAAAAATAAAAACAATGAAGGATGTCCTTTTGACGGTTCATCCCGGCTTTTCTGAAACTTCTAACCATTATTTCTTACGTGAAGAATTAACGTCCAGGAAATAAAAAGCAGATTTACTTTATTCGCGAATTGCTTGTTCATTGCCTAATCATTTTCATTGAAAACATTCTCGTGGGATCCATACATAATATATATGAAGTTTATTATTTTCAAGTTATTCCTTAAACCTTAGAAAAGTATTGCATGTTTAAATTTAATTTTAAATATATTTTTAAAATAAATAACTTATTCTGAGAATATTCGAATTAAATTTAGAATTATTTCAGGATGATATTTCCAACCTAATTCTTCGTTATAACGAATTCGGATATCTGGATCAATTACAGAAAAAATGGTACGGAAGAGTCCCATGTTTCAACGACTCTGTCCACAGATTAAACAAACCAAAACCCTTGGGAGTTGGAGCTGTGGCTGGTGTCTTTATTATGTTGGGCGTTGGGCATTTAGTAGGAATTCTGATACTCTTCATCGAACACATGGTCTTCAAATATGCTTTGCCTATTCTTCGAAAAAAACCTGACGAATGTATATGGAAAAATTTAAATCTAATGTTTTTCAGTCAAGTAAGTATTATTTGTTATTTTTAATTATATCTAAATTTTTTTTTATATATTTAAAGTAGAAGGTAGCTTTTATTCTTTTTCTTTCTTTACAGCACCAATGAACAATTTAAGTTGTCTTTTTTTCCACAGAAATTGTATCGTTTTATCAATACAGTTGAATTAGTATCTCCTCACCACTCCGCCAAAGAAATTGCTACAAATCTCAGAGAAGGACAAATTTTCAGCCTCTTCCAAAAAAGTGTTAAAAGAGTATGTTTAATCGCTTTTAATTAATTAAAATTTCATCAAAAGTATCAATCGCTTCTACAATTTCTCGTATTCTTTTATAGAAAGCGAAGGAGGAAGCCAGGAGAAGAAAAAGCAAATCTCAGTTTTTCGAGATGATTCAAGAAATACGCAAGGTGTACGTTCAATTTTTATTATACGAATTATCATACTGTAGATGTCGTGCGTTTTAATTAATTTTGCTGTATTTTTATACAGAGTCCGTCAGCAGCAACACGAAATAAAAATCGGTGCCACGCGAATGGACCAACAACCACGTTTGGGTATCCAGACTCACACTACTGAACCCAAAACCTTAGATAATCGGGACGCACTCATTGTACATCACAACGATTCGATTCCGAAGCTCAAACAAGTGGACGTTCACAAGCCTTCGCCTAAAATGAGAAATATAGTAGCAGAGGCATATAGAAGTAACATAGTTAGTTCCTATTCATTGGAGTACGACGACAATTTGTTAACTCCGTCAAATTCCTCGACTTCTAACGATACTTCTCCTTCGGAATGGCACGGTTTCAGTTTCAGTTTCGAAGATCTTAGCACTCTTCATTCGGAAGAGCCTCAAAGGACACGATTAATACGTAAAAAGTGTCGCGTGTCGTCTTTAGAAGACTTAAGAATTCTTAAAAAAACTTCTTTTAATAGAGATGAATACGTTAATGAAAAACATAAGAAGCCTTTAAAACAGCGCAGCAAAGAAATCAACGAATTAAGACTTTATTCAATGACCAAAGAAGAGATCATCTGCCTTTGGCAAGCATCCGAAAGGGTCCTGTTGAATCGTTTAAGGGAAGTATTGAGAGAGAAAAAGGCATTAGAAGAAAAGTTGGCTTTTATACAAAAAACTTTACTTAAGCCACCATGAATTCATTAGTTCGTTAATAGGTCAAATCAACTTCTAACTACAATCAACATTGATGTGTTGCAAATCGACTTCCATGCGGTTCCATTATTCTCAATAATAAGATTCTTAACAAAGTATTGAGACCAGTATTTATACCTCTTAAAAACAATAGTTTGGTTTTTAGATTTTGAAATGTTTCCACTAATCTGGGATCTAGATCATTTCTTAGACAGAAATTGTTAGATTTGAGTGTGCTATTGTTTATACTTTTCATTATTATTATTTCCTGCTTTAGTTACTTCCCATAGAATTGATTATAGAAAAAAAAAAAAGTTTAGCTATACAGGAGACCATCTTACCAACATTAGAAACAAATATAAATTATTTTAAATTTGTGGTCAAGTTTCCCCTGTATAAAAACTGGTTGTTAATAGTATAATTATTATATAAATAGATAAATGCCTTGAAAATTTTAGGAAAGTAGATTAAAAATTAATAATTTTAAAGAAAATATTCTTCATATACTGTGATTCAAATTGTGTAAATTTAACTGTTTAAGAACTATATAAAAAGATGGTCTCCAGATATATATACTGTATAGAAAAGAATGTAATTTTTTTAAGAGAGGATAAATAATAATATTTTCTTTCCAGAAAAGTGTGCACTAGCAACGCAGAAAAATCAAAAAAATTTAAATAATAATAATAATAATAATATAATAAAATAAATAAATACCTTCCGTTCTAATAGTTTGTAAATGAGGTTAATTGTCCATTGAACTGTCGATAGGGATTACTTTTAGAATTAGGATTTAGCATCATTCTTGCTAATATAGTATTTGCCCTTTTAACTGCCATTATATAAATAAGGGGGCTTAGATACTATTCTCTCTTCTAAATATTTATCTATCGTCTCTCTTTGTGTATTTGTGTCTGAGGAAATTTGGTGCCAGAAAATACATTTAAAAAAAAAACCATAAATCCATGCGATAGAGGAAGAAGTATTATTACTATGCACATCATTAATGATGCAATTTTTTGATAAAATATCTTACCTACTGATAGAATGCCCATTATCTTGCAATTTTAGCCAGTATATACTGTATTATATATATATATATATTTGTGTGTGTGATTTATTTTCATCCCTTTTTTTAGATCTAAAATATGATTTAGAGATATCTGATTTTGAATTGAGGGGGGAAAACTGATCAAAACAATCGTGTGATATTAAAAAAAAAAGGTATTAATATACTATATACAGTATAAATATTATATAAATATATATATATATATTATAACATGGCACTGGAGATATGTTGTTAATTGCCCTGTTGTTTATTCAAAATAAAAAGGAATATTTTCGATCTGTTTCTGATTCCAATTTTTTTTAATAAGCGGATATGACGTAATAATAATGGTATTTATACATACAGAAATGACGTTTTATTAAGAGATATTAAGCGCCACTAACGCTTCCTCACGTTCAAAACAGTTATGATTGTTTATGATTAAAATATTGCATCGGGATCATCTTAATTAACGGATCATATTTTTAAAAATAATAAATTAATTAAAAACGATATAAAAAAAGGTTAATTATATTAAAACATCGCGTCATAAATATCTCATTCCCCCTAACTAATGCCATCTGACGTTTAATGGAACAACTAATTTTCTCATTATTGCCTTATTGGTTACATAAATAACGTAATTGATTTATAATAGGCTTAATTTAAATGAAACGACAAAATAAATTTCTCCTCCTCTTTAAAAAAAATGTCAGGTTTCAAAATTCGATCATCGATCATTTCTCTCGATTAATTTAAAAGCCACCGGTAGGTGGTACATTATCGGTGGAAAATGTATACATTCGGGCCGATCACGTGATGAGAAATTCAATCTTTTGGGAATCGCCATTTGTAGATAATTGCGCGATAAATCAGTCTCGATTCGTATTTAATGATCTAATTATTACGTTAAAGTCGTTTTAAAATGAATAAATATATGCAATTCCCAATCTAATTCGCGCACCAGAAAAGAAACGCAAGGAGGAAGAGGAGCAAAAATAAAAAAAATTCGCATGAATTGTCCGTAAAAGAAAAGTTCAAATGATTTATTTTAATGCGAAAATAAAATAAACGAATTTTCTTAAAGAAAAATAAATAAACAAATACAGTCGTTTGTTATTTTAAAAATCAATTCAAAATTTGCATATTTAGAAATATGCAAATTTTGAGTTGAAAAGTTTAAAACGCGTTGGAAGATTCACAAAAATAAAATAAAAAATTAATTTAATCATTATAAGAAAAAGTATTCTGTAAATACGAAATTCTTCTCTCGTATTTATTAAATTTCATTGTAAACATTGTTTTTTTTACAATATCGTATTATACAATTACAATATTACAATACAATATTTACATTGTAAAAAATGTTGTAAATGTTGCATTGAAATGTTTCCCTTTCATTTTAAATAAACTATTTGAATTTTATTATATCGAGATTACCCGAAAAGAACCATCAAACCTGGAGATTTATTAAGATTAATTTTCATTTGCGGAAAAAAAAAATTAAAAATCAAAACCTTGCTCTATTAAATATTGCATTGCAGTATATTTATTTCACATAGAGAAGAAAAAATAATTTTCTTTTTCATTTCAAATGATTTATTTAATCATTTTAATTAATTATAAATAATTTTTTTAAACTATTTACGAGATTTAAAATTCCATTAAAAGAATGTTTTTAATTTCTATAAAACCAGAAAATTTTACTTTATCAAACAAATTTGCAAATAACTACTAAAGAAAAATATTTTTCATCTACAGTAATGTGTTCTGAATATTTTCTAATAACCAGAAATGTTTCTAAATTATAGGAAACTAAATCAATACTTACAACATTCTTATGATCTAAAAATTTTTTATGCTAAAAAGATTAATGCTACAATCAAAAGATCAATAAAAGCACAACTTTTCATTACAAATTTTTAAAAATTCAATTTTACTGTAATAACTTGTTCATTTGCAAGTTGCTTGATAAAAAGTTCAGGAATAGAGTATAGAGTTTAAGTGTATATCTATATATTATATATAAGTACTTTGATAATGTATACCTGCATTATCAAAACAACAAATAATCTTTCATTTAATACTCTTAAACAATTAAATAACAAATAGCTTAAACAAAGATAAACATTCAAACTCACTGTAGAAATATTTCTAAATGAACAATGGTCCGATAGAGTTTAGACTCCAATCATAGGACAATCTTCATTTGAGTCATGTTGAGTTAACTAATGTCTGTCAAACTATAGGTCAAAAATGTTTATAATAAAATCCAACTTTTTGATTTCCTTATACTTCGATAAGATGCCAATGAAAATATAACTTTATATTCAATTTTAAAAAAAAATAAACTTAAAGTTATATTTTCATTTGCAAAAAACAATTACTAAAACTAATTATAAGCACTCAAAACCACTCGATGGCCAGATGACTTAAAAGGTATGGATGGCCTGCCAATCCGGAAGATGCGGATTATAGTCCGGCTCGTATCCTCGGATATTTTTATGGATTATCTGACACGGACACGTTTGGATTCCCATTCTTTATCGCCCAGTTAATCTGCCACGGACTCAAAGAAAGGTCCTCTTAACGTCCACGGAATAGAATTTAAGAAAATAAATAATTCGAGTAAATTATAATTTTTTCCATTTTTAATATTAAATATTTATTTAAAATCATTTCAAATTACCAATTTTCTTATACATTAACTATAAGTAACGTAATTAAATATAAATAACAGAATTAATATTAGATTATAAGAAAGAAAATGAAAAAATCATCTAGTAAAATTTATAATACATTTTTAATTTATATAAATTATAATGATACAATACAATGTTTTATTATTAAAATAGGAATAATTTAAAACAGCATATAACAAATGATTTATACATAAATTATGCTTACAAGACAAAAATATATATTTATAATCAAAAGATAACATTTTACTTATATAATAATGCTTTTCACTAATTGAAAGGACAACAAAATAAGTTAAAATGAAAAAAAATACTAACAGCAATAAATGAATAAATACAATGTGCTTCTATAATAAAACATTTTCGACGTAACAAACTCTCAAATCTGTTCTTTATTATATTAAACTCAACTAAAATCCATTTTATTTTACTTTTTAATGAAATATATTTATTTAATTTTAAATATTTTCTACTACAGTTCAATACAATTTATATAAAAACATTTTCAACCAAAACAAATTAAATTACATTCAAAACGACCAAGTTAATTTTGTTACTTCGGTCGACTTTGATTATTCTTCAGTTTTAAAAATTTTTTTAAATATATTTGTTGTATGAATACTTTGTTAAAATAAATAACCAAATTTTACATTTGAATACTTCTGATTAATTCGTTCTATGTATGGACGGAGATTTTATTTATTTATTAATTGGTTGAATATAATAAAAATTGCCAATAGTTGAAAATGCAAGTAAAAGTACTTCAAAAATTGTGATAAGAACTAGTATTGTTTGAAATTCTAATTACATTATTTACATCTTAAATAATTCAAAATAACATGTCTTAACTTCTTAAAAAATTATCCTTTGGTCATAATCGGTTTGTGTCGCTATCAAATGAATGGCATTTTGATATGTGAAAATTACTATTTCCATTATATTATATTACTAATTAATAAATGTATTCATTATCATTTGTAGAAACTGAATATAAACAAAAGAAGAATGAAACAGTAAGAAAACTGAATATAAACAAAATGAAAAATTGCAAATACTTTTGCACTTTTCAATAGAGCTACTTCTTAATATTCAAGTAATGCAATTAAATCAAAAATAGTTTGAATCCTGTAGATGAGGTTCAAATAAGACAATTGACAATATTCATTTTTTTGCATGTTGAAATATAACACTCAAAACTGATATATGAATATTACTTGATGCATTCAGCTAAATTCTGTAATTGTTTTGTGTGCATTGCTATAGATAAAACTTTCAGTCCCATTTTTTAGACAGGATTACATTCATAGCTCTTTTTGACATTTTGTATCTTCAAATTATAGTTTAAATCTTAAATATATTGTTGACCATACTAGACAGAAGTACATATACTTTTACTTTCCCATCTGTTAGATACAACAGAGGAAAAGTATGGCAATCAATCAAAAAATGACTCCCCAAGATTTTTACATTTTTGGATTCAGGATCTTGAAGAAAAATGCAAAAAAGTTGTGGGTTTTCTGTATGTATGGATGAATGCTAGTATATGTATGCATGTGGGGGAGAATGATTTTGTTCACCCACTTTTAAGCTTAATAACTCCTGTGCCTTTTGTCAAAAATTTCTGAAATTTTGCAGGGAAGTTTGTATATTAGCACATTGATGCTATTAAATTTCGGTTGTTAAAGATCAAGGTGGTGGGGAGATAGAGAGGGTCATGTGTCATATCTCCAGTGGGGTAAACTAATAAAAATTTTACTCATTGTTAGCATTACATTTTTTTTATAAAACTCATCTCTACCTTCAAAATTAAGCTTTTTTCCCTTTTGCCATTTTGTATAGTTAAAAATATAAAGTTAATAAAATTCCTTAACAGATGATGCCACACACAATTTTAATTTTGTTTTCTGGGAAAATTTCATGACTTTTTGCTATATATTTTTCTCTATTTTGATGTACTGATCAGGTACACTTTGAGTGCAACTGTAAACTCTTCACATCTATGTTGTAGATGAATCTTCAGATAAACTTTTTACTAAAGAAACAACAATAAGACCAATATACAGACCTTTTTATACACCCTTCAGTTTTACAATATTTGGACTATTTAATTATATCAACAAATAAATGAAGGAGTAGAAAAGTGGTATAAATAACAAAAAATTTTTATTTATTAAAAAGTATTAATTTAAAAATAACAGGATTTTTTAACCAATGTTAAAATTTATCACTAATGTATTCAAGTTGTACTTTTACACTGAACCCCTCAAATGTAATCTACTACAATCAATATTAACAAGTATTAGTCAAATAATTTCTAAGGTTACACAAGTTATGAATACCATAAAGTTTGTATAAGTATATACAAATATAGAACATACCAATAAACATAAAATCATCTTAAAAATAGTTATGTAAGTATTATATTTGTATATGATACTTGTCAACTATTCTTAATAAAATAAAATAATATCAAACTCTATGTAATTAAGAATAGAATTATAAAAATAGTATGATGATTTTACATTTACAAGAATTTTCCATATATGTACAGTATTTATGTAAAGTTCATTATACGTATTCATAGTAATTATTTATGAAGATTAATCATAAAAGTCATCTGTTCAACACACAATAATATTAATTATAATAAATTAAATTTATTTATAGTACAAAATAATAGTGCAATAAAATGTTATATTGTTAAAATCTAAGAGTACAATAAAGCTCTGCATGTTAATTTTATTCTCTCTCATAAAAATAATTTGATATGAAGATTTATTCACAATGTATAAGAAATGAAAACTATATCTATGTTTCTGAAATTAAAAATGCTTATAAACTTATCCAGATTTATTTTATGACCAAGAGCACTTTAATGAAATGTTGAAAAGTACTTGCAATTTTTCAATATATTTAGTATTCTCAGTAAGTCAAGTTATATTGTATTGTTCACTTTATTAATAAATTATGTAAATCATTAGTTTTACTATATTTTATGGTTTTCTTTGTTTTCATTACATTATAAAGACAACCTACATCAGGTTGAAAGATGCATATAAAAACTTAGTTACTTAAGTAATTCAATACTTAGTGACTTATTTTTCAAATTTCATAAAAATGAAGATATCAACCCTCAGTTTTTGACTCTCAAACCCAACAACTTATCATTTTGTCTAAACACAATACAAAGAATGCTGACAATAGTTATCAGATTCAAATTTCAATTAATTATATCATTCTTTTAATTTATTAATTGATTATCCTTTGAAAACCAATCACTTTTGCAGTAAGTTCAAAATAGTATCATTAATATAAAGATCAGATTTCACAGAAAAAGCATATATGGCACAGAATGTGATTTCTAAATGTATCAATAAGGTAAATAAAAAAGAAATTCAGTACGAAAAAGTTGACAAATTTAAAATAAAATGACATACAACAGTACATCAATACTGAGCAGAAAAACAGAATTCTTTAAATAATATTTTTAAACATTTTAATCAATTACATTCAATTAATAATAATTTGTAATTATATTTTTATGTAATTTGTTTTGCTGACAATAACTGTATATAAATTACATTACTTATTATAATCCATAAAATTTATTGAATAACAATTATCTAAGGCAACATTTATTAATTGTAAAAAATTATTGGTAAATGCAAATATGCTACAAAATGAATAATCATAAAAATAGTTAATTATTAATTTCTACAATAACATATTTTTGTTTATCAATTCTTACAGAAATATGCATTGAAAATAAGTAATAAAAGTAATAACTAAACCAGTAACAAAATATTAATCAATAAAGTACTGTCATTGTAACAAGGCATAATTGTACCAATCTAAAATATCATTCATTACAATATTATTTTTGTCAATTCATGAAAATCATTTATTATAAATTAGTTTATTTACTGAAAAATTTGAGTTATATGTAAGAGCCAAATTTATCTATTAATCCATGTTATTAGTAATTTTAATTTCTTTTAATTCGTTACCAGCTGATTCAAACAAAATGCATTCTTATTTTCATCCAACTTTCACTTGAATATACTCATCTTTCTGAATCGAGATGAATTTCCTTCCAATATGGGGTCACTGCAATCATATTTTTCACTTTTAGTAGCAAAAACGCACCTGCAGTGACCCTACATTGACCTTATATAGAAAAAAAAATCATCAATTGGGAAAAACGAGTCAATTCAATCAAAAGTTGTTAGTCTGAATGCATTGTTAGTTAAGAAACAAATTTTCGTAGTTCTGTGACAGAAATTTTTGTAAAGAAAACGAACCATTTAGATTCTTGTTCAAACATTTACAAAATTAAAAACAGTCATTTTAGAAATTAAATTATTTAATATTTTCAAAGTAATTTGGCTTCATTTCTGGAAAAATTTGCATGGTACAAAGAAAACAAAGTAGCTAGAAAATGTTTAATAATAAAAATAATTTAAACTTCTAAATTTCTGATTTTTAATGTTTCTGAAAACAATTATAACAACAAATCATGAAATCTGTCTTTATTTTGTACATATTTATTCTTATCATAAATATCTAAAATACATTCAAATCTTCATTAAAATTAGCTATTACAAAATTGATTTCAAACATGTATAAGATCTTAAAGAAAAATTGTAATTGTTTCATATTTGAAAGTAATATTACCACAGCAAATTTTGATAAAAGACTAGAATAAATGAGGAAAATTTTAATAGAATGAGTAATCCAATTTATATTAAGTGATCTTCATGTCACAATTTTAATAAACTTTGGTACTGATGGCATAAAATCTTTTAATTAATGTTTCCCAAAAATGGCATTCCCAATATCAATAGTTGAAGAAAAATTTAACAAAAAAAATTTGGCACAATCATATTTTGATGTAAAAAGCAGAATGTATAATTAGTGTCTATTTAATTACTGTTGTGCACAGAATTCAAATTACAAATATACAAAAAGAATTCTTTATGTTTAGTGCTTATTCACAACAATAGCATTTTCGATCAAGTCAAATATTGAGCTAATATCATTTAACAATTATTAATTAAACTTCAATACAATACATGCAATCTACAGATGAACATACATAAAATGTAATTTTAGAACTTGAAACTATCCTTATTTAAAAAGTATTTTAATTATATAATTTTTTAGTGTAATTTTTTTAATTGTAATTTTAAAAACTTTCAAGTTAGATTTATGATAAATTATATATAAAAATTATATTAGTACTTGAAACATTTTTAACTTTATTTACATTAAGTTTTATTTCTTAAAACTGTACTTTTTATAACTCTTCCTTCTGTAAATAACAATGAACAGCTAAACATATTGCTGAGCAAAAATTGCAATATCATTATTGCACAATTGAAAATTGAAAATTAAATGCAAATATAAGTTAAACTATGGAATGAACAAACACACAACTGAAAGTAAATAAATTAAAAGATTACAGACTAAACTAACTAAAATAAAGCTTTTCATTTTTTTTTATATCTTTGTAGTAGTACACATACTGCATTGCAGTAAATATATATGTATCTATATACATACCTTCACCAAATGTGAATAATAGAGACTTTCCTCAATGAAGGAAACCATGCAACCAGATGTCTCAACCAGAACTTAAAATATTTTTAAAATTTTTCATTATAAATGCTATTTTATCGTACTGCTTTATTCATTATAATTTATTTTATATACATAAAGTAGGCACAATGATACTATCAATGGTTTAACTGACAAAAACACCATAGAAATATCTGTAAACATGAAATTACTTTATTCAGTCTTTTCCCTCATATCTGAAAAATTAAAAGTCAAAATTTGTTTCAAAATAACATTATAACTTATAAATAATATCATTGAAAACTGTATAACCTTATCTGCAGTCACTTGTGTTAAAAGATGTTCAGTTGATATACTTTTCTTTTTTTCTTTTTGTACAAAAGTGAGGTAGGTGTATACCAAACTTCCAATTATACTGAAATAATTTAGTTAAAAAAATCATAAAAGCATAATAAAATATAAAAAATAATTAAAATTTACATGAGAAATAATTACCTGATATTTAAACCAATAAAATTTGTCCAACTAAACATGTAATCTCCTCCAATATACATTCCCATGTACGTTACTAAAATATTCTTTTTTAGAAAAATTAATTATTATTAATTTAATTTAAAATTCAATTGGAACTTGATTTAATAAATAATAGTAATAATAAATTACCTTTAAGCAACCAACAATAGTGGTTGTCAATGCAGAATTATATTGTGTACAAATAATGGTTGAGAACATTAAAAAAAAACCCATGATGCAAGAAAGAATAAATGAAATCACAAACAATATGTTATTCCAATCAGAAAAGTTCATTGTCTACAAAAAAAATTCAAAAAGATTAAATATAAATTATTTTAAAACATTTTTTTCTCTCAGATTTCCAATTATATTATTTAAAAATTTACTATGCAAGTATTCTATCATATGTAAAAATTATCACACTACACAATAGTTCACTTTCTACAGACATTTTCTAGAAGTGTTCTTATAAACTCCAGAGTCATACGGTATGATCCTTACACTTATAAGTCACAGCTTTCAGAGCACTTATTAGAAGAGCTTATACACATTGCTCAGATGGACATCTCGGAAACAGGGAACTCTACTGTATATACAGAGTTGCTACTGCCCTTGGATATACATCAACACCCATCAAAAGCCTCATCTGACATTATAATATGAAATGTATATTTTGCATTGGAAAACCTTTCAATGTTAACATTTTAAATGACAAACATTTATATTATATTTTCAATATTCATTCCATGTCTTTAATCATCAATAACACACATTCTTATTTCCACTATACATTCCCTCTCATTAAAATACCATAATTTAATTTCCTTTCATTTTTCTAAAACTTGATTGGCATTACTGTAAGTTTTAAAAATTTACAGTACAGTAATACCTCAACTTTACGCTACCCCAACTTATGCAAACCCAGAGTTACGTGATTTTCAAATCTCATCTATTTATCTTTTGTTTGAGCACCACGCAACTCTTGATTACTCACTCCCCCCACATTATTGTTCAGCTTACATGTTTGGACATGTCGCGCAGAATCAACACATAGCTACAATTTATTTTGTGTTTTTCAGGGTAGAATCATGCCAGAACACAATTCCCATCTTTTTTTTTTAAACTGATAACTGTTGCGTTACAAAAAGACGGTTGAGGAAGTGACGAGTTTGAATGAGTGTCCACTGATCGGTCGTCAGACCGTCACACCACCTACGGATCTCTGATAAAGCCACGACCATCGGGAATCGCTGATTGGTCGACCGGCCGCTGATTGAGCTGTCAGATGAATTTGTTAGATTTTATGAATCCTTCTACATCAAAATAACTTCGATTTACGATTTTAATAATATAATTTGTTATACATATGTATTATCTAAGATTTTATTAAACATTTTTTTCTAAATTATTGTTTTCTTTAGTCTCCGGCCCCAATTAAAAATAATTTGTATGTATTTATATGCAAAATTATACCCCAACTTACGCGAATTCGACTCAGGCAGTTATCACTCGGTCCCACCTATCGCATAAGTTCGGGGCATTACTGTAATATGAATCACCATCCAACTGTCATTCATCATTTCTGAAGTTTATTCATGCAGAAAATGTATTAAATCTTATAATCTTATCTTTTAAATGGAATAAAAATCTCAAAAACTAGATTTTCTTAATAAGGTAATGTGATTTTTCAGTCTTGGAGTCTGAAATTTATCACTTGTCTACAAATTGATTGAAATATTTCTTGATCACAACTTTGCTACAAAGTAAGTAGTTGAATTGTGTGTATCAAAATTTTAAATTTTGCAATCGAATATTTTTAAAATGAGATTTTAACCTAGATCAAAGTTTTATATTAAGAAAGTTTTAATTTTAAGAGACCTTCCATCTTTCAATGCATGTCAAAAAATTTCCCTTGTAATTTATGATCAATTTTAAATGCTTTTAATATTTTTTTCCTACTTTGCAAATATAATCACATTTAATTTTGCATTTAATATAATTACAATTAAATTATTATTATTTATTCATTCTATTTATATGGATCTTACTTATAAAATATCACAAATTTAAAGTTTTTGATATCTATATGTCAAAGTTTCATTAAGTTTCTCATCAATATAAATTACACTCAAACCAATAGTTTGGACTACATTTTTTAAAAATGTAAGCATATTTAAGCACATAAAAATATATTTAGAATATTAAAAATTTTTCAATTCATTAAATTTTAATTTAATTTACAAAAAGTTATAAAACTATACAATAGAGCAATCTACTTCAAATTGTATGCAATCCCAAGATTATGCAAATGTGACTAATTTAATACTGTGTTATAACATTTGGAAATTAAAATAAGTTTGGAAAATAAAAATTAGTGGTATTTTAGCATAATATTTTAACAAATTTACTTACTTTTTCAAAGTCACCATTATACAAAGTTAGGATGAAAAGTGGAACTATCATGAAAAGGGCATTGTAAAATAAGAGACCATACTTTCCTAGATCCTATAGAAAAAACAAAGTAAATAAAAATAAAAATTCACTTTGCATAATAAGATGCTAAAAATAACAAATTTTTAAGCAAATACACAATACTATCTATTTAGTAAATATATCATCAATCTGAAAATGCTGTGTTAATTTGACTTATAGCATACTTAATACAAAAATGTTACACTTGATATAAGCTTTTCATGCAAAAGCACTGACATTAATTAATGTTAGAGATTTTCTAAATGCACTGACTTAAAATATAAAACTGATACATGATGATATCAAATTTAAATTTTAAAATGTCTATGCCAATAAGATAGTTTTATCTGGAAAAATGTAAATATTTTAAATATTTTTTACAATGAAAACTTTGAAGATATCCAACATTATGGGAACTTTTAAACAATTTGCATAAGTATAGGCAGGAAAGAGCCTGTAAAAGAAAGTTGATTCTAGCAGTTTTATGTTCCAGTGATTGTGAAAGGGCATTTAGGAGATTTCAAAAAAAATTTTTTGTGTGTAAGTCTTCAATTTTGTATATTTTTACATCTTTTTAAATAAAATTTCATTTTAATTTTATTCCCATTTTCAACAACTACTTAATGTATTTAAACTTCAATTTATTCATTCTTGTAATATATTCTTTTATAAAATATTTATTTTAACTTTTCAAACTTATATATTTAAAACTTTAAGTATTGTTACATTGTCTTTAGATTTTTACTAATATTTAGCTCTTTTCAAATAATACATTTTGTATCATATTTCTATAATTATGCATGCAATTGTTTTTAAAATAATTTAAACAAAAGAAAAATTATCTCAGTATTTTATTCACTTTAAGTTTAATTCTTGTTATACATTTATACCTTTAATTTATCATATAAATTTCATTCATTTATAATTATTTAAATGCATTATCATTTTCATTTTAATATTGTAAACTTTTAATTTTTTCAACAGAATTTTCATAGTATTATTATTCAAATAAAATTGGGAAATCATAAATCTATTAAATTCCTTTTGTAATTTAAAACAAATATCTGCATTATATTATTATGAAGTAACTTAAAATTATAAAACTGTTATTAAATATAATTCATTTTTATTTTCTTTTAACTAACAAAACACTAACTTAAATAATAAATTTAAAAATTCACTCCGAATTTTCATAATTGCAAAATGTTATATCTTACATTTCCTTTGGTTTCCAATTTTTTCTTGACATATATGTTATTAGCTGTAGTGAAAAAATCATTTCCAAGAACATAAACATAACCTTTCAGATCAAATGATAGATCATCACTGTAAAATTCAATCACATTTTAAACATTTCTTCAAAGTTACATTCTTTCTAAAATTATTATTAATTTGTTAAAAATTTCAATATAATAAAATTAATTTTAAACTAAGTAAACTAAAAAAGCAATTCATGTATTAACAGTTTTGGTTTATTTTTTTAATTTAAAAAAATATAAGGATTGCCCAATTGAAAAGTGGACACGTGTCATATTTCATCGTGCAAAGTAGAGATTGGTGGGCCACCTTACAGGTGGGTAAGCTCATTATAGGAGAAGCACAGGCTGCATTAATTATTAGTGAAAATAGATTTTATCTCTAGTAATTGGCAGATTAATGTTAAGTTATTTACAATGGAAGCATCCAAAATCAAACAACAGGATGGTAGTTCAGATGTAAGGAACTGAGTCCGAGCGTTATTTTTATTTTATTATTATTTCCGTTTTATTTTCTTTTGTTTGGGGCTTATGTTTATTTAGGACGAAGGTTCCCCACCACTCTCTTGTTAGTAATGAAAAATGAAGATAAAACAACTCACAAAAAAAATAAGCACTGTAGGAAAATCTTGCGCACTTGCGCTGCCCGGCGGAAGTAACAGTCCGCAGAAAAAAAATGGAGGGGGGAGTCCCCACACTCACTAGTAAAGAAATACTTGATAAACCGTCTTAACATTCCAGAAAATTATGATAAATACTTTGTAAACGGTTTATAAGCTTTGTCGGAAACTTAAAGCTGCCAGAAAAGAAAATTAATGTTAGCAACTAAGTATGTAAATAAGGGGAGTAACTCAGCTCAAGTGTGACGTCACCTCACAGTATAAAACCCGTACGTTAACCGAAGAAAGGAGAGGTGATTTCCAAATCGAGGCAACTTTGAGAGCAAGGTGAATTCGAAAGCGAAGTATTTTCTGATAGAAGTCCAGATTGATAATTGGACGATCCAAGGTGTTAAAGAGAAGTTCGATTAACGATTTGACGATATCGAAAGGATTGAGGAAATAGTTTCTTCGTATAGTGAGGTGACGGATAGACGTTTAATTAGTAAGAGATTTTGTTCATAGTTTCTAAGTATTTGATTTGTCGAATTTTCAAAGGGGAATTAATATTAAGTTAAGCTAAGTAGCTGAGTTTATTGTCGGGTTGACTTGTTGATTTTCGTTAATAAATTTTGTTTGGCTTATTGACATTTGTACGTAGTACATTCTAATTGGTACAAGAATTACAGAGAAGACTGCAAATCAATTCAGGATAAACCGCAACCAAGTCAGGCACACTCCATAATCTCCACTGCATCAATCACCACTGTGGATGACATAATCAGAAGTGATAGACGAGTTACAACTCACATATAGTCCACATATAACTCTGACCCGTCACTATGATACTTTCACATTTTTAGACCTCTCAAGGAAGCTTTGTGAGGGCAAAGATTTATGTTGGACAATGAGATGGAGGATAGGGTCAAAGAATTTTTTTACTAGCAGCCACCAGATTTCTACATGAGGGGCATCAATCAACTTGTGAGATGCTGGAAACTTTGCCTAAACAAACATGGATATTTCTTTTAGATTCACAATAAATGTTTGCCAGTTCTGATATGTCCACTTTTCATTTGGGCAACCCTTATATATTATTATTATTTTAAATTTAACATTAAAACCTATAAAACTCTAAAGGAAAAATCTAAAAAAGATATAAAACAAACCACTAAAAAATGCATTATTATTGTGTAACTTTGAACTAAATACTTTGAACTTAGATACTTGAATTTATCATCTAGAAGTTAAAATTATAATTTTTAACAATTCGTTACGTAAGAGTTAATCTATTAGTATCAGCTTTCAAGAGAGTCTATCTACAACAATATATAACTCTAATTTCACTTATTTGTATAAAATTGTATAAAACTGAAAGTAAAAATTTATTAATTTTATAAATAATTTCTAAATTCATTCAGAATTTTTTTTAAAAATAGTTTCTACTCTGAAGCCATAAGAAAGCTGTTATAGATTGGCTAAGTTCACATTGAGAAGGATGAATAGCGAGAGATGTATACAAGGTCAGATGATATATGAAAAACTTTTCATGTTCCAATCCCATCTGAATCCAGATACATCATAATGGCAAGTAAACATCTTTATCATCTTGGTCAAATGATTAACAACTCATCCAGATTTTAAAAAATATAAACAATTCAAATTTCTAAAAACAATTTTAATTTTACAATACTGTTCAACCTTTTACTAACACCAGAAGTATATTACACTTACAATCAAAAATCGAAAAGTTCAAAAACGTTTGTGGGACGATCTTTTATAGGATACACGCCGGTAACAGGTTCAATTTTTGATTGTAAGTGTAATTTTAATTTTATCAAGAAATGTGTAAATTAATAATCGATTAACAATCACTTTAAAGATTAAAAATTTATCTGACAGGTATCCAACAGATCCAATATAAGACACCCTTATACTGTGAACACAAAGTTTGAATCTTATTGTTGTTTTCAAATTGAGAAAAAGATTTTTAAATAAATAAAATAAAAAATAATAAATAAAATTCATCAAGTTTACAATAACTTTTTCATTACATTTGCATTTCATTAAAAAGAAAAAATGTTAAATGTGATACTTAGAAATTATATATTATTTTAATAATACAATTATCTTTTGTCTCCATTGACAATTCATGTCTTAAATATTGAAAACAAACTCTTTATTAATACTACAATGATCAATGAGCATAATGTCTTTTTTGTTTATATAAATTATTTTAAGGTTATTGTAAGATGGGATTGGATTGAAGAAATAAGGCAATGCAACACTTGAACAATCTGCCAAAGATGGAGAGTGCTTCCTAAGATGATTTTCTACGTGAAACTGGCCCTTTTCAGGTTTAGAAATATGAAGAAAATCCAGAAAACTCCACCCAGCTGGCCCAATACTGAGACCCACAACCAATTACCAGTGTTCAGTGGTTTTATCCACTCAGGACCTAGTGGACACTATTCTAAGATAATCTGATTTATGTTGTTTTAAACATTTTATTTTATGTTTTTAATTTAAATATTTTATTATATTATTATTATTATATTTTGTATAATTTTATTTATGATAACTGTTATAATAATGAAGTTATTCAATTGGACAATATCTTAAGAAAATAAATTTTAGTTAGTATAGTAAGATATATTATACCATATTTACTAGCATATAAGACAAGGTTTTTATTCATTTTTCACTGCTCCAAAAACCTAGGTCATCCTATACACACAAGCAAAGGATTCTTTGCATTTTTGCAATAATTTTTGTGAATCATGTATTCGCATTTTTTACAGATGCTCACCATATGGTGTTTAAAAATAAAAGTGTAGTATTTTATCTAAGTCATTTGAATCATTCTTGTGTATTGTCAAGACTAAAGATGAATAGCAATAGGAAAAGCAAAACTTTTAAATTGAATTCCAAAATCATATGGAAGCCCAATATAAGTTTAAATTTATTCTCAGGTGAAAACAGATGATTATTCAGAAACCAGAATTCAGAGAAACTCATAAGTGTAATTGATGGAGAGTGGATTCGACTGTTAAGAATAGGCAAAAAAGTTCCAGATTGTCCAGCTTTACATGAACAAATTATGTTGTCAATTTTACAAGATTTTTCCTTAAAGTTTAAAATGCCAGTAATTTTTGCGAGACAATGTGTGCATTTACGTGCATTTGATAGAAAATTAGAATTGTATTAATAAATCTAATTTTCTTTATTCTGATCTTTAAAATCACACCTCGTCCTATATGCGAGATCGTCTTATATGTGAGTAAATACGGTATATGTCAAAAAAATATGTAAGTATATTTTTAACAAACATTTCACATAATCAATTATAAACATATTAAAATACTGTAGACTCTGCTTTTTGAAATCATTTTTGTACTATCCTAAACTAAAAATAATTGACTGATAACATTAATCAGAATAAGTAAATAAGAATATAATTAGAGGAAATTATGGTTTTATTGATTAATGTTAAAAGGACATATTAAAACAATTAAAAAACTGTAACTTGAAGATTTATTAATAATTAATAATTATTATTATATTTAATATATAATTAATTCACTATTGTTTATATGTTACCAACTTTAATAACAGCTAGAGTAATGCTAGAAATTTAAGCTATGATTTTGTAAGCAAATAGTGATTAAAATGATTAATGTTAAACATTGAGTAAGACTGATGACAATAACTGATAATGATTATTTGTTATCAACCACACATCAAGGCTGATGGCACTAAAATAAAAATTAAAAAAGCCTATTTACCTAAAGATAATGGTAATTATAACAAAATTCTGATTATAAAGAACAACACTTTTTATAATATATTTTACCTTGTATGTTTTGAAACATGTTAACTTTAATAAAATTAGCCAACTGATAACATTATCTGTGATTACAATAAGCAGAGTGTATTGTATTTAAAACATGCAACAACAATACACATCTTTACTTGTTATATAATGATATTTTAACTTACATAGCAGCAATAATTGCTCCACCAATCATGGCAAATACTGTTGAAATAATGGCACTGCTTCTTCTTATTCTTTAAGTACATAAACAAACATATAAATATTATATCATAAAAATTATTTTAAATATATAAGCAATAAATCATAACTTACTTTAATACTATATATTCCCCTACAAGAGTCATTAAAATAGTAAACCTCCTTAATACTGTAAACATTGGTAAACTAAAATATAAAATTTTCATTAAGATAAACTTAGATGCAAAATATTTCTAAAATAAATAGCTAAATGTATTATTGTGTGTGTTAAAATTAATTATACCTGCTATAATATATAAAAAGGTTACTTTAATTTCAATTTAAAATAAAAAGAAGAAACAATTTTAAGCAAGTTGTTGACAGGTTACATATAAATTTTCTAATCAAATGATTAAATTTATCATAAGAAAAAGTAATTTAATTTGAATAAAAACCAAACATTTTTAGCTTTTTTTGCAATATACTTTGCAAATCTATTTAGTCAATACATAGTGATTCTTTGCCTAAAGTCCAAGAACTCCTTGGGGATTCATGGATAATTTCAGAGAATCTGTGATGATATCAGTAATACTCAAGGCCACTAGTGTCAGATTACTGAATGTGTCAAACTAGCAAAGGATCAAATTACTGAAACTGTACTGTATTTTTAATTAAAATAGTCTTTTTTTTAAATAGAAAAGTCCCTAAAGATGAAGAAATTTATTATATAAATTAATTAAATCATTAAAACATTTCAATATATTTGAAAAAGAAAACTATTTGGAAAAAACATGTAATAATAATAAAATAATCATAAAAATTTCTAAAATAATTAAAACAAATACAAAAGAAAGTAAACAATCTTTAACTAGAGAATTTAATTCAATTTTTGCTCAAGATTAAAAGTTCTTCCTCAATAACTATTTGTTCTTGAACACAAATTGAAAGATTAATTCCAAACTCTTGCTGCAGTTTTTAAATTTTTTTGATAAATTAATTTTTAAAAATTATTCAGTTCTAAAAATGATTAAATAATACAGAAAAATTATAAAAAAATTGAAAGATAAAATAATCTTAGTAATAAGATATTCAATTAAATTACCTTAAATGTTTAGTTCCACCTAAACCACAAATTAAATTTCCTACATAAAAAAGTGGTATAGGCCAAATCTAAAAAGAAAAAAAAAAAAAAAAACTCAAGTCAGAATTATAAATGCTATATATGTCTAATTATAAAAGGGAAAATCAATAAGAATAATTCTCTTGATTTAGATTAAATGATAATTTAACTTCACTGATTACAATTAAGAATTTATTTTTCATTATTTGATTTTGTTTGTGACATTTTCTGTACTGTTCTTTCTGTGCACTGGAAGGAACTTTTTTCCATATCTACTGTTAGTTCAGCCATGCCCACAATGGGGATGACTGGGTGATAAGGAACAGGGGCCAACAAATCCAGGACATATCATCCAAGAAAAATTCTTGGGAAGTTACTCACCTGGATATGATCCCAAATTCCAGAAAGATAGGCTACATCTAAACCATCTTGGCCATTCAGCTACCTTTATCCATCTATACAATTCAATGACTAGATAGCTTAATTCAAGCAACAAAAGTACATTTTAAAAACTTTGTCATATGATTGAAACCATTTCTTTCATTCCAACATTAATAGTAGTGTTACAGTAATACTACTATTAACTTTAGCATATAATTAATGCTACTGTACATAATGTACATTATTATTATTCGTTGTAACGGCTTCATTCACATTAAAAAATAATCAAAAAAAAACTTGAATAATTCATTTTCCTCTTTTAGTATATTTTGATTTTAAAATAAAGAAAAATATGCTCAAACTCTTTGGGCAGATTTTCTTTATTTTAAAATCAAAACATTTAAAGTACAATTGTAGACTTAAATATTTTTACAAAAATATTTAAGTCTACAATTGAAATTTCATATCAAAAATTATTTTCATTTGCAAAGGGAAATTTTGTTCTCATTGGAAAATACTGTATTACTGTGGTATGAAATGTATAATATACAAGATTAATGCATTAATGGTTTGCCATTTTGTACAAAAACTCTATTCCCACTTTCTTCTTTATGAACCCTGGTGTCGTAATACGCAACTTAGAAATTCAATAAATTACAAACATTATCATAATTACACTTACAGACAGTTATCCTATTGCATGCTCTAAAACAAAAGCTAATTGAGTAAGTTATTTAAGATTTGATTATGAAAATCATTTAATTGATTCTCATAATCATTTACCCATCATTAATTGTTATAGCCTAATGTCTACACAAGGGATGTACAACCTGCAGCTTACTTAATATTTTTATGCAGTCCACTGCTGCACCCCAAATTTTTTAGGTGCATTTTCATTTCTTTTGGTAAAGTATGTTGTAGAATTATTCTTGTTTCACTGAATGTACTTTTATGTTGAAATGATATAACTGGTGCTAGAAAATTGTTTTATCTAGAAAACTGTTATACATGTGAGGTAGTATGTACTGTTGTGAACAATTCTTTTCATGCATGAAAAACATCAAACTGCTGAAAGAAATATGTCAAGTGATTCCCACTTAACTAATAGTCTTAGAATTGAGAATAGTAACATAAAAGCAGATATTGACAATGTTATAAAAGAAAGGCAATGTCAAAAATCACATTGCATTTATTTTTATTTTGTACGAGTATAATTTTTTTACTGTCAATAATACAGGATTTTTTGTAATTATATACAGGGTGGGCCAACGAAAACGAAACGGCAGAGTTAATGAATAACACATTATCAGCCTTAATTTTATGATCAATTTTTTTTTTCTTGCACGATTTCCAAGATGTCTCCCTCGAGAATAAAATCAACCTGTCCGAGTGATTTGCTTAAATACAAATCCAACTATCCAAAATCTCTGCCGTTTCATTTTCGTTGGCCCACCCTGTATATTTATTTGTTATTAAAATTTGATATTCATATTTTGAACTTTTTAAAAGCATATATTTATATAAGGTACTTTCATGGCCCACTGAATATGCATAAATTTCTAATTTGGCCCATAAGGATAAAAGGTTGAACAATCTTATATACAGATATATTCTTACATTTAATTTAAACCTACAAATTAAACCTGTATTAAATTAACGTAAAATTGATAAATTAACTGATATTAGAAACAAATCATCAATATTTTAAAAAGTGTAATGACACATTTTGTTTGTTTTTTTTCATTTTCATTAATAACAACAAAATTGTTATAATTATAAATTTCAAACTTACTTTATTTGGTACGTCAAATGACATGGATGGAAAACTCACAATACGTAAACTCCTGCCTAAATATAATACAACAATGGTTGCGATCATCTGTGAAAACAAAAATTAAACATCAATTTTTATATTGTTTAACATCATTTCTAACAAGTATTTAATACAAAAGTAAAAACAATTATTTAAAAAGTTATAAAAATTGATGAATATAACATATAGAATGTTTCAGATAGTTATTTTGGAATCCAGTCATTTATTAGAGAAATTCAGAAGTATGTGCATGTTTTATTTCTTATAAATAACTGTATCAATTCAATAATTTAATAATAACCTTCCCAAAGACTTTAATATAGTTTCTGTCATCAGTACTAACTAAATTTTTAATCATTACAAAAGCATTTGTTTACTGTAATTTTGTTAGATTAAAAATTTCTGCTATAAATTAAATTAAATTATTCCTCTAGTACTGCCATGTCCAACATGCCCAACTGGAGGTTTTCTGTGGTCCTTCTGAAGTGTGTAGCTGTATATATATTTTGCATTTTGTTATTCATAAAAGTTTTTAAAATTTTTATTGCGCATAAGCAGATTAGCAAGTAAAAAACCATGAGCAAACAGATAATTAATGTGTCCAATATTAGCCAATGACAAATAATTGATGGTAAGTCCTATGTATGCCAACACAAACTGCTTCAATTCCACTCTGGTCAAATTTTTCTGTTTGGGTTAGCTTAGTCCAGTTTTTTTAAGTAGCAAAACTGTGCTGAAAATCCAATCAGTCGGACACATTTCTATATACTGGAATAAGATACAGATTAAATTGAGTAGCAGTTTTAGCAGTTATATTTGAGCATTCAAAGTTCATTGAGCACACACATTTCAAGCAAGTATGAACAGGAAATTTTCCAGGAAATATCCCAGAAAATTCTTCTCATCCCAGGAAATCCCACAAATTTTTTAAAAGTTCACTTTTTCTTATTTTATGTTAAGGTTGTGGAAATTTTGCCAACAGAAAGTATAATGAACTCATAAACTGTCAGAACACATTTGTATTTATTAATTTTAAACCTATTTAGTTTTTTAATTTTTCCTCGTTATGGCATGTCACAAATGATCAATAATCAATATGAAGCTTATTTATGGCAGGACTCTGAAAATTCTTTACTTGTCAGAACGTGTAATATCTGGAATAATTGTGCTTATGCTATCTTAATTTTTAATCATGCCCAGTAGCTTCAATAACTGCATAACGCCAGGTTGTGCAAATTGGGCAAGGATACAAAGGATACGAAGTCTGCAAGTGCGAAGTTTTTCTTTATAAACCTAATTTCATTGGCTTTAATAAGCCAAACAAATTGCCAAATTATCGGGCTATAAGCTCGATGCCACTATTAAAGCACCGAAGAAGACAAATCAAGAATACTAGAGAGCAAAATAAGTACTACAATCTCGAAAACAAACTAGAAATCTTCCAGGCTACGAGTGAAAAAACACATAACATCTATTTTCTCTTAAATGCATTAAACAT
The DNA here is from genome assembly GCF_030686945.1 of Centruroides vittatus. Taxonomy (NCBI): domain Eukaryota; kingdom Metazoa; phylum Arthropoda; class Arachnida; order Scorpiones; family Buthidae; genus Centruroides; species Centruroides vittatus. The sequence goes on from NW_027122581.1 coordinate 863,778, forward strand.
GATTCCACTCATATCAATTGAATCAGAAAGAACGTTCTTGGTAGCAAAACTTTTCATTACTGAAATAAAAATCAGATTGAGTAATGGGAGTATTGATCATCTTTACTTTTTAAAATCTTATTATAAAAATTTACTGTAATATTTTGTATTATGTTTTATTTAAAAAACGAAATTACCTTTTAAGTTAGAAGTTTGATCTAAGTTCTTTTTTTTTAAATTTTCAACTCAATTCAAAGCATTTTTTTTGTCGTCTTTGTTGTTGTATGCAGTTTCCAGCAAACTTTAATAAATTTTTTTTATTTGTAAAAATTTCTACATAATTCAAAGGTAATTTTCAATATATGTATCTTACACTGCATTATTAATACGATTTTGGAGGTTGCAGAACGTATTAAAATTTAAAAAATGAAAAATAATTATATCATTTGATTTCATGATATTTTGTATATCTTAAAAATAATTAATTCTATCCCAGGATCCTGGAAAACAGTTCACTTTTATCCCAGAATTCTGCGACAAGCAAAAGACTGGGAAATGAGAAACTCTAATTCCTGCCAATCATTTCTGCACAGGTCCAATCTGAGTCAGTGTGTGCATCAGTCTATTGCTCTGGAGAATCTGAGATCAAGTCCAGGAAAGCAACTCCTGAAATTTTTAATGACTAGTCTATCTTGAGTATGTCCCATCTTTACCACTCAGTTGTCACCATTGTGGCCCTGGTCCATTGTGATGGATATAATTGAAAAGTTTACAGAGTCCTGTTAGTGTCCACAAAGCAGAGAGTTGAAAATGAAAGAAAAGAAGGCAACAATTTTTACTAATTGAAAGAAGGACAACTGAGAAGATTAGAGTGGATTAATGGGATAAGGATGTGGTAGATCACTTCAACACAGAAGTGATCTACCACAGGGAGATGTCTCCCAGGAGGATTTTCTATGGGGAAACTGTCCTCTATTTAAGTGTCAGACATTGGCCTGCTCGATAGTGAGTCAGCAATGTTTTATGAAATAATGGATACATTGATACAAAATTGTATTGACAGATCTTCAGACATAAAATCTTTAGAATTTTTATCACTTTTAGATGTTAATAATTTTAAATATTACGAAAAACAATTTTCTGAAGAGAGTTTTAATTCTTTAAGTAAACTTTGTGGAGAAGTTTTTGATTTATCTAAATTATGTAGTGAATTGAAATAGTGAATTCATGTCCAGACTATATTGGCAAGTCACTCTTAGACATAAAACATATTATAATTAATGATAAGCTGAAAAAAATGTACTAAAAGAATTACATGATTTAATATTATCAATTTTTATGGTACCATCTATGAGTGCATCTGTTGGGTGTATTTTTCAACCATGAAGTGAATTCATACATTTGCAAGGAACGCTCAGTCAGCTGTCACTAGCATTGCTTTCAATAGAAAAAGAGCTTTTAAATACTTTGATGGAATCAACAACAAGCAATTTTTATAAAGTAATTAATGACTTTGCAGAAAAAAGTTGCTGAACAGTTAGTTTATAAAACATAATAAAAACAAGTTTTTATATCTTTGTTTCATGTCAATGTATCTATTTTAGAATTAAAATAAATACCTTATTTTACAGACTATAAGATGCTAGGGACTATAAGACGCACCTTAATTTTTAAGCAATTTTTTTTAAAAAATACCTATAAGACGCACCTGAATTTTAGAGGCAATTTTTCGAAGAAAAAAGTGAGTCTTATAGTCCGTAAAATACGGCAGTATATTTTTGTCACTTCCAATATTTGTTTAAAATTTTTATAGAAACACAGCGTTCCTATCATCAAATTTCACCACAAGCCACTGGTATAGATACTTCCTTTCAGAAAACCTCCAAAGACAAAAGTCTAGTGGTATCAAATTACATGATCTTGGAGGCCAATTTACATCACCTTTTTGAAAAATTATTTATCTCGGAAAACTGATTTGTAACAAAGTGATACCATCGTAAGTCGTGTGGCAACCAAATCTGCCAAACAGTTGTGAACAATGCAAAATTGACATTCTTGAATCCCATTCAACATTTTCATACATTGCATTGATGTTTTCATTTGTTCTGCCACTCCTCAGCTTACAAGATGTCGAACAATTAAAAACTGCCCCAGTCTCTTCAAATTTGGCGAGATTAGATGACAAATCGCAAGCTCTGTCGGGCTCGTGTATGCCGAACACATCACATAATCTTTGACAAATATTTTTTAAGACACACTCATTTTGGTGATAAGTTTTTTAATAAGAATACATTCTTATCACATATATGTAACCATGAACGAAATTGTCAAAGGTTATATATGACACACATTACAAAAAAGCATTGGCTACAGATGACGATTGTGAGGTATATATAATTGAAATACTATAGTTCTTATTCGGAAGACCCTTTATGAATAATACAGGTATACCTCGAGTTACGTCGCTCTCGAGTTACGTCGTTCCCGATTATACGTCGTTTGTCAAGAAAGTATATGGAAAAATAAAAATCAAGTTTAAATCAGTTTATTCGACTTTAAATCTGTCCGCCATTGAAACATTGAAGTCGTAATATCACTAGAAAAGCATTAAAAGCACATAAAATCATATTAAAATATGTACATTTACAGTAAATGTTAGTATAATAATCATAAATCTTAGAGAACGAAACATGAAAACATCTGTGTTTATGTGTTGTCTTATTTAGCGGTCTTTAAGTGCTCATTATTGGCGTTTAGTTACGACGTAAGTCGAAACTACGACTTACATCGTAACTACAGAAGTAAATTTGACTTACGTCGTTTTTCGACTTACGTCGCCTCTCCTGGAACCAATTACCGACGTAAGATGAGGTATACCTGTACATGACTTTGAAATATTAATTTTTAATGTATAGTTTGCATAGTATTAACATATGCATTTTTAGTATACTTGAAATTAAATCAGAACATAATGAATGTTATATAGGGTAGATGTACCAGTTTTGGCCAGAACTGGTACTACACTGGCCAAAACTGGTACATCTACCCTACTGAATTATAGGCATTGAAAGCTTACCTGACCAATCCCTAAAGCATGAACGGAAGGGAATCTATAAAAACAGCCAAATTTAAATATTGTTTTTAAGAAAAACCTTGTTTAAAAGATTAAACTTAACTTACTTATATGTAGTTAACACTATTTTATTGATGACAATAATTAAAAATGACGAAAATCCATACAACAGTGCAGAAAATACACGTAAATATAATGGACTGGTTGATTCACAATTCTCCATCAACATTTTCTCGTTATTTTCACACTGTACCGTTTCCTGAATTTCGCTGATGCACTTATATTCAGATCCAGTCATTCTATCATCGTCGACTCCATCTGACAATTATAAACAGATGAAACACACACATTTCATTTTGTTCGCCATTTTTAACAATTTAGCGACCACGCTGCCATCTACTTTGTTTAATATTATTATATTAAAAAATAAAATTTTATACAGCAAGATCCGTAAAGATGACATTCTTAGTAATAGTATAATTATAAATTAAAGAATAGTTGAATATTTATTTTGGTAAATAGTTAAGATTTTAATTCACATTCTAACTTATATGATATGGTAGAGATATTAGCGAGGTTTAGATCGAAGTTTTAAACGCGAAAACGTGTACGTTGGACGTTCAGCGCTGCTTTCCTGTAAGCCCAAAGTTTGACAATGGCGTTTGGAATGTCGAGCATGATTCCACTGACTTTCCAAACGCCATTGTCAAACTTCTAGGCTTACAGGAAAGCAGCGCTGAACTTCCAACGTACACGTTTTCGTGTTTAAAACTTCGGCCTTAACCTCGCTATTCTAGGCAGTTCCGGAATGGAATCAACAAATAGAAAACATTAGCGAGGCTGAGGCGTAAGTACAAACGTTAAACTTGTACGACAAGCAGAAGTACACGTTTGACGTTTTAAGTCCAAGTAAAAGACCTTGCGGCGCTCGTTCACAACGTCACATGACTCAGTGAACGTCACTAATTTTCTCACGGAAAATTTGTTGAAAAAATGGCGGAGCCCACCAGTGGCGAGTGGACTCCGTCTTCGCTCATTCGGCGGAGACCAGACCCTAAACACTGGGAGTCCCATCGTGGGTTCGCGCCTCGCTCGGACGGGCTAGCAGCATGGTGTTATTCGGGTTTTCTCCATATCGATGACGCCTGAATAGAGACCAGTTTCCCATAAAAGTTCTCCCGGAAGGCATTCATTCCCCGCTCGCGATTAGGCCATTCTATAAGGCCTGTTCTTCGGCCGCCTAGAGATCCACCACAAGTCTCTCGGAGTAAAAAGGCGAATAGCCATAAAACTTCATATGAACCACCAACTACGAAAGAAAAAATGGTGGATACATTTAACATCGAGGGTTACCAGAAAAGGTAAATAAACAAATTAAACTGTTTAAAAGTATTTATAGGATGTTTAATAACACTAAATAATTATTTTTAATTAGCGTGGTGTCTCCTACCGTACGATAGGACTACCTCATACTTTTGTCGAGGGAAGTAGGCCTAGTGGCTTATGTAAATTCAAAAGCAACTCGAAAAATTAATTTTTTAAAAATTACAAACGTATTACGCTGTTGATGGTAGAAGATGCTGTGAAAGAATAAATCTACCTCAACAAAATTATGATAAGCTATTATGAACACAGATATATGTAAATTCTATAGGCACTTCACATCACTTGCTAAAAAATTAAATAATTTATGGATTAAAATCGTCAGTTTCTTTACAATATTATTCTTAAATGCTTAAATAATCATTATTTTAATAAAATACGTCATAATTTTAACCACAAAAAAAAAATTAATCCGATTGTCTACTCGCCATTCTAGACGTAGCAAACGCCATTATCGACCGTCTAGATCAGGGATGGGCAACCTTTTTCTATGTAAGGGCCGCATTTTAAGACTTTTGAACTGATGCGGGCCGCATACAAGAGAATGATAAAAAAAATGTTGGTAAATCAGAATTATTTATTCATACATAATTATAAACTAGCATAGGTATACTTAATTTAGCTTCTGGAACTGATGTAAACGTAATATATTGGAAATATTTGAATATTCGTCACTGCTAGTTTTAAATTAGTTTCCATGTGTCTGTTAGCTGGTTTCTTGTTTTAATTTTTACTAAATTCATTGCGGGAAAAACTATTCATATACATAAGTTGTAAAAATAACGTTTGAATTTTTCCAGCATACTTCCTTAAGCTGGGAAATTGATATATTTATTCACATTTTATGCGTCGCGGGCCGCAAAATATATGAATGTGGGCCGCATGCGGCCCGGGGGCCGCAGGTTGCCCATCCCTGGTCTAGATGACGGCGCTCGTCCGTCCGCCGTTCACGTTTTGGGCTGAATACGTGCGCCTCAATCTCTCTATTATTTATTTGTACTGGACATGGAAATAAAATAGCGGAAGCGAAACATGAAATGACAAAACTCTCAAGAATATAGTAATAAATAAAATGCTTTTGATTGTTTGCCATTTATATTTTTCACAATTTTACGTGGTAGACCTATTATACATACATAATATTAACAGAATGCGTATAACACAAAATATCTATAACTATTGATACTAACCATATCACATAACATGTCCGTCGAAATAAAAAAAACTTGCCATAGCCTAGTACTTCTAGCCAACACGAAGACGGCCGGATGGCCGAGCGGTAAAGGTGGCAGCCTACCGCTCTGGGGGACCCGGGATCGAATCCGAACGGGTCGAATAATCCCAGGAATTTTTGGGGGGTGGTCCGTTCGGATATGTCGGGCCCCGTCCCTCACCACCCGGTCGCCCCATTGTGGGCCTGGCCGAACCCATAATGGGCCTACTAAAAGAGGCCCTCTTAGTGCCCACAGGGCGGAAAGAGTTAAAAAAAAAAAAAAAAGCCCAACACGAAAGACAAGATATGACGAAATCTAGTGCTTAACTTTTTTGTCAATACGTGTATTTTGTGCAAATCTAAAATATTCCTTGGGTTGTTCGCCCCCGAATTCGATCCCGAGTTCTCTATAATACTATGCTGACAATTTAACCACTCAGCCATTCGGCCGTCAACCGCGATAAGTATGGAAAAGAAGCCTTTTTAGACCTCACAAGGTGAAAAGAGCCAAAAAATAAATATAAATCAATTATCTTTTCAAAGCAAACTTCCGTTCTATATGAGAATGTTACACAGACCAAGTTATCTGCAGCTGTCTGCTTTTAGATTTTCTAGATTTGCACATCGAAAACTGTTATAACGGATGTTGATTTAGTAATTCAGAACATATAAAACAAAAACAGCTGTATTGACTAAAGATAAAATATTCATGAGTGTAAAAAATCAAGTAAATTGCCTCACATTTAAAATCATTTTATTTTTCACTTTTCATCATTTTTTTTTTCTAATATACAGTACATACAATGTGTCCACAACATTCAGGAACACTGAATTGTTATACTTAATCTAGTTAAATTACTTATATTGCACTTTATAAGTATTGGACACATTGGACACTTGGAGTTGGACTTGGACATTGGAAAAATTGGACACACTCTTCTTTCAAGGAACTAAAATATAATTTTTGCTCCTATCTATAATCTCATCTTTCTCTGAACCGTACGGTAATATACCAGTTTACTAATATGGAGATCTATGAGCTTAGACATTTTCAAAACTCTCCAGTCACCGGTTTTTTCTTGCTCATCACGGACCGGCCAAAGGAATCACCCACTTTTGGACAGATGAGACAGGCGGATGGAGCAGACGGAGAAGAAATTCCGTCTGCATTATGTTATGGACGTGTGCACACAATGGGTGGGCAGGCAGACGGAGAGGACGGATCGTATGGAAGGAAATCCGTCTTGCATTCTCGAGGAAGTAGCCTTTACACTCACTTCTAACCCGATGCCCACCAATCGCCGAGTGGATAAAACCACTGAACACTGGTAGTTGGTCGTAGGTTCGCGCCTCGCCAACAGGCTGGAGTTTTTCGGGTTTTCTTCACGTTAGTCGCATTTAAATAGGGGGCCAGTTTCCCCATAAAAGATTTACTGGGAGGCATTCCCCTAAGTAGATCACCCATTTGTCGCGTTGCCGTAATGCAATAAAACCGAAACACTAACCCGGTGCCCAGTCCTGGTACTCAGGAATTTTATGTCAACGGCTAAAGGAGGAATTCATATACTTTGCATAGGACATTTATTAATGAATCTAGACTGATTTGATATTAATGTAACGTTCAGACGTTATAACAAGAGAGTAGTCAAATTGTTGAGGGCAAAACAAATAAATTAAACTTTTGAGATTTGTTTCAAACTAAACACATTCATAAGGAGCAAAAATTTATAAAATTATAACTCAACAAAAAAGATATTTCCTATAAAAGTTCATTTAAAAAATGCTATAAGAAATATAAAAAGTTTATTAAAAGCATTCTTATTCATATGAATATTTCAATTATTATAAATGAACATTTTTGGAAGGTACAAATGACTAAGATAACCTTTTTTAGCAAGCCCATTATGTGTTCGGCCAGATCTACAACGATCTAAGTAGCCAGTTTATTGTAAGTAACTACGGTGGGTTGTTCTCTTCACGTTTCTTTGATAATTTACCTGTTCCGTTTACTAGATACAGTATTTCAACGGTACCGGACTAACCAGATTTTCCTAACAGAAATGGCATCTTTTCCATTTATGGCGGATAATCGAGAGTCTATTATAGTTTATTATTATTTTTCCGGTTTTGATATGCAGTATATATCAGAGGGAAAGTATGCCCCCTCAAAAGTTTTACATTTTTTGACTCAAAAGACCTTGAAACGTCAAGAATAAAAAAAACTTCGGAGTTTTTTTCTGTATGTATGGATGGTTCGTGAGTGTGGAGTACGATTTTGTTTACTCTCTTTGATGCTTAATAACTCCTGTGCTTTTTGTCGAAAATTTCTGAAATTTTGCATGGAAGTTTGTGTATTAGGGGAATTTTTGCTGTTAAATTTTGGTGATTAAAGGTCAAGGGGATAGGCAGATATAAGGGGTCGTGTGTGTCTCCAGTAGGGTCAAACTTAATGACGATTTTACTCGTTATTAGCATTTACAATTTTTTTATAAAACTCATTCCTACCCTCAAAATTAAGCTTTGCCATTTTATAATAATTAAAAATATAAAAAGTTTTTTAAAAAATATCATCAAATATATCAATAAATATTATAACAGACGGCACCACGCACGCAGTTTTAAATGTTGCCGAAAAAGTTAACCAACTCGTTGATGAAATTTTTTTAAAAAATAGATACAAGCTTAAAGTAGTACACAATAATTATATGATGCATCTGATATCTGTTACCTCAATTTATCTAAAATTTATTTTTATTAAATTTATATTTATCTAAAGTTAATCAAATTTGGTGATAAAACTAATAAAATTTTCTAGTCGATTTAGTTTACACTTGTCTATATGTAAATTATATCAATACATAATTTATTTTTTAACTTGAAAAAGTAAATATATTTCTATTTATGCATAAAACAGTTTATTTAATTTTTTAACCAAATAATGTAATGAAGAATAAATTATTATTATTATTATTAAAGCAAGAAGAAATTCACGTATATTAATTTTCTTAACTGCACCGTGTACTTTTGAGGTCGTATTTTAAAATTATAAAATTTCCAATTAAAATAATACAATATATTTCTAGTAATAAGTTATTTAACAACAAAAATAAATATTAGGAATATAAAATTAATCAATATTCCTCACTTTTATTCGAAAAAATTAACCTATATTTATATTTGGGTATAAATTACGTGTTTAGTATTTTCGAAAGAGTTTTTTTTTTACAAGAGTACGCCTTTTTAAAATATATATATATATCGTAATTAATTAAATAATAACTTTATCAATTTGGAATTTAAAAAGAAATCCATTTATCAGGTAAAATAATCTTATCTGAAAAATCCTACAACCGGAGAATGTGTATTAAATAAATATCCTCATCTTTGGCAACATTTGATGCCTGCTGAGGATAACGGAGTTCCTTTTTCCGGCTTAATTGAAATAAAACCTTAATAAATTCAGCACACACTACTGTAATTATACTATATGTACAGGTACAATAATTAAATTCTTATGTAACAGTTAGATTTATTGTATTAAAACATTAACGGGTGGTAAAGTTGTGAGGACGTGATGATACTGAATATCATTAATTAATAATTCATTTTGAATAAAAGTTACATGGACCGTGCAATTTAAATAACTGTGGCATTATTTCTCGTATTACGCAAACTGTAAAAATTTTGATTCATACAGAAATAGCCTACTTATAAATATTCATAATTTATAATAGTGGGGATACTCTGTATTTATCAACCGTTAATATTTTACTGCAGCCGACTGGAATCTTTTGAAATTTAAATTTATATTAATCCATTTTAAAATACAAATAAAAAATATTTTTATTTATTTCACGTCTTTTATTTTAAATGTAAAAACGCCATAAGATTGGATTATAGTTTGAGTTTTCTAAAATCTTTCCTCTATTAATAGCATCATACTGTCATATTTTAAAAATCTCTTTGAAGTATTGAAATTAGAAAATATTATATAAAATTCTCATTTATAAATAAGAATGTTATTTAGTTAAGAAATTTCCTGGATTACTTTGTATTTACGTTGTTGTTTTTGTTGGAAATGTAAACATTTAGAAATAAATTAGGCCTATTAACGTTATAAAAACATATTTTAAAATAACATGTAAATCTGTATACAGGTTGAACCTCTTTAATCTGGCATTCTGTGATCCGGCACGTTTTGAATTTGTCGCCGCTAGTTTGTAGATCTTTTATGTCTATTTAGTCTATTTGATTCAATGAAATTAAGGGAAAGCCAAAGTACCAGAAGCAAACTACATTGCAACAGTGGTTGAAGGTCATTAGTGACTCATTCCAGCGTAGAAAATCCGTTTTACTGCACTTCCTCTGTCTCTGATGTACACACACTGTATCAGATAAGCATAGGCCTTAATGATCCTGCCTACCTTGAAGACACTGCTGATCATGAAGAACTTTCTAACCTCTGATGTAATCTAAAGTACAAGTATTTTTGATTTTAGATTGTATATTATATGAAACAATGAAAAACCTTGCTTGGAAGCATTAATGTTAATTCCTGAAGCTTAGTTCTATCTTTGATAATACTGCAATATAAGTATGGAATAAGCATGTGGTTACGTAGGTAATTTCCACAGCAGTCTTAAAGATCAATTTCTGTAATTCGACATTTTCTGTAGTCCAGCAATGGCCAGATCCCAAGGTTGCCGGATTAAGGAGGTTCAATCTGTATATGCCATACTCGTTAAAACACTCTCACAAATAGCACCACCCTCGTTCAACACCAGTAATACTGTACGGTACATGACCTAGATATACTGTTAACCCATAATAGATAAATAATATATAGCATATTTACAATATAAGTATACGGGATAGCGAAATTACGATAAAATACAACATTTTTAAAATAAACTAAAATATTGGATATTCTGTATTCATTTAGAGATGCTTAATAATAATAATTTACATTTATAACCTATATGTTTTTTTTATAATATAAAATTTTGCCATAAAAATATGAAACAACATTTTTATATGTATAATATTAATTTAATTTTAAATAATTATGAAACGATTTTAAGTACTTTTTCAATAAATTTAAGAAGTTTGCTTAAGATAGAATCTAATTTAAAGAAGATTAAGATAGGTTTAACATAGAGTTTATCTTTAACTTAAATTCTATAAGAGAATAATTAAGCTTAATAACTTTTGTATTTCACATACTGTATAATGTGCCTATATATAGTAGTAGTATACTATATATTTGTAGGTGTGTAAAAATAAATGTTTACGATTTTTTATCATGAAACTATCCATCCCGCAGTTCCATTGTTGCTTTCATACGTTGCTTCCAGAAAACTAATAGAATATCTTTCATCATTGAAATATGTTTGGCATGTTTCGCAAGAATTTTCGTTTTGATCAACAAAATATATTTATCCTTCAACTTTTTATTAAATATTTTTGTTGTCTAACGCTTTATCTAGCTTGAAAAATGTAGCCTTCTTGATTTCCAGTCGGTTATAATAAATATATATCGCACATATTAATTTATTTCATACCCATAATCACATATAATCAGTAACTAAATACTAATAAAAAATATTCGAGAATTTAAAAATCAATTTTAATAAGGCAGAAGAAAAAATACAAAACATAGAATTACAAATTAAGGAATTAAAAATGGAAGAGGAACTTGTGCACTTCAAAATGGATTCTCTAATTAATAATCGTAGTTCGAAAATATTTCCGAATAAGATATATGGAATTTTATAAACACACTCTGAATCTAGATTCAGTAGTTTTAGGAGATATCCTAGACGTAATTCAATTAATTAATACAAAAAACTCTGTTATCGTTAAGGAACAACCAAATTCGCAATGTTTTTTCACCTCTTTCATCAAACGAAAACAAGAAAATTAATCGGTGAATGGCAAAATATACAAATCTCAGCTGATTTTACAAAGGGTTCTCGTACAAGACGAAATAATCTTCTTCCCTTCTAAAGCAAAACCGTCATGTTAAACTTGATCATGATATTTTGTATTAGGTCAAGATAAAATAACATACTGTGTACTATTGAGACAAAACAATTAGTAAATGCGAAATAATTTTTTTATCAATTCCGTCAATAAAGATTTACACTACTTAAAGTCCGATAGGACTTTAAGTAGTTGTAAATCTTTATTGACGGGACTTTAAGTAGTGTAAATTTGCAAAGAATCGGTCTTACAATAAATACCATGAATAATCAAATGTTAGCAGTGATAAACTGGAATTGACAGGGATTAAAGAATAAAATTTCATCAAATGACCTATTACAGCTTAAACTTGAAGCAGATATCATTGGAATAACAGAAACATGGATTACTTACGAACAGTTTTATAAATTAAATACATTCAAAAACTACTTAATAGAAAATACTCCTGCTAGAACAACAACTGGACCAGACCGGCCTTATGGAGGAATACGCTTATTATTAAAAAATAATTTATGTAAAATTCTTCAAATAAAAAAGACTGATAACCTTATAATGTTATTAATCGAAATGACTAAACCTAAGTTTGCTAATTTAAGAAGTGAATTAATCATTGTTGCTATTGCCTATATTCCACCAGACAGGACAGACATACTAAAAGAAGTTTTCAAAAGGTGAGATAAACTTCTTCCTAATAATTACCGATCAATAGCTCTTCTACTTACCTTAAGAAAATGTTTTACGGAAATTTTAGCAAAAGAATTTTAACAATAGACCAGTAAAATGGACTTAGAATCCAAATTTCGATATGCATATGCAGGGGCGGATCTAGATTTTTCGGGGCCTAGGGCTTATTGAAGTCCAGTGGGGCCCCATTTTTTGTTATATTAAGAATCTTTAAATTGGGGTTTAAATCCATTTTTAATAACATCAAAATCAGAGTTGAAATATATTTACTTATGAAATGGTGTTGAATGACAAACTTTACATCTTATATTTAAAAAAAAAAAACATAAGAAATAAAGAAATATTATTAAGAAAAACGTATAAACAAACAAAATTTTAAATAAAATAAAATAAATTAAAATTATTAATATTAACTATTTTTTACTATACGATAAGTGCTCATTGTTAATGAAAAAGTATTAAAAATTTATGATGATAATTCAATTTTTGTGGGCTTTGACACTTGGGGGCCCAGGACTTAAGCCCTATTAGTCCCTATGTAGATCCGCCCTTGTGTATATGTAAGAAACAGAGGTACAGAATCTGCGATATTTTTGCTGCTATCAGTAATTCAACTTCACTTGCCCAAAAAACACAAGAAACCATTTACAGCATTCATAGATATTGAAAAAGCTTTTGATACGGTCTATGTGCCACTTTTGGTTCAAAATTTGAGAGATAAAGGAGCAGGAGAAAAGTTTTCCTATATAATGCTTAAGTTGTTTTCAGACTATAATACTAATATCATTCAAGGAAACAACATATTTCCTTCATTTAAATTATCTCGTGGAATTCTACAAGGCGATCCTCTTTCTCCATACCTGTTTAATTTTTATTTGACTAGGATTGATTAACTCTACAAACTCCATTGATGGCATCGAAATTGCAAACAGACCTTTTCAATAGGCCTATATATTATTTGCAGATGACAGGAACCGACAAAAATTTCTTTGCAAAGAAAAATTAATCAACTTAATTTATTTTTTAAATCGTTGCATCTATCAATTAACCCAAATAAAACAGATAACGAGTTTTAGATAAGATAATAAAATCTCAGAAAAGAAAACTAAGTTGTATATAGAAAATTTACCCGTACAATTAATCAAGGAAGTCGATTATTTACGAGTGACCTTTGAATCGAACGGTAGTTTTAAATCGCACGTTATCAAATTAAGTAACAAAGTGAAAGCAACAATTGATAATTTGCTACTTCTATGTTCAAGATTAAAAATCTCTAATATATGATTACATATGAGATTATATAATTCGCTAATAAATTCAAATATGTATTATGCAGGACCAATTTCTTATTTGGCCTGGAACGCTTCCATATTTACTTTCTTCGAAGATTATATCAACTAGAGAGAACCGTGCCTGGATATGCTATTCGACATGAAACATATCGATTCTGGTTCTTCCCAAACGCAAAATAAAATTTTAAAGTGACGAAAATATAACTTTTTTTACATCAAGAAATGTTAAATCAAAGTAGCTTATGACACGAAATTAATCGACTATGGCAAAGTTAAACAAAATTCTACAAACATTCGGTGTAAGTACCCTTTTGTTAGGGGCCGGATGGCAGAGCGGTCAAGGTGGCAGCCTACCGCTCTGCGGGACCCGGGATCGAATCCGAACGGTGAATCCCAGGAATTTTTCGGGGGGTGGTCCGTTCGGATATGTTGGGCCCCGTCCCTCACCACCCGGTCGCCCCATTGTGGGCCTGGCCGAACCCATATGGGCTTACTAAAAGAGCCCCTCTTAGTACCCACAGGGCGAAAAGAGTTTAAAAAAAACAATACCTTTTTGTTTGAGAATAATATTCGTGATTGGAAATACGGATTTACTTTACTACTAGATTCTGCAATATCACAAGGTATTTTTGATTTTGTGTTTGTAAAATGTATATTTTCTTAGAAGTGTCAAACACAAAATCGTGTTAATAACAACCACATGGCTTTTTTCCACCTTTATATTTTCTTTTATGTATATTTTCTTTTTGATAATTGTAATTATTTAGCTCCTGAGTAACAGGATTCCCACCCTTTATACTAATAAAGATTGATAATGATAATATTAATAAAACAAGATTACTCTACAAAATATTGCTCTACAGTATAAAGCTTATTTTTACTTATGCTCTCTAGAGTAAACAAATTATGTATGTAACTATATATATATATATATATAATATTAATTATTGGGTTGCAATTTAAAAAAATTGCAAACCTATAAATTACCACTGTCCGTTGGTATGTCTCTCCTCCTTTCATCTCGAGAACGGAGTCAGATAGATGAAAGACAAGATCAGACATGGAAAGTTTGGAGGCAGGAAGCCTCGATTAACTAGATATGAACTTCCCATGCAAATCGGAAATCACGTTATTTCAATTCAAAACTTTTCCCTTGAAAGCAGTTAATAGATGATCGGCACGACTCTATTGCTAACAGAAAAGTATGATGTACAGGGGCAAGCCACTACTAATTTGAGGTGGAGAGCATATATTTTAAATTAAATAAATTAAAAATATGATTAAAAATTTCAGCCCGACATTGTGACGATGTCACAATAAATAATCTCTTGTTAATTTATATGTTAATTTCAAACTATTATAATATTTTATTTAAAATTTATTATATAACATATCTTAAATTCGTTTCAATCATAAAGATAATTATCTACAAAAGATTTGTATTTATAAATACTCCATCTTTTTGTCAACGTGTTTGCATAGTTTAAATTAGTAGAATTAAAGAATGAACGTAGGAAAAGGTGTAAGTGCCAATTTTTCAAAATTTACTTTATTTATTTATTTTGCTGAAACATAATGTAGGCTAAGTTTCAATGCCAATGTCAATAAAAGGGGAGAAAGTGCTACAGCTATTAATTTAATTCCCAGCATTTCTCATAGATAGCCTCGATTGTAAATCATACGTGTATTTTCTTAAATAAAGCTGATTTCCTCAGCTTGATGTTGACGTAATATACACTGTTATTATTTAAAACGAATTGTAAAAAATAATTTTGTAATATTATAGATTTAGTCGAAATGATTGTTTATGTTAGTAATGTTCATCAGCATCAAGTTACTGTTCTGAACAAACGTAACTTTGATCTTAAGGTAGCAGTCAACTCAAACATCAACACTACTAAACTTAACATATATAAAGCCCTGTGGATTCAGATCAGTGAGGAAAATTCTGGTCATGTAAAAATTAAAAACTGTAAATTGACTGGTAGACTGAGAGATTACAATTGTTTCGAAGAAAGGGGAGGTAACTATTCATGAAATTAAAACAAAGAAACTCCCACCTCTTGACGTTCACAGCCGAATTTCTAAGGATAAAAACATGACAATGTAAATGCTTTCCTACCTAGACAATGACGTTCAAAGAGTTTTTATAGACATGTTACAAGAGTCATCAGCGTGAAACACAAGATACAACATAAAGTTCACGTGGCACATTCAACTTTTTTAAAGAAATTGATTTTTAAACAATATAAAGAAGCCGCACCATTGATATTACATATCTGTTACTTATAGAAAATAATATATTTTGTAAACAGTAGAAATATGTCTTCTGAAATTACAAATACATTTTTAAAATATTTTTCTAGATTTTTATCCAAATAATTAATATCCAATATTATTTTTTATTAAGAAATATTAATTTTTAAACTTACATTTCAGCTTCGTATCGTGTGGAATCATTCTTAATTCTTTAGAAAATAAAAGAAAATAATCAAAATTCAAGCAACTAGATCGGCAAATACCACGTTATTTACACAAATAGCTTAATGCAATTTTGAATAAAAACTAGTTTACTTTCTATTGAATTCGGTACGTTAAAGCTTTATGATGTATTCATAGAAGAAAACGTTAAAAAATGACAAATATTGGCCTATTTAAACATGAAAATACATCTATATTATTTAAATTTGATACAAAAAAAAACTTGCATTGGTTTATATAACTGTTTTGCAAATTGTTTCTATTAATTTAGCATTTGCCACATATGGTTATTATTTCCTGTGGATCCCTGTAGAGCAGATGCATACAGACGACAAATACAGTAAAATAAAACCTGAAATTATTATATTTAATATAAATTTTCCTTATTTTAAAAATTTGTAAAAAAAGTATCAAATTAAAGAACTTTAAGAGTGTTTAAATTAATTTTAATATATTCTCTACTCGATCAATCATTTAATAATTATTTTTTATTTTATAATAGAGATTTAGATTTATATTTAAATATTCGGTATAGTTATTTTAATTAAATAATTTGGGAATGTTTTTATTAAATTCATTGATTTTATTTATAAAAATCCAGGACGAATATAAAATTAAATAAAAAAAAACTAGTATACTTAGAAAGAGACACTAGAATAAAAGAACTACAATTAAAATTTTTTTAAAAGCGCTGTAAAATAAATAATAAAAGAGTATCTTCATAATTTTTATTTTTTCATACACCTAGGAACACAAGAAATACACAGAGGAATTGACCTTCATTTTGATGTTCTTATCCACTCAATATGTATAACTTGTTTAAAAAATCGTTCTTTTTGGTGGTGGCACACACACACACAAAAAAGAATATTCAGGCATAGAAGAGCCTCAAAATAAAGATTAACTCCACCAAGTAACATTGTTATGTTCCTTAGATATGTGAAACGTGCCAAATTATTAACACGAATTTTTACTTTTTGGAGTATTTCTTCTATTCTACAGAAACTTTAATCTTATTTGTTAATATAATATCATTAATTAATAATTATTAAACATTTATTAATTAATTTTACAAATTATCTGTAAATAAATTAGAATTACTTATCTGAAATATTTAAGTTATTATAAATATTTTATAAATAGTAGCAAAATATATGATTTTTGTAACTTAATTTAGGATTTTTAATTATTTATTTTATGAGTTTGGCCAATTTACAACATTAAATATTAATAGCAAATATTTCTATCTTCTACAATAAAGGTTATATTTTTAAAACTTACTATTTGTGGGTAACTAAGTTTAAAAGGGTAAGTTTTATGAGATAATTTAAAAACCTATTAAATTATTTTCCAGGTGTTAAGAATATTTAAAGGATCTTACATAATATATAGCACATTAAATTAAATTTATTCGGCAATTTATACATTATAAAGATAAATTATTAACTATTTATTTGTTTTGAATATACAACGTATGACTATATGACTGTTGGCCATTTCAGTATGATATTATAAAGTTCAAAGTGCATTTCCAGGAATAAAATCCTAATTTATGACATCTGAGACTATGAGAAATTATAGTTCGATTTACGATTATTCTTTTAACGAGCGTTTTCCAGGATCAATCAAGTCATAAAGGTTGAGATCAATTTTTAAGTAAATTGTATTTTTAAAAAAACACTTATTTAGTTTAATAATTTTAACATATTTAGATAATTTATCGGGTAAGTTTTAAAAACTTGCTGGATAAATTAATTATGTAAATAAAGATTACTTATGACGTGCAAATACTAATATATATACATAAAATGATCATAATTATGATCATAAAACGATCATAAAATCACAAAATGATCATAAAATCATAATTATTAAACCTTAAGATGATTTTGTCCAGGATTCAAATCCCCTAGAGAAAATCATTCTCATTAAATTTTATTATATTTTAGATTTCTTGATTCAGAAATTAACATAAATTAGTGTGAATAGAACGTTTTTCTTCTCATCTCACGCATCACATTAATGGTTTATTTTCCTGTTTTCACCCACGAATATAATTAATTTTATACATATATGTATATATTTTATGATTTATCATTCAAATTTTTCTAACAGATGTCGAAAAGTATCATAAATTTGAATAAGAGAGTATATTAAAAATGGTGTACAAAGATAAAATTATCAAAGTTTCTCTTTTGATATTTTGATAATACTTTGAAATTTACTTTATTAATTAATTAAAATATTATATTTGTTAATCTTTGATCATTTAAGACTGGTGTATATGAGATTTATTAGCTTAGATAATTATAAAATCTTTTAAAAACCATACTGAATACAATATATTATTCTGTCGTCATCATTTATTTTTAATTCATTATATTTTTATTTTTACTTTCTCATCGTTACTATAATCAAATATTAGTTTTAAAATAGTATTTTTAATATAATAAATGAATGTTTAAGTAACGAAAGTAAAATACAATAGCTTTTTAATATTTTTATAACTATTATCAGTTAAAATTCATATTATAGTATTTAATAACAAAAATAATAGTTAAAATATATTCTTTACTTCACAACTGGACGCATAATAGACACTGGGCAAATCTCTAACATCACTCTTTATTCAGGAATATCAGGAATAAGACATTTAGTAAAGAGGTGCCCAGTCAATTTAGGTGCCTTACAGTCCTTAATTATACTTTATTATCAATTGTATACTTGGACATAACTTATTAATAGGACTTTATACCGGTGTTTTGGGTATTGGACACAAATATGTCCAAGTAGACAATTGATAATAAAGGTGTCCAGTGTGTACCTATGCACCCAGTTATGAAGTAAAGAATAATTAAAAGAAGACACGGTTTTGGAATAAGTGAAGTTAAAATATTTTTACCTTTTAAGTGTAAAAAATTTCCAATATAAATATCCTCAAACAAAGAAAACTGCCATTTGCAATTTACTTATCGCGGCTTCTCCTAACTTTTTCGTTGCAGATGTAGAGAATGATTATCGACGGCTTATATCAGTAGTTCTACGATACCGAGTCTTTATTACTCATCAATATCACTTGTTCCATAAAAACTTATACAGGATTTACTGATAAATGGTATCATCAGTTACCCTCACAATTATCTGTTTGCAATATTGTATTCGTTCAAATTTGCATAAGTTTCATCTTGTCGATTTTTTCATTACCGTGAACCAGTCTCGTGTGGGATTTTCGTACCGCCATAACGATACGAAAATATGACGCGTCATAATGGTTCTCAGTTCGAATTCGATCTATTTCTTCATGATTTTTGATGATTATTCTGGTTAGAATTTCGTGTTTTGTAGATTTGTGATACTGACAGCAGTGAAATCTGAAAGTCCCGTTGCATTCAAGTCTATAGAAAGCTGGGGAGCGGGCACCGACCTGTGCCATTTGAAAGTCCATGAAGGTGGTCACAGCTTGGTCACAGCCATGGACGTCCGCAGAGGAGACAAACGGCGCACTTGTCTCTCCTTGAATCGAGTAGAAATTCTACAATTTAAATTTAATTTGTATACTAGTACTTTTTATATATTAACAGGACTTATTATACTGGAAAATATGGATGCAGATATTTAGTCTTACAGATCAAAAATAATGTTTTTTATTTAGTTCACCTGTAATAGAAAAGACACAAAGGCGTAATAATTAGAAATTCTACAAATTATATCATAAAAGTGATTGAAGTATGTAAAACTATATTCTATAATTTACAGCATTTATTTCTAATAATAGGCAGCTCACTGTCATTAATTTTTCGGGGAAGTTATTCATACCGAAAAACGCCTTGTTTGAATACTTTCACTCTTTTACTCTAAATTCCACTGGATCCGCTACTGAAATGCGATTCCATTCGCCAAAGTGTGCCCTTACCCTAAATATACAACGAGTTCTTGTACATTATAAGTCTTGTACCTTGTAACTTTTATGAAAGAGCCCAGAGAAATCTCGAAATGCATCCCTTCAAAATAATTTCTTAAAGAGGTATATAGTTTCTCGATTTTTTAGTTAGAGTTGCGACTTTATGACGTAACACGTATCATAAAATTATCACTTGATTATCAGTGCTCATGGATACAATGTTTCATAAAAGTGGCTGTAGAAGAGCAACTGTCTTCGTTAGTCTCAAACAAGTGGTTTCTTTGTGTCCGTCGTGAGCAGATAAATACAAGTGTTTTTTTTTTTTGCATTTTATGTACTTTTTTTTATCTATGTGAACGTTTATACATAAATATACATAATTTCTTTATTGATTATAACTCAGTAGTTAAAAAAAGAAGGAAAGTGGATATATTCCAAAGGTACTGTCGACAGAATTGAGCGATATGAAACGGTGATGGATGTACTGTACCTTATCAGTGTGTGAGGGGTGCCGAATAGATAAAACCACTGAACACTGGTAGTTGGTTCGTGGGTTCACGCCTCGCCAGCGGGTTTGTTACGTAGAACTTTTTTGGGTTATCTGCACGTTTGTAACACCTAAATAGGGGATATTTTTCCATAGAAAGTCCTCCCGGGAGGCATCGCCCACGTGTTGGATTACCATATACAAATAATCCAATCCAATCCATTGTGTTAGGGATTTTCAAAACCTTCTCGCAGCATATAACAATATAGGCTAAGTTTTGTGAGACGATAAACCTTATCGAAAAAAACCTTTCCATGTACTAAATGAAATTGGAAGTGATATAGGAATGGGTAAGAGGGTCTAAAAATTTAAATACATTTTCAGCCCTATTCGTAATTCGATTTTATGAACGATATAATTTCTAGATGAAAGTCTCCCCTTGTGTAGCAAACAACAAATAGGCCTACATTTGACATTTTGTTCCTGCAAAACACCATCAAAAGCTGTTCAAAATTCGCTGCTACTACTTACACCATGCTGCGAGTAAAATAGGATGTAGCCTATTGGAGCTTGTGTTTTATTTTTAAAATATTAATATTAGATTGTATTGGTTTCTAATTATTGTAATCTGCTTTACGTTAAATTTGTGATAAAAATTATTTTGTTTGCCATTATTTTACAGCGATGCTGTCTTTGGACAGGAGCGAATCTTTTAATACAATCAGTGGCGTAGCGTGGGTGTCAGCCGCCCGGGGCGGAGGAAAATTTCGCCGCCCCCTTATTTAGGTATTTTTACAAGATATTACTTATTGTGAAATTTTGCCGCCCCCTAAAAGTGCCGCCCGGGGCGGGCCGCCCCTGCCTCCCCCACTACGCTACGCCACTGAATACAATATCTATATACATAAATTAATGTGAATTCAGTCACTAATATAAGAATAAGTTAATGAATTTCAATTTTATTTGAGTCAAAATAAACATAAATTAGTAAATATAGTATTAAGAAAAACAGTATTAGAACATATAAACAATATAATACTGTATACATACATATATATAATATTGTAAAATTATTACAGTTAAGCAAAACAATAAGAAAAACAAAATTATCTC
Source organism: Centruroides vittatus (assembly GCF_030686945.1). NCBI lineage: Eukaryota > Metazoa > Arthropoda > Arachnida > Scorpiones > Buthidae > Centruroides > Centruroides vittatus. The sequence goes on from NW_027122581.1 coordinate 885,366, forward strand.
GAGCAGAAATTTAAATCTCATGTTATTCATGTTATATATAAAATAACAATCTTAATGTAATCTACTTACACAAGGATTTCTATGACAGAAATACAGTAAAATAATTAAGTTTCTAAACTTTTTAAATTCAAAATATTTACAAATTAGAAAAATAAAATGTTCTAACAAATAGATTATTTAATTTATTCATTTTTAAAATATTTCTATTTTACTTTACAATCTTATTTATAAGACTGTAAACTAAGATAGAAATATTTAATGTAGTAAGTAATTAATTTAGTCACGTTAAGTAACTAATAAAGTAATAGAAAATTAACAATGTAATAATAAATATCTGTAAGACAATAATAACAATAACAATAAAGAAAGAGGAGGGGCTGCCTGCTTTTGCAAACTTAGCCCACTAGGAAGAGAAAGGGGTGTAGAAAAGGTTGAAGGAAGGGTTCTGAAGGGATAGGCATAAAGTAAGAGGGGGAAAAGTAAAGGTGAAAAAGTTCTTAGGACCTCAGAGCGCTGCAACGGAAATTATTAACAACCATAATTACAAAAGTTGACAATACCGTTATACAATATTAACAATTACAAGAAATGGCCCGGTTACAGTAAAATGCAAAACCCATCACATATGGGTAGGTAGAAAGTAACCTTGAACACGGCAATGTTACAATAATATTAAGAACTGGTTACAATTTTAATACGCAGAGAGAATGAAAATAACAGCTTACTATGATATAACATAATAATACTATAATACTATAATAATACAGAATACGTGGTACATGAGGACTCGATACATATTAATGGTAATTTTTTTTTTTTTTTTAAACTAGAATCTAAAAGTAAACTAATACTAGACAACTAAACTATGTACAGAATATAGATCTGTAAGATCTGTAATATATCTGTAAGACAGCAAACTAAATGCATACCAAAACTAAAAATTCAAATTAAAAAAATATTAAATAAAAATAAATTTTTAAGCTAATTGATCCAAGTTTATGATTCTAAATTCATATTTTTAGGTTCCTATTGAAGTTCTGACCATCTTTAATCTCTGAAGAGTGATGCACAAGTTAGGAGTTTCAAGACATTTTTTTAAATAAATAACAAATTTTGAAATATGAGTCAATCTACAACAAATTAAGGTCGTTATAAATAAGCCATTTATTAATTGTTTTAACATAAAACTTCCTTAATAATTAAGTAAGATACCTGTATTAGACTATATTAGATTTTATTATTTGTACAAATATTAAAACTTGTAATTTGTGTTATTTTTGTGAAATAATTTGTGTTAACTACAATAATTTATATCTTGTACTGGTTAACAAATTAATAAAACTTTAATAATTTTCATTTTGTTTTTCTTCATTGTTAATTATTTATACTTTTATCAACATTATTTAAACTAGTTTCTATTATTTTGATTTTTTATGTTGTAAATTTGAGCATTATTTACTATTGAAACTGACAAATTTAACTATTTTTAATTAAATAATTTTAAATATTTATGAAAAGATATTTTTAAAATGACTATAAAATATTCGTATTAACTTCCAGAATTATTATTATGTTATACAATATAGTAATTAATAATATAATTTATTATATACATATACATTATTGTGTTATTAAATTATATATTATAAAATTAATATTATATGTAACGTAATTTAAATTTATATCCAGCGATATTATTACAGTATACAAATTCTATTGTATATATGATTTGTATTTAATTTACATATCATTCAAAGTAATAAGAGAAGTTAAAAACTGAAATGATAAGAAAGTAAAAATAAACTGAAACAATATAAAATTTCTGAAAACATTAAAAAAAACACACTTTTTCCATAAAAACAGAATTATTTTTAGCAATTATCAAAGATAAATGTAAGAAAGAATTGCGTATGTTACAATGAAGTAATTTTTTCACGTATAGACTTTACATAAAAATATTTTAAATGAAATTAAATATATATATTAAATATTAAAACTCTTATAAAACTAAAAAATATATTAAAATGCCAAAAACATATTTAAAAACCTTACAGTTTTCTATTAAAAGTAGGTTTTAATGCATTTTTTAGCGCAAAATTATTATTTGATATCAAAGTATTGATAATTTAATATAAGAAAGAATGTACTACCTTTCAATAAAAGTAAATCTAACTTTCACGTTAAGAATCTTTATAAAATAATTTTAAATTTCGAATTTCAACCACGAAATTTCGTGATATGATCTTTATAATTTGATACAAGTTTTAAAACCTAACTTTTTAAAGTGCAATCTCTTTTGACACAGAATACAAATTATATTCATTTTTTAAAATATCAGTTACTTTCAAAAATATATTAAACTATAAATTATAATGGGATGTTGTTCATTAATATAATTTTTATTCATCATAGTTGATAACAAATTAAATAAATCAATGTTATAAAACTACTCATTAAATTAAATAAAAAGTAATTTTTAACTCTAATTAAATTTTAAATTTTAATATATTATTTAATTTAATATAAACATAGAATTCTATAAAAAATAAATAACTTAATTTTAAAAAAGTTGTTTTAATTGCTACAAGATGGCGCTACATTTAAATAAATTTTATTCCAAATTATTTTAATTTTTAAATATTATACATATATATTTTACTTTTTTTAAAAATGCAAATGTAATTAATATTAATTTTTTAAAATAATTTTTAATTAGATATATTAATACTATAATTTTTATTTATAAAAATTTAAAACAATTTTTTTTAATGCTTTTGATGAAAACGATGGATTTTTTTTCTTTTCTTTACGACGCAGATTATGGCTTTGCTTCCCATCTGACAAAAATGACGTCATCTATGAGCTACTTAGTCACCAATGTTACCTTTGGGGGTGAATCACGCTTGAAATCCTCGGGGTATGAACGAAATGACAATAGAGTCATGCGTCGCATTGTTGAGTTAAAAAAGCAAGAGCAGTAGCTTCCCATGGATTTTTATTCATTTCTCGTACTTCAATTCTAGACAATTTTAAATCTACTTAACGAAATTTAACGCTGAATGGCCAATAATTCATCTTTAAAAGACTTTGTTCTCTATTATTTAATAATTTAAATTTAAAACTGGCATTTTTATTTTTAATATTTTATTCGGCAATTTTATTCGTTCGTTAATTATATTAATCATATAATCGTTAAGAATAATTATATTTATTAAATTTATTTAATTTTTTAAATGCAGTATAATTTAAATCAATCAGTTTTATATTTTACTGCTGATCACATCCTCAGAGAAGTGAGATGGGGAGCGGGTTATAAATTTTGGACCTCATCCTTCTGAAAGTATTTTAAAATATATATATATATATATATTAATAAAATAAGTAAAATAAATAAAAATCTAATTTTTCATCACTAAACACTAAATGAAAATTTATATTAATTTTATATCGTTTATTTCACATATAAGAATAAATTTTGGGGGCCATCTTTAGGTGCACGAATTGAGTCAAATGAAGCAGCACCCGAGTCTGTCAGTGATTAAATTAAAATCGGGATTTTTAAAGCTATTTTTAATTTAAAATCATTACTTTTTCATCGCTTAAACCCTTTAATTATTCTTTAAATTTGATAATTCTATAAAAATAAAAATATGATTTAATTTTTAAAATACGAGTGGCCTAAAAGAGACTTGACCATGCGTTTTGTAAGTAATTCAGTAAATTTTTGCAAAAAAGCCAGCGGTTTATGAAAATGTCGTAAAACATTATGGTTCATTCATTGAACAGTATCACATTTTCATTGTTTCTTGTAGTTTGTAATTAATAATGTATGTGAATAAGATATCAATTCAATCTTTAAAACACCCTATACATTTAGGTTCATCTTTCACAATTCATTTTAAAAAATAATGATGATGATAATGATAAATAGATACATTTTCATGAAAGTTTTTAAAAAATAATAATAATAATAACTTCAATTTAGTAGCATAGAAACCATAAAATTTATTAATATATCAGCTAATTCGGTTTGTATGCTTTTCATTATTAAAATTTCCATTTATATTAAATTATAGTTTGATTTTGCAGCTAAGTTAACATTGTTAAAATTAAAATTTAATGATAAAGTTTATATACATATATATACATTAAATATATCTATTGCCTTTGCTTTTACTTTCTGCTGTGACTCATTCCAATTTCCTCCTCTTTCCTGATCTAAATAAGTCTGCACTCGTAGCAGAGTGGAGGGAGAAGCATTTCCATTATCTCTACCTCGTTCTCTAAATAAGTAGAAGGCGTGAAAGGCATTCAGTTTCAATGTCATTCAACCAAAGACTATCATTTAAATCAATTTTTTTATATATATTTTTTAAAAAAAGAAATTTCAGAATTCATTTTAATCAATATTAATCCAATTCAATGAACTTATTCAATTGAAATAAATCACATTAATTGAATTAAATAAGAAAATTTGCTATTATGTTATTAAAATTTTACAACAATAATAAATTTTAATTAAATTTAATAATGTTTTATTCTTTTTTTAAATCAGTGCTGCTTTCTCATTGGATATTTTTTTAAATAATGAAGTAATTTATTTATCAATAATTTAACTATATATTATATATAATAAACAAGAGTGTACCAAAAGTCAGGTAAGCGTTGCCATTGTAAAGATTAAATTGCTGTCTTACCCAAATACTTTATTATTCAGAAATTTTACAAAAATTGTTCAGAACAAACCTTCTAGTTGCAGAAATTACAACGTTTTGACACACTCTCACAAATTATTTTTCAGAAATCTGGATCAAAATTATAAAACTTTCTTGCCATCCTGTAAATTATAAATTTATAAATCCTCTTTATCTATTTTATCTTCTTACTTTGACATTTTCAGACATTTACAATATCGTATCACGTAGAAAACACTTCAAACGTGAACAAAGAACGACTGTTAGACATCAAATGAAAGTGAAATTTAAATCAATATGAAAATTAATCCATACATATTTGTATGGCTCCACATATCTTTAATTACCGAATATAATGTTATCAAATTCTTAAATTTTATCAAAGATTGCGCCTTTGTAAACACTTTACAATACCTTCATTGACAAAGAAAGTAGCTCTGCCACATTACTGTTACCAAAATAAGCTCTCAGATATGTTTTTGCAGCAGCATGTCATGTTTTATAAGCTGTATTTTTATTATATTATGATAGAATATAGATGATAATAATGTTTTATCTAATTTATTGAAAATAAAATTAACAAAAATATATTTGAATCAATAGCTTCGTGTAATACGATACGCTTATAAAAAACACACTTGAAAAATTATACTGAATTCTACTCAATGTGTGTTATATAAAAATTTATAATTGTTGAAGGATTTATTAATTAACCTTGAATTTTTTAAAAATAATCTTTCATACAAAGATATTATGTTTATAATATCGAATTATCACCTTATAAAGAGATTAACGCCTGATAAAATTGTTGTAACATGTTTCAGTTTTTTCCTCGTAATGTCTAACAGGGAACATTTTAATTGACATTTCAGATGAAGTATAATTTAAAATCTAATAAAAATAAGTTTTATATATTTAAAAACATCAAAAAATATAAATGTGGCCTCCATTTTTCTATTACAGTATCTATTTTTAAGATAATTTAAATAAATTGTTTTTTGCTCAATGCTCCTGTTTTAAATAAGAACTTTATCAATTTTGATGTTTTAAATGAAAAAATTTGATGTAAAATATAAGAATAAAAAAACCAATTTATATATCTAAAAATATATAAATTTATTTTTATATTTAAACAACTTATATATAAGATTTAACTACATTTTTTCCTTGATGTCAAACGTTTTAAAACTGGAAAAGTTCTATTAATTTTGGTATTTTAGATAAAAACGAAACATAAAACGTAACAAAAAATCAATTTTTTTATATCTAAAAATATCAAAAATTTATAAATAAAACTTACATTTATCTATTTTTATATTCAAAAAATATCAGAGTTATTTTTTACTACGTAAAAAAAAATATGTTAGCGAATTAAGTTAAATGTTGTGTAATGCATTATGCATCATTTAATTCTTTCAGAAACGTTTCACCATCTGGAAATCTTCGAATAATATTTATTTATCGTAAAGATGATTATCGAAAAGTATTCATAAGGGACCAACATCAAATATACTGTTATTTCGCAGAACTTTGAAACCTTCCATTTATAGACTTACCATGAAAATTACAATTCCTAGTCTAAATTAAATTCTAGCCATTAAGTAAACGGCTCTTAATTTATGCTAATGCATTTGCTTCCATATTATATTATATATATTAGATTTTTAAAGAAATTTAAATTTTGAAATAAAATATCTTTTAAAATTTCTTATTTATTTTAAGTAACTTAAAAAAAAATCAATTTTTGAATTTATAAATTTTACCTAAAACTATTCTATCTTTTCTCAAAAAATAATAAAAATTTAAGAGAGAAAAGTCCTAAGTTATAACTTGTTTATGTTGACTTAGTCCTTCATTTAAATATTTTAAATTAATTTATTTAACAAAGAAAGTGAATAAAGCACGAAAAATATATAAAAATAGAATTGTAAATACTGTATATGGAATATTTACAATTCCAGTTTCAACTTCTGTTTCCACCCAAAAATACTTTCTCTTTTAAACAACCTTAAGATGCTTCCAAAAATATAAATGAAAAGAAAATATTTTGCTATACTTTCTCCTTTTTTTTTCCTTCCTTCTTCTTCGTTTCTTAGAAGAATGTTTCTGTAGCATAATTTTATCCTATTGACCTACGCATAATTAATAGGGAGGTCCTGAATAGGGAAAATTGCCTACGGTAACAATTGCTGTAGGAATTTATGAAGTTACATTTCACTAACACACATTTCATTAAGATTCATTCACTTGAGAGAATCTTTCAAGGTTTTTAATTATATATAATATAATTAATAATTTAATTAATAAGTAATTATAATTTAGATACTTGGAACTTCTATAAGATGTTTGTAACTTTTCCATTAAACTTACAAATCTCAAGTATGTAATTAACAATAATAATTGGTAATAATTTTTGAGAAATTTGAGTTAATTATTGTTTTAAATGTAAATTTGTATATTTCTCAAAACATTAAATTCCGATAATTGTTTCTAATTTGTTTTATGGAGGACAATGGTGAATTTTAATCAATTAGTTTAATTAAATTATCATTTTTTATTTAATATTTATCAAACGATTTTAAGAAATTTTAATTCGTTAAATTTTTTTTTATTGTTTTAGAGATAAATGTTGCAGAAGTAAATGAATAATTAGATTTTAAGGAAGTCTTATTATATACTATATTGTTTTAAATTAAGAAATTAGCATTTTAATGCTATTTTATATTGTTTTATAATCAAATTTAAGGCTATTTAAAAAAATATTATAGGCTGTAAAATTTATTGATTACTGTAAGTTGTATATTATCAAATGATTACTAAAGCTTACTTTTATAAAGTAACACTTCTATAAGCTACAGGACTACTGTTTAATATCAAATTTTAACACTACTCACTACTGTAAGCATTACATAAGTATCACTTTAAGGTTGTACTATAGTGAACCTTACTATAAACTATGCAGTTTTTAATATATATGTATTAAACCAGTGTAGCATTTTTTCAAATATTTTTAAAATAAATGCCTTATAATTAGAATTTAAAATGATATTTAAAAAGTTTTTAAAGTATTATTTTGAAGTATAAACTTTTATAATGAAAAACGAATTTTTTAAAATTGTTTAAGAGCTTTGGAAACATTCGCTTCATTTTAGAGACTTAGAAAAATAATTAGATAATGTTATTTTCAAGATATTAATGAATTCTTCCTTAATTTACACAAAGAATATAAATTATCAACTTAAAATCTTCTATAAATCACAGCTTTAAAATTCTTTTTAAAAAGTTATTATTTAGTGAATAAGTCTAAAAATTACTGTATTCCAAAATGAATTATTATCTGTTATAACAGTAGAATTTTATTTTGAAATTTAATGAACTTGTGTGACTTTCATTAACCAAATGTGACTTTTATTACATTAATGAAACATGATTTTCTGTTAAAACTTTTTATTTTAATTTTATAATAAGTGTTTTAATAGATTTTCTAGCTCTTTAGCTCTTTAAAGATATTTTTAACAAAGTATCTGTTGGTTTATTTTTGTTACATTTATAAATTTAAAAATTTCCTTTTAAAAAATTAAAAGGAAGACTGTAATAAATTTTAAGTTTGATGCTGCTGAATTTGGTTGCAATTATAAGAAAATGTATGATTTTAAAAGTAAAATAATAATAATAATAGCTTAATTCTATTTAAATTGTCTTTTTATATTTTAAAATATATTTTATATTAAAATATCGAAACTTACATAATGCATTAAAATATTAAGTTTAACAATCTCTGCATTCAAATGAGTTATAATCCCTACTTGAGCCTCTCAAATGTTAGAGGCCTCAATTACTGCTCCACATCCTTCAATGCTCTAAAAATCCATTTCCAATTTAAACATTAAAAACTTTCCAATACATTTTATTACATAATAATTTAAGAAACAAAATAAACAGTTAAAAATATTAATAATAACCATTATTTTTTTATTTTGTATAGCAACCACACCTATTCATAGAAATACAAACACCATAAAATTAAATGGATTTATCTATTTTTAGTTTGCAACAGATACAATATAATTTTTTTTCTTTATTAATTATAATCCTATAACAATTTTGGATAAAGCAATTGTAGTCAAAGCAATTATTTTATTTTCATCAACCATATGAAAAAGTTATAGTCTGTTAAAAGTTAATGATTTTTAATGTAAGCTCCACCCTATCAACTAAATTAATAGTGCATTGGACAAATAATTTTTCCAATATTCAAAACTTAAAAATTATTTTTTATTTTATTAATTAAATATTTTATAATATTTTATCTATTTATATAGAATTATTAATCTATATTTATCTAATGAGACTCAGTGTATATATATATTTGTATTACATCAATGATATTAAATTTAAATAAAAATTTTTACTGAGTCACTAGATGAATGTAGACTAATAATATTGAATAATACTTATTTAAGTAGATAAAATATCATAAAATTATTCTATTTTTTATATAAAATAATTTGTTTTAAATATAGCTTCATATATGCTATATTTAAATGGATAAATGAATGATCATTTATCTATTTAATGGTGTGTATATATATATTTATTTATAAAGTTAATAATTTGCTATCGAGTGATATATTTTATCAATGAATAATTTTATTTTTAAAGCAATTAATCATTTTTATATTTTTAAATTGATAAATAAACGGAAGTGAATTTTAGAAAATCGTCATATGCTGTAAGATAATGATATTTTAAAATTTTTAATTACATCGACAAATAGAGAAATGAATCATTTTAATTTCCTCTGCAGAAATAATGTAATTTGTTCTCTTGCTAGATCGATTCTGAATAATTAAAAGTGAGCGGAGATTTCAGACTCTATTCATCGAACTTCACTATATATATATATTAAAACTCTCTTTTATTAGTTCTTGAAACATTACAATAATACTTTACATCTGCGGTGATAGTTTTAGATATAGAACGTTTGTCTGGAAACTTGCGCTTTTAGGGCCTTAAATGCGTTCTGTAAAAATATACGTTTATCGATACTTAGTCTGATTCCGTACTTGGAATTTACTACTAGCCAATACCTTTCGTAATGTTGGGTATCATGTGATATCCAGTTTACATTATGTAAACTTATAAAAAGGCCTTTCAGATCCACACTTGCGTATGGCTTCGCACAATGTAAAATCACACTAAATATAGCTTATAAATAAAAAGATATTTAAATATAGGCCTATAGGCTTATATTTTTTGTATGGAGCAAGTGATTAAAATAGTTAATAAGTGGAGAATAAATGAATTTTTTGGAAGAATTTTTTGATATAATTATTAATAAACCAGAACGTTCCTTAAATTTAATTATAATGTACATTCGCTGAAGAAAGTTTTAGATAGACTTTCGAAGAAAACAAGGTCCTTGATGTTTTCAGATGATTATTTTTGATTATTTTCTCATGAAATTCTTATTTTAAAACACTGCCAAAAGTTTTTATATTACTACTTTATCATTTATACATAAAATTTAAAAAGAAAAAGTTGTTAAATTCTCATCAGTTATCAGTTTTCGATAATATCATAACCTAAGAAAAAAAGAAACTAAATTGAAACTTTCATGCCCTAGTTTTACAAGTATTATTTTAGCAATAATCAATAAATTGAACCAATGTTTGAAGTACAACGAACAGATTTCTTACAATCGATAAATTTTGTAAGAAAAATATGAATTTATTAAAAAAAAGCTTTCGAGTAATATTACGGATAATAATAATAGCATCAATCATATTCGCGTGGAGCCCGAAACGGGGTTAAAAATCTGATATTACGCTATCGTACCAAAAAAAGACTTGATTAAATTTAAGTAAAGTATATTCCTGCAAGTCATAAAATATTTATTACGCGATTAATATAAGTGTAAAAATATTTTTAAAATAATAACAAATGTATAAATAATAAATGGAAGGTTATAAGATCGCGGGACAATAAACCAGAGACATTAAATGAAACAACACATGCGACCTAAATACATAAATTGTCGAAAAAATATATTTATGTCAATGGCGTGACGACGATTTCGTGTCTTCCTTTTATATTTTAATTCACTTGTCCTTAACGCTAAAAATAATGTTCACTTCAGCGTCGATAAGCATTATCAAAACAGCTTGATCGATAAAGAAATTTTCTTTTATATAACATTTTTACTTCTTATTTATATATAATAATAATTTAAATCGAATAAATGTTATTTTTATTAATATAAATTTTATGCGGTTTAAATAATTTATTTAAATTATTATGATTATTTGTTATTAGTTTTTATAAAAGTTTGAAATGTCTAGATGGCGTTGTTGGAGGTCAATGACTTACGGACACGTGATGCAACATGCCGCAATGCGTTCTGGAAGAGGCGATTAAGTGTGCTTTTTTTGTTTTTAAAGTTTTTTTATGAATTATAATACGACCGTAATTAGAAACAAATTACTTTAACGAATCTGTACTTTTTCTTTCAGCGTTTGGATTTATAAATATTCTAATTAATGTTGTATGTTTCATAAGATTCTATTATTTAAAGTTGGTTCACTTTTATTTCTATTAAGTCATCATTGGGGAAAGATAAATTCAATACGATTTTATATCTTTTTTTTTTCTATAAAATTTATTAATAGCGTTATTATTTCAAACTTTTTCTAAATATATTTTCTTGTTAGGAGGCCATTTTTCAAGCTTGAAGTAAAATATTTGTTGTTTGTGTTGCTATTCTGTTTCAGAAATAATTTTCTCAAAAAATCCAAATTGTTTATTTTTATTCCAATAATAATAATTCAGAATTAAATTTTTGACAGCTATTAAGATATAAATTCTACTCTAATTCTATATAACTTGGGAGTTAGAGTACCTCCAGGATATATAATTTTATTAACTCTATATTTCTAATTTTTTAAAGTTAACTTATTTATTTTTAAAAAGTATAAAATTATCTATAGTTTTTAATTTTTTATATCTTAAAATATTATTTTAAATAAAATATCTTAGGGATAAATAATCTATTTTGTACTTATTATTATAATTAAATTATTGGAAAGTATGTAAATGAAATTTTTATCTAGTTTTTTGAAGTAAATCTTACTTAAATATTTAAATTATAAATCAGAAAAAAGTTTATCGAATTACATATATATATGTATATGTAGGTCTATATAATTTAATAAATTAAATTTGATTAAAATAGACACTGAAATTAATTCATATTTAAAATATACATATCTTTCTAATTCTGCAAACTTTAATTTACTATCATCAATTATGCATGGTAGTTACTAAATAAATATTATTACTACACAATGTATTATATTTAAATTAAATATACAATTCAAATATTTAGTTTACGAGATAGAAATCAAATTTCCCAAATGTAAAAAATGAAGTGTGTCGTCTTTATTCAAATTTACATAAAGTTAGCTACCTGTGGGACTTAATTTAAAATATTGAATGAAGGAAATTGTACAGACACATCCATAGAAAAAACTAATGATTAATTTATAAATATTGTAGGTATAAGAAACAAGTAGATTAAGTGATTTTTTTCTGGCCAAAAGAAATTTAAACAGAAAATAAAATAAAAATTAAGCATTGATTTTAAACATCATTAAATATTGAACAAACAGGATTATTAAGAAATCAAATTATTTGCTTAAAATAGGAATTCATTATATATATATACATAATTTAATGAACAACAGAATTGTTTTTATAACAATAAGCTGCTAAACTTCATTAAATTTAACAATTTAAAGAATAAAATTAAATAAAGGTTATTTACAGTTTTGTTTATTTAAAGGTTTTTAAATATTAGCTAATTATTATTAAATTATAAAGCTAACGAATTTGATTATGAGAACAGCTTAATGGATGACTTATATTAAAGTCAATAAGTCATACATTAAAACTGTTTCCAAAATCAAATTTACTAAATAAAGCTTTACGCTTAAAACTTTTAATATGATTATAATTATATAATATTTAACAATATTTGTTTTATAATGTTATAATATAAAGTTTACATAATTACATTTTTCTCTAGTAATTCTAATTGGTTCAATATTTAATATCAGTTTAAAAGATAAATAATATATCGTAATTTGTAATATAATATTGAAATCTATTGCAAAACTTTGACAATTGCATCCTTTCTGCTATAAAGCTAAGAAAATTCGTTTAGATTAAAACAGAAATAACATATATTTATGCATTCATCGCTCTTTAGCCTTTGTTTGAATAAATTCATCAAATTTAATTTATTTGAACACGTTAATAACTTCTGCAAAATGTAGCAATAAATAATAAATGTTGACCCTCCCAACGTTGTCTACTCTGTCACGTGGGATAGCAATTGATGACGTCAGTGAACTTCACTGTAAGAATTTAAAAATCGATGAATTTGGCCAACCACTCCTCATTTATTACTAAAGCGTTTAAATAGATGAGAAGAATCGACTTCTGTACCCGAATAGTCACGAAATATTTTATTGATTTACTTACAAATTTAAAATGATCTTGTTGAATGATATAATATGCTGCGTTTTTTTTTTTTTAGCTATATCATGTACGTACAGAAGCCGCCACTTTAACTTAAAATATAATAGAAGAAGCATATGTTTGAATGATATATCCATTAATTTAATTAAATTCCAATGGGTTTTCATGGGTTACTGATCGTTCGTTGAATGTTTTATTGAGAATTGCATGAAATACTGTATATTGATGTAACGGTTTTCTCTGAATAACACAGTTGAGGTAGTGCGTCACATGTCGTACAGTTCAACATTACTTTTTTACTTTTTTCTCTTTCTTCCCTCTTGTTAAAAATAGATTTTCAGGATTTTTATTCGATTTAGGAATTGAAACCGACTTATTTGTTTTATTTAATACTTTATCTTGTGAATTGTTTAATACATTAGAAAGATCAAAACGTGGAAAATACAACCATTAAAACAGCAATTAATAAATTATTCAAAGTTTATATATCAAAAACTCATAAAGAATGAATTTATGAATAAAATTTTGTGTGCAATATAAATTTTTTATATTGTATTTATTCAAATTTAAAATATTTTGTACTGTACATGATGATTTTGTTTAAAAGTTATTAAAGGCTTTATGCGTACGAATCTGTTTAAATTCGGCCTCTAATATATAAACCATGCTATAAAGTAAAAAAAAAAATTCGATCTAAATCTCATCGCTAGGTTTCTAGTTCAAGTGGAACAGATACAATTTTTAATTCATGAAGGTCGTTTAGGTTATTTATGGAGTGAAACGAAAGCGAAACGCTGTATTTTAATGCTCCAATAAAGCATTAATTTTAAAAGAATTTTGCATTTTAAAATTAAATTCAAAAACGACAGACGGATATATATTAGATTCTTTTTAAAATTCGTTGTTGTGATATTGGATAGCTCTTAAAACACCATTATCTTGGTAATGGTGCATCAAAACCATTAGCAAAAAAAAAAAAAAAAAAAAAAAAAAACCTGTACTGTAGCTTCTAATGAAGAGTACTTTAAATTTTCTTAATGCGAATGATGTTATATTTAGATAAACCTGACGAGTGCAGTCAATTCGTAATAATATCTGTAGCAATAGAAAAGGAAAATATTTTTATTGCAAATTTTATGCCATTTTTAATTCATAAAATAAGAAAAATAATATTCCATTAGGCTTTTTTCCAGATGTTAAACGTACATGTTTTTCTCATTGCTTATATTTTACAATGACGCAACTACACATCATAATATAAAACGAATTTTTCTGGATAACTGCTTAACCATTAAAACACCTGCTTTATCTTCACAAAAATGAAAAGTGATGATAAACAATTATATATATATATATATATTATATATATATATTTATGCTTTAATTTTCTACAAGATAATAAATATATCAACTTTCTCTCTCATCTAAATTTTTAATTTATAGCGAATATTAAATATTCATATTTTAAAGAAAGAATATAATCTGCTGTTAATATTTTAGAAAGTTAATTAAACCATTTACATTAACGTTTTAAAAATAACAGCGGAATAATAAAAAAAAAATCACTTCTTTTCTAGATTTAGATCATAAACGAAAATTAATTCGAAAGTCTAACTTAACTATAAAAGTTATAATTAAATAAATTTACTAATTTTGGTTTAATGTTTTGAATTCTAAATATTTGCTGATATTAAAAATCATAAAATGTGCATTCAAATAAAGCTTAAATTCTGTAGAGAAAAGGGAGAATTTTTTAAATTTAAGACATATAAGTTTAAAATGATCTACCGATCAAGCATATCATTACACACATTCATCTGTTCCACACCGAAACAGTTTCAATCATGCGAATTTTACTGATTAACCGACATTTTCATGTGTATTATTGTCTTCCTTGCATCAGAAACATCAATACAATTTATAGCAGAATAAATTTAATACAGCGAAAATATTGTTTTAAAATGTCTCTTTAAAGATTGATGGATAACATTCTATCGATTAAGTTACACTACTGATCAATTTATTCTACATATAAACAGTCTCTTTTTTTTGCGATGTAGAAAGTAAATTTAAGAAAATTGCCATTAAAAAAATTTATTTTCGCTTCATTTTTATTGGCACTAATCTAAAGTAAATTAAGTAAACATACACCAATATTGCTGACATATTTCCGGATCATAAGTCAGCTATATGTTTGGCAAATGTCACTCATAAAATAAGATAATATAATTTTATAATTTCAGCGGCGAAGCCAGTTAGAAACACCATACATTTTCTGCACAGCGGTATTATATGTATAACACGCATTTTGCATTTTCAAATCGATTTTATATATTAAAAACCCATGTAAAATAAGTATTTAAAGAAAATAATAATATACAATTATATATATTTAAACTGTTAAATTTAATGGTCGCGTAATGTTTTCGCAGTAGTCTACTCAATAACAATCAATAGGAAGTAAACAGACTTATCGATGGATGGTATCACGTATATTGACTTATCCTTGACATTCTTTCTTCGTTAATGATAAGTTAAGGATATAAATTTTAAAGATTATTCTTTCATTCCTTCCTACATAAAGAAGCTTATTTAAATCATTCTGTTAAAGAAGCGATTTCTCATACTCAGAATAACTTAAGAGGATATGGATAAGCGGGATATATCCTTCTTTCGCCTGGTTTATTTATTCTGTGTACCCGTTAAACGTTTCTTGGACAGTTCTTTAATCTTTTTGAATATTTTAAAATATATTTTTAAGCACAGGAAAAAAATTATTCAATGAAAAATTTATAATGAAATAAGGCGGATGTGTCGGTTTCCTTTATTCTGTAGGGTCTAACGGGAAATGACAAATAGAAAGTTTAAAAAAGGACCTCTAAATTGGTTCAGGTGAGGATTAGAGGATGAGGCCAGTTCGAAATTAGTCCTCCATTATTTAATCACTGAGTTATTTAAGAGAAAATAATTTTAAAAAAATTCTCTTAAATGATAAAAATGTTGTTTATAAATATATATATATCTTAAAGCAATAATAATTTATAAAAATTTCTCAATTTAACACGTTATATCTAATAATACGAGAGAGTAAATATTATTTTCATGACGTAATTGATGTCAGATGTGTATGATGTCATAACCGAGTATCGCTCGTTAGATTAATTAGAAAGTAAAATTAAAGATTTTTGAAGCGTCTAATTTTGTAAGATTAATATATTAAATTTTTTTAGTTTTTTTAATAACTTTGAAAATAATTATTTTTAATAATGATCAAAGTTAACGTAATAATGCGTCGTATGCATAAATTTTCTTAAATTAATTCTAATTCGTTAATCATTACATGTGATGTCGTTATGTAATCACGAATGGATGCCGTCATGATTCAAAATACGAATAAATACACACGTGTGTATTTACATAATTTAGAATTATTTATAAACTATCATTGGATATATATATATTTTTTAAATGTAAGATACTTTTTCCTTTGTTTTATTTATAGGCAAAATCGTTAATATCTAGTTTACACGTTAGACACGAGGGGGAGCTTTAATCATCAAAACAAAACTCATCCGGGTCGCCATCCGCTCGTCAGTTGTTAGTGAATAACGGTCTATGGAATCAGAGTTGTGCGAGAAGTGAAAGCGGAAAAAAAAGGAGGAAAAAATTTAGGTGGCTAATCAATGATGCCTACTTTACGTGAGAAGGTGCAGGAATTTCTTAAACATTTATCTTCTAATCAAGATGGCAAATGCGACAAGTCTCCTTGCACGTCGCCTACAGGTCAAGGGTCGTTCATTCATAAATATTTATGCGGGTAAGTGCTTAATATTTTCTCATTAATTTTCATATTTCATAAATCATATTTATGACTTTAGTTCGAAAATAAAAATCTTAAGCTCTACCAGTAAATATTTTTCAATTTAAACCTTCGTTTAAATAAATAGGTAAGTGAATTTCACTTATAAAATAAATATATTGGTCGAGTAAACATTTACGCTAAAGACGGCATAAACAGACTGATAAGTGATTAGTTGCGAAGAAATTGCATGATATTCTTTTGCATATATCATGAACAGGAAACATGTATCACTGCTTATTTTATGTAGCATTTAATCATACATTTTTTCATTGTTACATGAGGAAAACAAAACAGTTCTGTTCTAAAATGGGATTGTTATCCAGTAAAATTCTATATTGAATTAATTTCGAAAAGTCTATTTATATATCATTTTTCAAACAAGTTCTTACCTATAAAGTATTTATTTTAATTAATCTGTTAATTAAAATGTGTTAAAATGAAATGTTGGAAAAAAAACACTTAAAATTGTGTAATTTATATAAAAGTAAACAAAAGAAAAAGGTGCTTTTAGTTGTTTTATTTTTAATTGTCTTGAAATATTTTTTTGTAATTTAATTTAGTCTGCTCTTTAGAAAAAGTAATATTTGTTTTTGCTTTTATTTCTGAGAATGAATCATATGTTTGAAAATGCATAAATTTGTTGAAACCGTAATGATTTGGTTAAGATAATTTCAAATTTAGGAAAACTTACACAATATTTTTATAAATTGTTTCAAATGCTTCAAAATTCAAATTAACAATGTTTTTCATTGAACATGATGTTACTTTGTTGAATATGTTGCAACTGCAACATATTCAACAAAGTAAACTACTGTATTATAACAAATTACACTAATATTGCATTATTAATATAACTAAATATACTGTTAACTTAGTATAATTCATACTATGTAAATTGTATAATAAAGGTAAAAGCATTAAATTGTCTAAATAGACAATTTAATGCTTTTAACAAAGAATAGAAACAATAATTAAAAAAAATAAATGTGATGTAATTTTAAAAAAATTATTTTTTTTAGATTTAAATCGTAAGCAAAATTAACAATTTATTATTTGAAATTTCAGCTTAATTATAAAAGTGATAATTAAAGGAATTTACTTTAAGTTTGCTTAAGTCATGAATTTAATTTTTTTTAAGTATGAAAAATCATAAAATTATTACTACACAGAAATTTTTGTCTACTTCTGTCTCTACTTTTCTTATTAATTGTTAGAAATATACTTAATTTGTTAACTAAAAGCAAACCTATTATGTTTGAATGTTTTCTTTTAATAGAATGTTGTTGAATTGTTCTGAAGCTTTAGCAATGAAGCTTATTTCTGATCAATTTACTGCATACGTTCTACTGAGATGTAGAAAAAATTAATTGATAATTGTTGACTTTACGTATTTAATGATGCTTCATTAATGTTGATAGTAGAATTAATAAACATGAACCATTTTATGCACACTTAAAATAATAATTACTTCTATTTAGATTATTATAAATTGCTTTCAGAAGCTAATAAATTAAACTAAATATCAAGTAAATACAACATATAATAAAGGATATTTTAACCAAATTTAAATGTATTAAAATTTGTTACAATCAAACACTTTAAGAAAAAATGATTTAAAAATTTTTGAAGTATGATATGTTATTTTTACATTAGTATGTTAAATATATCAATAGATAATATAAAATATTTCTGAATGATGGATTATAATGTTTCAAAATTAGTTCTAATCTTAATTATATCCATATATACCTGCTAATTTATAAATAGAATTTTCTTAGAATAATAATAAAAAAATATATATATATATTTCTTCAAATTGCCATTTATGTATGATTTGAATAAATGATAATACCATTTATAAATGGTATCAGATAGATCTCATCTGTCAAATTGTTTCTGATTACTGTACTTACCTAAGCATTTACTAAATCATTCAGAAATAGGTTTAATATTACTATATTAGAATTTTATGCTAAATATGTATGTTAGGAATAGTCATTTTTATATTGTTGAAGTTTTTTAATTGAAATGTAAATCCTACTTATATATTATTGAAGAAATTACTATTATAATGTAATGTTTTGATTGCAAAGAAAATATGTAAAATGAGAAAAAATGTCATTAAAATTTCATTGTTATGAATGTTTTAAATGATTTTCACTGATATAACAGAATTAGATTTAAAAATTTTTACATCTGTTTGTTTGCTTATATGTTGAATATGACTTTTTTTTTTTGTTTGTTCTAGAAAAAATTCCAATCATCGGATGAAATTTCTATATAGAAAGCCTTGATTTTAGTCATATAAATTTATAAATTTATTTACATTTTTTAAAATATTATTTTAAGAATCATATATATTATCACAATATTATGACATGATTAAATTGGAAAAGCAGAAGGCATAGCACTAATTAGTTTTAAATGACAGATGCTTTCTTATATTAAAAAAATGATTGATTGATAAAATCATATTTTGTATTCTTTTTTAATATTGCCAATGTAGAAAGATAGAAAAGAAGAGTATTTTAAACATGTTTTTTGTATTGATTTGAAAGAAGCATTATCTATGATTTTATCATCTGATCTTTCCAAAAAAAAACATTTAACTTTATCATAATTTTGTTTTATATTTATTATATTTTTTGGACATTTATAAAATTTTGCAAGTGTCTTACATTTGATTTTAAATAGGAAAAAATCTTATTACATGATGTAATACTTGGTTTCAGTTACATGTCATATCACATAAAAGCTTATCATTTGTAGAAAAATAAGAGTAACTATGAATTTCTTCAGTACTGAAATAATCTATAAAAATTTCTCTCATTAATTAAAAATCAATAATTTAAGAAATCATATCTCAGGATTTAGAATGCATGAAAAAAATAATTACTCATAAATAATAATTTTATAAATATTTAAGGAAAGAGATTTTCACAAAAATAATTTTTAATAATAGACTTTCACTAAATTTTCATAACATATTATGTAAGCACATAAAAGATGAACATGTAGACTATATCATATATATATTCATTAGATGCAGTCTGGGTTAATAAATATAATGTGATTAAAAAGTTTACAAAGTTTTAAAGCCAATAAAATTAAATTTTATTGAGGAGTTGTTAAATAATTGACCAGAAGGTTGTAATCATTTTATGACAGAAATAAAAAATAAAACTGCTGTGGAACAATAACTTATTCAGTTGTGTGTTTGAAATAATAATATATCAGTATCCTGATATTTTAAATGAATAAAAAATAATTTTTATAATTAAATATTTGCAATATTGCTAAAATTTTTCATTCAAAATATTTTTAAGGAATTAAAAAAATATATTTTTTATTACATATTTTGAAAACTAATTATTATGACACTTGAAAGGATCATATTTAACATGAATTATCAGAAAAGACTAAGCAATGACCCCAAATTTCTAATAAAGTGAACATTGTTTATATTATTTTTATTAAAGTGTTTTAAGATAAAGAAGGAAATTAGTCATTCTTTGATGTTATTTGAAAAGATTATCACAAATAAAAATATCATAGAATTTTATTATAAACTTTTAATCAAATATCAAACAAACAGTTGGATTTCTTTATCAAGCACTAAAGTTAAATAATCACTAAGTAGTTTGGCAGGCAATAGGCAGTAAGGTTGCCATCTCTTGTTTAATTTAATTATTAAAAATTAATTAATTAACTTTGGAATCTGGATATTTGGTGTAATTATCAGATTGGTTGTATTTATTATAAAATATTAATTATTGAAATAATTGCATATTTTGAATGTTATCTGTAGTAATTTAGTTTTAATATTTAAGAACAATGGAGCTTTTTAGGTTAAATTTTATTTTTGATTTTTTTTAAGATAAAATGTTACTCATAATAATAAATGACGAATACATATGATTAATTTATTATTTTCTATATTAACACAATATTATATGCATGCAAGTTATATCAATGTATATAAGTTAAAGTATATTAATTAAACAGTTACTCCCTCAATTCTCATGAGGGAGATTACAATCGATTATCTAATTAGATAATCTGACTGCAAACAGTAGCCAAGTATCTGGGATTTTGTTTTTGAAAAGAGGCCAAAAATTGATATTTCTTAAAAGTTTTAATTTCTATTATTTTTCAGAAATAATATTTTTAATAATTTTATAAGTTTAATAATCTCAAAGCATAAAACATTAAGATTAATATAAATGAAAGACTAACTATTTTATATTATGGAGAGAGAGAAAGAAAGAAATGATAAATTTATTTATATATAAATTATGGGTAAATATTCTCTGACAAAAATAAAATGTTTATATAGTTGGTTTAAAAAGTTTTCACAAAAAATAAGGAAAATAAATAAGAAAGTATAGTATTTAAAAGTATATTTTCTTATTTATATTCATCATGCAATAAATATTTCAAGAAAAATATATTAAACATCTATAAAAGATTTATATAATAATGATAGTAATATAAATAAAAATTTATTTAGTAATTTTAATTATATTTTAAAAATATATTTAAAATAATTAATAAATAATAAATTTGATAGGAAGTGAAATACAGTACAATCATTCATAAAATCAGTAAAACATAAAACAATTGCATCTGCATCATAATGTTTCATTTGTATGTGTAAGAAGTAAGAAGCTATAATCAAACCAATAACACTGTTTCATAAAAAATAAACTACCATATTTCCTTGATTAAACCCTGGTTTTCAAATAAATTCTGGGGAATAAAAGTGCTGTTAAAAATGAATCCAGGGTTTAAAAGCATCGGAAATACTGAGAAGTATAAGATAATGTAACTTAGAGTGACAGATAAAAAATTTAACTAAAATTCTCTCTTCAGATTATCTCTAGTCAGACATCACTTTCTATTCTAAGGTTCACGGGAATATTTTTATTTTTGGAAATAAAATTATAATATTGTTGAATATTGACTGCAGAAAAGTCTAGATTGAGTTTGTAAGTCAACTGAAGGGTAATTAGAAAAACTCAAATTGGAAATGATTTGAATTGGAAGATGGTAATAAAAATCCTGATTCTGACAACGATATCAAAACAGAAATGAATGACAAAGTAACAGCCAAAGCCAGGTTAACTATGAAAACAGTAATTATTTCAAATGTTTTAGCTATAACCCATAATTTCAATAAATTGTTTTGATAGTTGTGAAAATAAACAAGTAATAAGGTATTTCTTTCAATTTTTACTTACTCATCTCCTTATTTTAAGGTAATAAATTCCAGGACTTTAAATAAACCCAGGGGGTATACATATGCTTTAAAAGCAAACTACCTATATTTAATCAAGGAATAAAAGTACCTGAGTCATTGGCTTGATTATTTAGTTGCTTGCCACCTAGATGCACTCTATAGACTTATATTATAACAGTTAAAAAACGATCGATAATGAAATATAAAGATTACTATAACAGAAGATTTAGATCAGAAAAAATGAAAAAAGATTTAACATGGTATTAGAAAAAAATATCAATATGTAAGTGATTTGAATACTGTTATTTTCTAAGAATTATCACATCCATGGAAAATAATGGTGTTTGAACTACTTACATATTGAGATTTTAAAAAAAGGAATTGAAACAAAAGGACAAATCATAGAAAAAATATGTTTACAGAATAGAATACAGGAGAAATAAGTTGGAATTACAGAACAAAATTCTTTACAATATCTTATAATGTTTCTATTCTGACAGACTTTTAAAGGATAGAGAGTGATTTTTATTTCAAATGATAAAATAACAAGCTGTGCAAGAAGTCTGAATAAGCCAGTGCATACAAAATTTCATTATTAAACTTAAGAATTAGAAAAAAATTATTGTATATTTGGAAAAATGAGAATATTACAGCAAATTAAAAGCTTAGAGAATATAAAATATGAAGAACAGATAATAAAATACTATTGTTATTATTTAGGAATATAAAAATGTAATGAGATTCCAACAAAATTGTTTCATACAGTTTTCTTATACTATTTCATACAAATAAAATTATGTTGAAAATAATTTAATAATAGAAGCATTCTATTTGGAGAAAAGTGAATATCAATATTAATTAAAAGTAGTGTTGATGTTGATGTTATCTTGTTTATATTTACTTGTTAATTTTCTATATTCAAAATTATCATTGTCTGCATTGTTATATATTCACCACTCTAAATAAATGAATATTTTTATACTTTTTATGAAAATGTCTTTGTAGTTCTTATGAATATTATTTAATTAGAATTTTGCTATCGAATCCTTTATTTTGAAGTTTATAGTAAATATCTTTTTGAAGATAGCAACTTCAAAGTCTGTTTTATCAATTTTATTAATATTTATCAACATTTTATGACACATTAGAATAACATTTAGATAGTAATGTATTATTAGATAACATGTACAATTAATTAATTAATAATTATTTCTTTTTCATAATTGCAATTATAAACTTAATTGATGTGAGTTTAATTAAATATGAATCACAGTAAAATACAGTATATAAAATAATTTTTTTAGAAAAAATTAAGGTACAAAGTATAAATAAATTTTAGATATAATCACAAAATAAATATATTATTCTAAATGATGTGTTAAGTCTGTGGCCAAATATATAGATCTGAGATATTTTTGCATTAATTTTACAATATATATTTATATTCAGATGATAATCATTCTGAATATTTTCTTTATATATATAATAAAAAATATTATTTAGAGAAGCACCCACTCAGAGCAGATTTATGAAAGCATGACTTGTTTTCTTATATTCAGATAGTAGATTAAAACAATTACAGATATTTCAAGAAAAAAAATTAAATTGCTTTTTCAGATTTGGTGACACATTAGATTTTAAAAACAAAATTAGCAAAACATGTCAATTCATTTATAAGATTTATGCACTATATTACTTGTAACATAAGTTTCATTTAATCTTATCTAATTTCTTATATTGTTTTCCTTGAAGAAAAATAATAAATATTTTTATATGTGAATTCAAACTTTATATTAACTTCGAAATTTTACAAAAAAAAAAAAGATACTTCCCACCGTTTAGTGTGATTTTGAAAGGTTATCAAACTTGGCACCATCTTTTGTAAATAAATAAATAGTGATAGTGTGCGAAAGAAATGGCGTACCCAGGGGTGTTGCCAATAAGAAAGGGGGTGATAGAGAGGGTGAGAGAAGGATGGGGGAAGGGAATGGGGTGGGGGGAGAGAAAAGGGGGGGAAAGGAGAGAAATAAATAAATCACTACTTCACTACTAATTTCAGGTTGCATAGAACAGTGTAGTAGTAGTACAGAATATCTGTTATACAGTCTAAA
The DNA here is from genome assembly GCF_030686945.1 of Centruroides vittatus. Taxonomy (NCBI): domain Eukaryota; kingdom Metazoa; phylum Arthropoda; class Arachnida; order Scorpiones; family Buthidae; genus Centruroides; species Centruroides vittatus. The sequence continues at coordinate 909,810 of NW_027122581.1, forward strand.
TTAAGTCGAGGATGATCTATCAAGCTGAAGATGATGCTGTCTACCAAGCTGTTCAGTGGGCCATTTCACTACCTAACAAAACTCTTTCTATCAACATTTACAGTGACTCTCAGTCTGTCCTAAAAGCCCTATTAAATCCCAATTGCAATAGCAACAAAATCACATATATCCAGCACCATATTAAAAATCATGGTAATAAGATGACTTTTATTTTTGTTCCTGGCCATACTGGCATACTAGGAAATGAAAAAGCCGATTTTGAGGCTAAGTCAGCTGCAAAGGACACTGACTTGGACTATACTCTCATCCCTCTCTCACATAGCAGTCTTAAAAATTATATTCATGTCAATGCTATGCAGAATTTGAACCAGCAATGGTTGAGTAGTAAAACTGGTAGAATAACAAGACTTTATTTTCCTAGTGTTGATTGCAGATTCTCATTACCACTTAGAGATTTAACGTTTGCTACTTCTCAACTACTTACTGAGCATGGTAATTTTCGAAGCTACCTGGTGATGTATAACCGGGCAGAAACTGCCTCTTGCTTTTGCTCTACAGTAAACCTTGACGCCGTCGACCATATGATCTATCATTGTCCAATTTATGATCAAGATAGACTTATTCTGAAATTAGAAATCTTCACGCGTGGTTTCAGGTGGCCATGTCCACTGGATAAGCTTGTTCAGAAGCCACTGTTTGATGCTTTTTACAATTATGTTCAAAAATATGGAAGAAAAGACTATTTATAATTTCTAGCTGCACTCTATTTTTTTTACATTTTAGTTTTCACTAAAAGCCAAATACTAATTACTAATTTTATGTTTACTTTGTATCGTTTATTTTGGTTTATTTATCCTTAGTGTTATACTCCCATAAAAGTGGTGCACTTATTTCTAACAAAAAATAAAAAAAAGTCAACGATGGTTAGATTTGACCAAAAGTATTTTTTTTTATTTAATAAAAAGTTGGTTTCTTGAAATTAGCAGTAATTTATTTATTTAGTATGATATGCTTTTTTACTGTGACTGAGTTCACTTCATAATATACTTAGAAAAACTAAAAACCAGTGTTTATATGAAGATTTTTGCATAATCTGAGAATTATGAATGGTTTGTGATTGAAAAATTTAGTGGAGAAATGAGTTTAAGATGAAGTTTCCATGTAAGTAAAATGATAGTTATAAAAATACATAAAAAAATCAGTAAAATTTTCTGTTTATATTTCTTATTCAAGTATATAATGATAGAAATGTGGGTATAGAACCATAGATGGCTAAATGAGAAACTGTAATTTTCAGAAAGTGAAATTTGAAAATTGGACCACTCAAAAAATTGCTATTTTATGTTACAGTTTGGAATTTTTATTTATCTGCTTATGATCCCAAATAGAACATGTTGAATATACTGTAATAGGAATATTCTATTATTGATAAACTGTAAACTGTATTTAGAGTTAGCCATTTATGGTTGTATACTCATGATGTATGTAAAACAAAAAACACTCAACATTGTATTTTGTTTTAGTATTATTTAATAACACAACTTTAATTTTTTTATGCTTTGAAACATCTAAAAAAAAGTCTGTTGTTAAATAAATTTAAGTTTGAATTTAATTGTTATTATTGACTTCATTTTTTTTCACATACTATAATAGAGTTTAGATAAAATGTCAATGTAGTAAAATGTTTATAAAACTAATTTTTAAAAAAAATAGTTTTAAATTTTATATTCATTTGGTTTTTATAATTTTTGTTGTACAGAGTATAAAAATGACATTTACTATACACGACATGTTGCTATAGTGTATTGACATTTTGTTCTGAAGACAGGGTTCCCAAATCTGTACAACTGGATTAAAGGACATTTAAAATTAGATTATTATTGTTTTCTTTGGACAAATAGGCATTAAGTTGCCTTTACATGCTATTAGTTCAATACATAGTTGATAATATAGTCATTATTAGTAGGCCTACCATAATAGTTATTGGTCTTAACCAGTACTTTATAAATGTTTGTTGTTTTGTTATTTTGCTCATAGTGTTTATTGTTTATATTTTGCTGCACTATACTTACGACATGTTCTATAGTGTATTACATTTGTTCTAAGACAGGGTTCCCAAATCTGTACAACTGGATTAAAGGACATTTAAAATTAGATTATTATTGTTTTCTTTGGACAAATAGGCATTAAGTTGCCTTTACATGCTATTAGTTCAATACATAGTTGATAATATAGTCATTATTAGTAGGCCTACCATAATAGTTATTGGTCTTAACCAGTACTTTATAAATGTTTGTTGTTTTGTTATTTTGCTCATAGTGCAAAAGTTTAAATTGCTGGCACTTCTTACTTCAATTATAATTAGCTGTTAAAAGTTTAAGCAGATACTCTGTAGTTTGATTACAGAGAAAATACATGAAGATTATAAAAATAAACTTTATGGTTGTATGATGATCAAAAATATGAATGCTAAACTGAATTGCAAAGTTTTAGAGTTAAGTAATATTTACAAAAAATACCTGTATCTATGTCTTGTAGTTACTTATTTTTTACAGTTTCAAAGAGGCTAGGAAATATCAATAATTTTGAGAAAACTGTAGTTACAGAATTTTGGTTGTAGCCTTTATAGAATATTATTATAATTCAATATAGAAGAAACATTATCATAAATTAGTGAATAATTAAAAATAAAGTAAGTCCAATTAGAAACATCACCAAAGGATTACCTAAATCCAATTCTCTGATAGCATCATTATCATTGCAAAATATTATGTCTATAATGAAACGGAAGTTCAGTTATTTTTTATTAGCTGAAATAGCTCTTAAATACAGTTTAGGGAGATGGATTTTATTCTGGCTTATTTTACATTATCACTTACTATTTTATATTATCAATTAATTGTAAGGGAAGACAAATTTCCTTACAGTTAATTGTAAGGAAAGACAAACAGACATCATACAAAAAGATGAACTTTTAATATGCATTGTGAGAAGTGTAGACATATAGTGATACAGATGATGATTAAAATGATTGATGTCCTACTATAAATGATAGAAATGTGGTTCAAAATAATAAACAGATGTCTAGAACTGATGATTTTCATAGGCAATGCATAGAATCACTCAAGAATAAGCATTTATTTTATATGAATAAACAAATTAATTGTGATTGCTGAATGAGATGATAAAGAGATGCTAAGAAGGTGCACACAAAAGATTCAAAGACATGTTTTAAATTTTTTAATGTAAATTTTTGTCAAAGGCAAGTACTTAAAATTAATGATTGTTAAATATAAAAGTTTTTTTTTATAAATTTCATAGAGATTTTATTCTTTGAATGTTTATTTAAGAATTTTTTTTATAAATAAGATGTCTGTTACATATTGTATCTTATAAACTTTTGTATTTTCAATTATAAAATTTTAAATTTTCATCTAAATGTTCTAAATTCAAGGAAATAGATATAATGCTTGTTTTAAAAGGAAACCAAAAACTTAAAATTTATTTGAAATGTTTTCATACTATAGTTTTGACTGGCATCAACTAATTAAACAAAAATTTAAATGATTTTTTAAGCAATCAACAAATTGCACAACCACCTGGAATTTTTAGTTTAACACATTGTATATTAAAAACAGGAAAAGAAACTGTAAAATGATTGAATTTATAACTAAAGCTGTCTTCATTTTACCAGTGATGTGTTTCTGGAGGAGGTGTAGTGTAAACAAAATTAGTACAAAATAAATTCATTTTATTATGGAATAAATGGGGATGTGTTCCAGGCATCTGTGAATGTGTGTGTGTGTGTTATATATATATATATATATATATATATATTTATTTCAATAATAATATATTTAGTACAAAGATTTTACTAATACAAAGTAGTAATAAATTAATAATATGGGAATTATAACTTATTAGCCAAAATCAATGATTCAATTTTTATACAACTGCTGTTGATCTCATACAACAGTGTCACTAGATGAACTTCAGTTCTATGATGATGGCCCTCATTGAGGGTCATTCATTGATGACAACCTAGGCTGAAAATCATGCACCTTTTGTAAAATATGAACCAGGGCTGCGGAGTTGGTAAAAAAAACACTTGACTCCAACTTCAACTCCTGATAATTTTAGTAGGCTGACTCTGGCAAAATTAAATACAGTCATTTTATGGGGGGTAGAGGCATTCATAGGGAGGTACCCTACTCTGAACTCTGAAAGGGGCCTGAGGCATTTACCCAAATAGTTATTATTTTTAATATTTAACTTACTTCAATATTTATTTGTATAAAAAAATTAATTTTTAACAAATATTTAATAAGAGGAGAAAGGGGATGATAAAATTCTACATTTACATATATTTGACAGCATTTGCACTCCAATTTCATTCTTCCAGAAGAGTTAGTCCAACTAGCTACTTCAGCCCCTTGTTCAGAAAAGAAAAATATGTACTCTGATCAATTAGTCTGGCTCATTCAGAAAGATAGAATACTTATTTAGAGCAGGGATAATAAAGAAATGATTCAAAAATATTCAAATTCAATTGGGTCGAAATAATTTAACTACTAAACACAAATACTACAAAGAATACTACATATTTAATAAATTAAATTGCTGCATTTTGTATTTAAAATAAATGAATTATAACAAAATACAAAAAGATTTTTAAAAATTAATAAATATATAGTAAATTTTCTTTTCATTTAAATAAAAAAACTAAAGTAAATTTTAAAATGCAGGAGTCAGAGTCGGAGTTGACACATTTTTTCTGACTCTGACTCCTCTGGCCAGAAATTCCTCCAGATTCTGACTCCACAGCCCTGATACGAACAACAGAATTTTTAAATTAATAAGTATAAAATTATTCATACAAAGTTTTTAAGAAAAGTAAAAGAACAGTAAGAAAAGAATAGTAAAAAGTATTTGTGTTAATAATTGGTATTTTTTTTTTTTTTTCCTAAGTTATTTGCTGTGCCTTTTCTTTCTTTTTTCCTTTCATGTTAAGATGCTAAGGCTTCATTTTAAACATTTTTCTTACACAGTCACTTTGCTCTCATTGGAGTCTATTTTGCAGTACTTTACTCTTCAGTTAATGAGTTGACATTAGCAAGAAATTGTTTGTCATGTTATTAGCTTTATACCCTGGTTCATTATTGTTTCTCTTCCTTTGTCCATATAAATGTTCTACCAAATTTGTTAATTCTTCTAAATGAACATTTGCATTTAACATTTGCAAAAAATATTCTATAAGTACACATTGTAAAAAAAAAATTTTTTTTAAATAAAATTTGAAACCAGTGTTGTTGTTAGTTGGTGTAAATCAAACATAAACATCCAATAATCTGATTTTTTAGATTAATGCCACATGATTGCTGAATTTCATGGAATATATCTAAATTAAAGCAAAGATCAGACAAATGTCTGGGTAATGTAGCTGGCAATGCTTTTGCATGGCAAATGAGAATTGTGCATTCAAGTCCTGCTTCAAGCCAATTCTTTTCTTCCAGAATTTTCTAAATTAATTATTAAATATTAATTTCATTATAATTATTAAATTTATCAAGAGATGGTGTTTAATGTCTACTTCTGGGCCAAATTATTTGAAATTTAACTAGTAATTAGTATCATTATTATAGCCTGATATAATCCTGCAATTATTTGATTTAAATCAAACCGATGTAAAATGAGGGTAGCCTATATTAAAAACTGAATTTTTCTGACCTAAAAACATCCAGAAAACAATTTGGATCTTTGTAAATTCATTTACAAAAAACAGTCTTTACACTCATCGATGACCTAAAATGAAAAACTCATAAAGAAAAATTAGTGACATTTCAGGGAAAATGAAAAAAATACTAATAAATGTTTTAATTGTTCAAATCCAAAATTTAACAGTTTGAAAACTTATTAAAGCCAAGATTTTTACGTTAAAGTGTGTGTTTTTGAATTTTAAGTGGTAAACTTGGCATACAGGCTAAAAAATAATTTTATGACTTAAAGGTTTTCACTCTAGACCCATGGTTCTCAATCTTTTTGAAATTGGGGAACACTATACTTTGACATTTTTTTCGCAGAACACTTACAATACATCAGCTTTAAACCTTTTTGAAATCAAGAGGTCACTCTGTCTAGTGTACGACGTCATTGGCATTTGCTGATTACATTACCATACAAAAATTATTTTACATTGTATTGATTTTTCTTTTGCAACAATTTTTAATTGTATATTTGATTTTTTAGCAGAACACTTGAATTGGCATCAAGGAGCACCTGTGTTCTGCGGATCACAGTTTGAGAACTACAACTCTAGGCCACTGATATTTTGAATTTTCTTTTCTTAGTTCCATATGATTATATATGGCACATGAAATTTTGACTAGCAGATATATTAATTGTGATTTACTTGTTAAAATATAGTTTGTAACTATTCATAGCAAATACAGTACAATCAATGTATCGATATAGAAAAAAAACTAGCAGACAACCTACATTACATGTGGGAATAAAACATTGGAAGCATGTTTCATGCTTCCAACACTAATATCAACTACAAAAATGGATTACAAAAGTTCTTTGTATACCATATTTAAGGTGGTAAATGCAATAGAACCTTAATCCTGGTTACTATACTTTAGCTCTCAATGAATATTCTTAAATGATGACTGTGAATAACTCTTAGCAACATAAAGCTGTCCATGAGCAAAAACAGAAGAGTGAAGGTAGGAAAGCTATTATAAATGATTAGTAGATATGCAAAGTGCAGAAAATTTGTTTGGCAGAGCTTTCTATCAGGGTCACACATTCCTTCAGAAATTACATACACAGATGGCTGAGCAGTTAAGATGTCACTCTACTACTCTAAGGGACCTGGAAACAAATCCAAAATTGGGTTGAAAAAAACCAGAAATTTTTTAGGGGTGGTCTGTCCATCTTTTACCACCCAGTCACTCTAAATTTTAATGTTGCAAAAAATTTCTTATTGACTCCCTATACAAATTGACAGAAAAATTTCAGAACTTTGAAATTCAATATCTCTAGAATGAATCATTGAATCTGAAAAGAAAACCTATTACACATCTATAAACTCATGTTATCGATTAACACCTAATTCATTTATATCTGTTGAGAAATTCAGCTAACAAAAATCTTTTTAGTTTAATATATAACCACTGCCATAATTTTCCTGTTTTTGACTAATTTTTTAAAAAATATTTCTTCTATCCCTGCACAACCATTATCTATCATTTGTAAAATTATTTGGTTATCGATATACAAAACATATTTTATGAGTAAAGTCAATATAATTTGTGTGAGCATTACACACAAGTATTTACTGTATTATTGGGTTGTTCGGAAAGTAATTTTGTTTTTTCCATAGAAAAATAAACGCAATATTCTTAGAATAAATAAATATTTTATTGAATTATATATTGACCATTTTGATCAAATATCTGTTTTCATTGTTTCTGGTAGTAGCATGATTTCACATTCATAAAATTTTGATTGTTGTTTACAAAAAACTGATCCAAGTGATTTTTGACATTGTCGTTTCAAGTAAATGTTTTACAGTTAAAAAAAATTTGTAAAGACCAGAACAAGTAATAATCTGAGTGTGCCTGATCTGGTGAATATGGTTAGTGTGATAACACATCCCATCTAAGCTATAACAGTTTCTGACCAGTTACCAAACTTGTGTGAAATTTGGCATTATTATGATAAAACACTACATTTTGTTTGTTGATCAATTTAGGCCTTTTCTGTTTGATGATATTACTCAGTTTGTTTACTTGATGGCAGTACACTTTCAAATCAATTGTTAAATTGTCTGGTAAAAGCTCAAAAACAAATTTTTTTAAAATCCAACCATAGAGAGCATCTCTCGTTAATAACATGTGGAACCCATATATCAAGCTTTGAAACGAAACCAATTCATTTTAAGTAATAATAAACGGTTCAATTTAATAGATTTAATCTCTTAGTGACTTTACGTGTTGTTATACGGCAGATTGCTTCAATCAGTGCCTTTATTTTGTTTTCATTGGCTTCAAATGGCCATCCAGAATGTGGTGTATCTTTGATATTAAAATTGCCAGAATGCAATTTTGTAAACCAGTTTTGGCACTGTCTTTCTCTCAACACATCTTCTCCAAACATGTAACACAAGTTTTTTCTTGTTTGAACAGCATTTTAGTTTCTGTTATAAAAAAGCAAAATATGCCGAAAATGATGCTTTCGATTTTCCAAATTTGATAGGACACCGAAAAAAAAACAATTGTACAGAATCAAACAAAATTTTTTACAAATAAGCCTTAAAATATCAGCTGTCGAAGTATATAATGAAAATGTGATTTAAAATAAAATTGGCTGGTAAAAATACATCTAATTCCTCTAGTAATAAAAAAATGAAATTACTTTTCGAACAACCCAATATATACCTACTGTGTATATTAATTTTGAAATCCTATTTTTCAGTTCTTAAGTCATAATTTCATTTATTTAAACAAATATATAAATGGATGGATAATAAACTTATATAGTTTTTTAATTTATAAACAGTATGATTGATTACCATCTTAAAGAATTCAAAATAAATGTTTTTGAAGCTTGTTTTTAAATACATTAAGACTTAAATAAATAATTAAGTAGAATAGCATATCAATAATAAGCTTCTTAAGTGACTACTGCATCATATACAGAGTGGGCCAACGAAAACGAAATGGCAGTGTTCGTGTTCGTCCAAGCAAATCGCTCGGACAGGTCGATTTTATTCTCGAGGGGACATCTTATGCAATAAAGTTTTTGCAAATCTGAATATTAACTAAACAAACATTTTTTTTCGAAATAAATGTTTGTTTAGTTAATACAAAATAAATGAGTTTTTAAAATTTTTTGTTTGTTGTATTCAGAATCGCAAAAACTTTATTGCAAAAGATGTCCCCTCGAGAATAAAATCGACCTGTCCGAGCGATTTGCTTGGACGAACACAAACACTCTGCCCTTTCGTTTTCGTTGGCCCACCCTGTATATGTAAATGAATTGTTTATTTAAAATTTATCCTATAAACTCAATAAATATCAATTTTATATCATGTATGAATAAGATTTTTATATTACTATTCATTGCCCAAATGAACAATCAGCAAGCAAGTAATGGAATATTCCTAAATGTAATTTTTATAATGAAGACAAAAATTATTTTCATTAGAATTTAAATCAAGTATTTTTCACAATAAGTAATCTATTTATTTAATCATTACACGGATGACATTATTTTAAATGTTAATTAATAAAAACAGTTGGATTTTTGTTATGGTGTATTTACAAATTAAAATATTATTTCAGTTTAAATTAATGATTTATTATGTATATAGAATGTTAGATTCAATTTTAAAATTTAAATTATTAATTATAATTAATTTATTAATTATGATATGGTAATGACAAGAACAAAGAATTTAATCTTAATGGCATGATTATTTACCAATTGATCATTAAGAGAAGCAATTACTTATGATTGGGCTGCAACTTGAAAAACTTATAGACCTATAAATTTCCACTGTTTTCTGTCTTTCCTTAATCTCGAGAACAATGTTATATAAATGAAATTTAAGATCAGATATAGAAAGATTAGGGACAGGAGGCACGACTAACTATATACAAACTTTGGATGCAACCAGAAGTCACATTATTTCAATTCAAAAATTTTTCCCTGTAGGAGCTAAATAGATGACAGCATGGCTGTGTTGCTAACAGGAAAAGTGTGATGTACAGGGGACTTGCTAACAGGAAGAGTATTAAGTACAGGGGCAAGACACTACTAATTTGAAGTGGAGAGCATATATTTTAAATTAAATAAATTTAAAAAATATTATTAAAATTACAGTCCAGCATTTTGACAACATCACAATAAATAAATAATTGCTTATTCAGATACATTTTGTACTTAATCCTATTCTTGCTTATACTTTATGAATCAAAGAACAAAAAAAAATTTAAATTAATGATTTTATAATAATTATTATTTTTAATAATGAATAATCAAAAAAAAATTGTTTTTGCTATTTCATTTAAAGTACATGTGAAATTTTATTATTTAAATACTGTATTTAGAAATTTTAATACATTTTTATTCTTAATTAATGTTTATTCAGTCATTTTAAAAATGCATTTTATTTACATGAAATCAATTCAGCATTTCAAGTTGTTACAGGTACAATGGATAAAATTCTAGTGTTGTTGTTTCTATCTATGGTATTTAACAAATGAGGTCAAGTTTGAGGTGGATAGCTTGCTGAAAGAATAAAAGGAAATGTTAACCATGTTGACCTTCTTCATTCATTTCATGAATTCATTTATTGTAACTGTAATAATTGAGTTTTATAAAAATATAATTAACTTTACCAAATGATTAATAATTATTTATGAAATTATACAAAAGTAAAAAAGTCATGTATTTTTTTTTTTAGTCTAGAATGAAAATTATGTTCTTTATCATATAATGATATTAAAAATTTTGTTTGAAATTTCATTTTGTAGATGTTAGCTAAGAATTTTATAATGACTTCTTTTATATCATAATTAATAGCCTAAATCAAAAAAAAATTAATATTGAAATAGATAAATTTTTTCAGTTTAATTTTTCATATAAGTGATCTATTAATATTAAATCTATAAAATTAAATCTATCAAGTAGTCAATGATCTGTCATTCTTATAATGTTTCATAAAGCATAATTATATGAATTATGAATATTCATTTTATCAGATGACAAATATATGCTTACTATCCCTAGATAAATTGATTTTCTTACTATTTGGAATTGTTCCAGACATTCCATGGCTTGCTATATAATTACACTGTTTACTTAAAATTATTTAAGGAAAAAAATTATATTAATTTAAGCCTTAAAGTAATTGTGGTTTTCAACATTTTCTTCTACAATCACCGAATGTCAAATATTCTAATTATTCTCTTACAAATTATTATAAAGTATTCATTACGCTAACAGTCAATTTAATTATTTTGTTTAATTCAAAAATTAAAATTTTAATTTTCTTGCTTGCTTTAATATGCTTGAAAATGTATTTTCAAGCATATTTGATGTATTTTTTTTTTTGTTAGTAATTTCATATTGTTTTTCATAATTTTATAGTTTTTAATAAATTTTATATAATCAATATACAATGGTATGATGAAATTTTTAACTTGAAATATTGCCAATAGATCTAACAAAGAACTTAAATTAGCAAAATTATAATGATTATTTTTAATTTGCTAAACAAATACTTGAGCAATATAAGTAAACAGGAGATATATCTTCCTAACAAATTCTTAAAAGAATTAGCATTCAGTGATATTAAAGTTAATGTAATTAAAAGTATTGAAAGTTAATTTGATCAGTTCATTCAAATATTGATACTAAACTAGAGATTTCTCTTAATTCTAGCTGCTAACCAAATTAACTTAAGTAGAAAAGTATCCAAAAAGTGCACAAAGTAAATTTTTCTTGTTGATTTTTACAACTAGTGAGGACTCTTTTATTTTGTAATTTCTGTAATTCTCTAATACTTTTTTCCACATATTTTTATTTATGCAGATTTTTTCTTTTTTCTGATAAGTTTCTAGTGATGATGATAGTAATTTATTATGTAGTTAATACATTAAAAATAATTATTCATAAGCCGTTTAATTTATTAATTTTTAACAAAAAACTTATTTAAATTTGCTAAAATTAGAATTAAATATAAAAAGTACAAGCCAAATGAAATCTATTTATCTATGTATTTATAGTTACTTTATATTTATTTTTTTTATTATAGCACTTTTCATTGCAAAAATGCTCAAAAACTAACAAGCAACAAAAATTTTGATCTTGAATAATTTGCACGAATCCAAATTATGCAACAAAAATATTTCTTTCCAAAAGTTCCTATGACATTTTTCATTGAGAATAAACTGCTTTTTAAGTAGTTAATAGTTCTATTAATAATTCTTAGCCAGTATGAATAAATAATTTACTAATAGCATACAAATTTTTATAAAATTGTATTAACAGCTTTGTTTCAATAATATAAATAACGGTAATATGAATCATTCACTGTCAGTTTTGAAATTTGATTATATCAATATACCTTTTTTACTAAAATTTTTTCTTTTAAACATTTTAAATTATTACAGAATCCTGCTATAATAGTTTGATATATTCTCTTAAGGTAATATTTTAATTCTCATCTTGTGAAGTTATCCACATATATAACTACTCTAATTAATTCTGATGATGAATTTATATTGCCAATATTAGTCAGAGTAAATGTATTCTAGTAATAAAAAAATGAAAGCTTTCATCATGTGTGTAAAGGATGTAAATTTGTTTATTTTAAAATAATATAAATTTCAATATTACTGATCATCATCATTAGCATTATCCTAGAAGATGCTACAACCATTTAGGGATTGAGTTATTAAAGTCTTAACTACTAAGACTTTAGTAGTAATATTACTCTAATTGTTATGCTAAAGTATAGTAATATCACTAAAATAATTTTATATGTAAGGATGTTTTATAAGTGAAGGAAATATGAATTTTGAATTATGTTTGCCAAGATAGTTTTCCTTCCTCTTTATACTTCACTTACCAATGAAATTTATTCTAAGACTAATAAATTTGGAAATTCAGATCAAATAAATTATGACTTCATAAAGAAAGCTGTTAAAATAACAATATTACAAAATGAACAGTAGAATACTTTGAATCTAAAATTCGATGATTTTTAATATACATTCTTTAAGTTTTTTCAAATCAAATGCTTATCCAGGGGAAGGGTTTGAAAACAAATGTCGTGGAAGCAGGCTCTATAGTAATAATATTCATTTTCAAAGTTTTCTTGAAGATGAATTGTTTGATTCAAAAGCACTTGAACAGTTTTAAATGTATACTTTTTTTAAATTTTACACTCTACTCTCACAGCATTCTTCTATTAAGTCATAAATTGTATTATTATAAGAGATCTAAAACCCTTAAGAAGATTTTAGATCTCTTTGTAATAAGAAAATTGTCCTGTTTAATTTGGCAAAAATTGTTAACTGTTTCATAACTTTAAGTTGATATATGTATTTTATCAGAAAGTTCTTAATTTAACAGTTTAAAAACACAAATAAAAAAGTTCACTCCTGATTAGAATAAGAAATTGCTAATGTACACCCAATTATTTTTAATGTCGAGATAAAGTTTGTTTATGAAATTACTACTGATTAAACTATTCAATTTAATTTAAACAATACTTCTGTCTTAAATGATCCTTGATTTATATGTAACTAAATCAACTGGTAAATACAGTTATTTAACTAAATTTATTCTTTATAATTGAGTAATTTTTTTGTTTTTTCCTCTTCAAAATAATTTTCTTTCTTATTATATTTTAAAGAAACTATAATTTTTGATAAAGTATCAATTTAAAATTTAGAACATTATTTAAAAATTATTCTAAGAGTGCTACATTTCTAATTATGTACTGCACATACAATTGTTCAGTAATTTGATGATATATTTGTGATAAAAGTAATTGCAGTTTGAAATAATCTTTTTAGAATTTAGTAAAATTTGTTTGTACTCTTAATTCTAATTTCACCAGTTTTCATATATGTAACATATATCAATTATTTTTTCAGTTAAATGAAAATTACACTAGTCTACAAATTGAGTTGTTTATTACTTGCCAGAAATAAGAGTATTTTTACAGACCAACTTTTCATGCTGATTACCAAACTTTTTTCAGTTTTTTTTTTCTATCATATAATGATTTTAAATTAATAACTAGGACATCATCAACTGTCATATTGCAATAGAATTGAGGCAAACCAAAAAGAAAGAAACAATCTTTTATCTGACAGTCATTGATAGGCAAACCTTACACTTGCTATCAAAAGAGGATATCCTTGTACCTAAATAAATGGCTAGAGCTTTTTAAAATTAAGCCAGATGACTTAATTTACAATAAAGAAAATAACTTTCTCTAGTAGACAATACATACATAATGTGTCTTTATACAATTGGTCCTTTCTCGACTCCACTGTGGAATTGTCTTATCCCTCATCTGCGTGAGAAAGGACCGATTGTATAAAGACACATTATGTATATATTGTTTACTAGCGAAAGTTATTTTCTTTATTGTAAAGTGGCTAGAGCATTTGGCACCAGGGGGCAGACTTAAATATGGCACCTTTTGGATAAGCCTTTCATGTTACAAATTTAAAAATTATAAAATTGCTTTTTATTAATGTAATACATATTATATTTCATAATATAATTTTTCTTACTTATGCATGACAGTTTTCTATAAATGTATTAGTCTGCCCATGTAACAGTTTTGGAATTTCGGCACCCTGGGCATATACTTCTCCACATATAGCCCTGCCTTTCCAAACCCTGACTTGTACCTGCTAGCCACAGGAGATGTGATCCTTGCACTGGCAGAGTGTGATTCTTACACTTGCCAACATGAATCCAAGAACAAAGCAATCATTGTCAGTTGCTTTGTTCCTGTGTCTTGGTTGTTGTTGTTGTTTTTTCACCTATTTTCTATTAGGTGCATGCAATGCTGTTTTTTTATTTTTCTTCCCTAAATTCCATTAGGTGTGCTCAATTATGTCAGGGAGCACAGACATTGTCACTTTGAATCCACTGTATATTAAAAACAAAGTCATTGGCCCCTATTTTTTTACATTTAAATGGACGCTTCTTACATTTTTGGATTCCTCATCACAGTTAATGGAAAATGGCAAAGTTTTATCAAAATCAACCATCAAATTTTGAGAATGAACTCAATTCTAAAAGCCCATAAAAGATGTGCTAACGATCTTGGGACATCACCTAACAAAGTCACATGCACTTGTACATTGACCTTGTATCTTGAAAACGAAGTCACGGACTTCATTTTTTTTATAACATTTTTGGATTCCTCATTGGAATAAATGGAAAATGGCAAAGTTTTATCAAAATCAATCAATCAAATTTGAGATTGAATGCAACGTTGTAAGTCACATAGACGAGGCTTTGTTAACACTTTGTGTCAATTATTACAAAACAGCTGCTGAAAATGTATATAACTGGTAATGCATTTGTATAATCTTACATTATTAAAAAGAAACTGATATACATCGAAATAGTGAAATTAAACACTGAGAAGTATATTGCACTAAATTAATGCTAAAATCTTTTTGTACTTTTTCTTTGGATCTATACAATAGATCATCAAACAACAGTCAGCTAGCATTGATTCATTCCAGAAGCCTTGATTATATTTCTCTAAATCTTGATGAAATTTCTCCCTCTGCTCATCACTGATTTTATCAAGATTACAAGGGGGAAAAAAATTCTAAATAGGAGTACAAAAGCTGTAGTTTGAGCAACATACAGAATCCCATTTCTATATATGCATCCAGAAATTTTTGAACCCTCCTTGTAATTGGACTGCAATTTGAAAAACTTTTAGACCTATAAATTTCCATTGTCATCTGTCTGTGTGTCCTTTTTTTAATCTCAAGAATGGTGTCAGATAGATGAAAATCCAGGACCAGATAGGGAAAGCTTAGAGGCAGGAGGCCCCCAATAAACTATATATGAACTTCTGGTATATACCAGAAGGATATATATACAGTAGTTAATTGTATAGTTAAATATATAGTTAATTTTTTTTTAATTGAAATCACGACTTCTGGTATTTCAATTCAAAAAAAATTTTACCCAGCACAGAGATGCTGGCATAGATGACTGGCATGACTGTTGTCAGAAAAAGTATGATGTGCAGGGGCAATACACTAGTAATTTGAGATTCAGATCATAATTTTTAAATTAAGTAAATTTAAAATATGATTAAAAATTTCAGCCCAACACTGTGACACTATCTCAATAATTTTTTCTCATTAGAGACTTGGTGTTCTTGGAAAGTTAACACAGAGCCATTTGAATCTTATCCAAGCCATCATTTCTTTATCATTCATAATTTCTTCAAAAGTTTTCATCCTGAAGTAGGTATTTGATCTCAGGTCTGATTAAGATTCCTTTTTTAGTTTTTCAGCAATAATATTGGAAAACTGGAATCCTATTGAATATTTTCTTCCTGATGTTTTGATGAAAGTTTTGGCCAGTCTGGGCTCTATCTGTTGAGGTGGGGACTAACTTCTTTTGGTTTATTAATGGCATATTCTTGATATGTTCTTCTCCAGGTTTACAAGTCTTCCTTGGTTACCAGTCACATCTGATGTAATGTTCTTCAGTAGAACAACTGTTTTACATATACAGAAAGCAACAAAACTTAGTAAAATGATCTCTCATATCCATCAGCATATAAATGATGATAAATCTTCACACTTGTTTCACTGGTGCAAATGGTGTTGAATTACCTCCAGTACTATATTTACACTATTCATAACTCTTTCAAATGATCTGAATGAGTAATTGGTAAAAAAAGGTTTTTAAATTATCATTACACAGAAGACTATCTTCAGACTTTGCAGGGAAGATTCACTAAATAACTGCTAAACCAATGAATTGTATTCTTATTTTAGTTCCTGGAAAAGTTCAGTCACATCATTATAGTCAACTATTGGACCATTCAAGAAAAAGAATTTTCTTAAATCATCTTTTCACATGTTATAGCAGTGATGTCCAAACTACACCCTTCCAGGCTGTAATTTGGGCACACATTAATCTGGTCCATGAACATATTTGACACATCACTTATAAATGAGAGAAATAAGCCTACTTTTTGTATAAATGAAATATATAAAATATTTCTGGCCATCCTACCTACAACTTATGAGCAATTTGGTCTGCCAGTCAAAAAGTTTGAGCACAATTTGTTATTGCTCTATAGTGTGATAGTTTGATGTTTTTCTTGACAAGATTTTTTTCCTTTAGTCTAGAAATTAGTTTAGTTTTTTTAGGCAGCAATTTCTGATGAAATTGTTAAACTCGTTTTGCATAATCTCTAGAATCACAATGCTTATGAATTGCTCTATTTGTGTATTCAATACCATGTTCAACACTAAACTCTTACTTTATTTCTTTGAAATAAAAGCTCTAAGAAAAACACCTTACTTTGGCAAAAATTTGTTGTTTATCAGTATTATCTTAAAATATCTAAAAACAATATATACTTTTCTGTTTTTATTTGCAGTTGATTCAATATTTTTTTCTTAAAAAACACAGTACAAAAACAAAGCATATTTATGTTATTGAAAAATAAATTATCTATATATTCCTTTAACTATTAAAACATAATATTTTAAAGAGAATAAAATACCCAGATTTGAGTAAATTGGAAAAATATTGATTTCTATTTTTAATCTACTTTCTAATCCTTCTGATACCCTGGGATGCTAAATCAACGCAATCTCTAACCTGTTGACCGGAGTAAAAATTTTGTTCTAAAAATTCGCTAACGTTTTCGTCGCCCCTTCTGGGCACATTCTCAGGCTTTCGATAAAAGACTGTTGCGAGCTGTATACCAACCTTCAAAGCTCCCATTCGGAGGTATTCGATTACCTATTCATATCATTCTTTCCACCCCGAATCAGGACCACCTTAAAATTTGAGGCCATGGAAATTTTTAAAGCACAGTGCGAAAATAAGAGCATCAACTTTAAGGAAGAAATGTCTCTTTCTAAGGCGTGGCAATTCTTAATGGAGGACAGCGGGTGATTTTATTTATTTATTATCTCTGATGTTTACTGGTAGGAGGACAAGTGGTTATACGGGTGGAAGATTTATAGTACGGGGTAACGCATGCAATTGGGCAAGAAGGTAATCAAACACCTCCGAATGGGAGCTTTGAAGGTTGGTATACAGCTCGCAACGGTCTTTTATCAGAAGCATGAGGAAGTGCCCAGAAGGGGTGACGAAAACGTTAGCAAATTTTTAGAACAAAATTTTTACTCCGGTCAATAAGTTAGAGATTGCGTTGATTTCTATTTTTAGTTAATATCAAAATACAGTAATTATTGGTATGCTAATATACATAATTACATATTTTATTTTATTCAGAAATTATTATATACAGGTAGGCCTCCTACAACATGGTAGATACGTTCCTTGAAAATACAGTAGAGCATCAATTATCCGACTCAATTGGGGACTGGGATTGGTCGGATAACTGAAAAAACGGATAACCAAAAAGTATGAAAAAATGCATTATTAGTATATAGCTGTTCACCTACTTCGCCTTGAATTTTCATCGATGTTAAGCCTAACAAAATTTTTTTTAAATAATAATCGTCGCTATTGTATCGTTAAAAATTTTCTTTATTTGCACAAAATAAATACAGTACTGTACTGTATATTGAAAAATATAAAACAAAAAATATATATATATTCGGGTTACATATTTTACATAAAATAGGCCTATACATTAGAAAAGAAGTCCAAAATTTTCTTTTGCTTCACAGCTGACACTCGTTTTTTGCCGCTAAATCTCGCACATGCTTTAAAAACAGGAATTGGATATCGTCATTAAATAAAATTAAGCCACGTTTAAATACTGGCCTCCCTTTCATGGTCGAGCTAATGTTGCCAGCTTAAACATGCAAAAATTTAACAAAAATAATATTTAAAATAGCCAAGACACAGCCAAATGTAGCATCACATCACTAGCAGACATTTGAATTTGCTGACTAGAACACGGTCAGTTAATCGATGTGACGGTTGATCAGGGGCAGATAATTGATGCTCTACTGCAGGGATGGCCAACAAGTCGATCGCGATCGATCGGTCGATTGCCAAGCCAATTTTGGTTGATCACTAGCGATGTCTTGACTTAATGTATTATATTTGTAACCGAACGCAACTGTATGCATGCAGTTATGACTCGACTCATAAGCAGTGAGTGCACTTCGTACTGAAACAGTGTATAAACATAGTATGTATTTCACACTTCCCCTTCCCCGCTTAGACTATGCCTATGACAACAAGTTGATCGCGACACATTTTTATGATAAAAAGTAGGTCTTATGTGCACAAAAGTTGGCCATCCCTGCTCTACTGTACCACGTTGTGGGAAATCGTGTGATAGGAGACACCAACTTAATACAAAACTGGAATTCAGTTCTAAAAAGAAAAAAACTGCCATTTATGGTGTAACATTTTCATCATTTTTTAAATTTATATACATAAAAAGCTAAGTTTAAATAAAATTCAGCATCATATAAAAACTAAAAAGATTATGATTTCAAATCAAAATCAAAAAGAAACATAATGTTATGCTCACAAATTCAGTCCTCATCGTCACTTATTATTGTTGTTCGAGAATGTTTGACTGGCCTCATTTCAAGATCTGAGCTTGTTTCATCAAGTTCCACTGCACTTATGTGATCCATTGCAATTTTTCTGTTATGTGAAAGATAATTCATTTCTAAATACCCTAAATTGTGTTGGAACGAAAACACGTAAGAGGCCTACCTGTATATTATATACACACACACACACTTTTCATAAATATGAATTAAATTGTGAGTTAAATTTTTTTTTTTTTTTTTTTTTTTGACTGTCTTGAGAACATTAAGAGAGAGAGAGAAATATTTGTTTTAATGTAGTATAAGAACAATATTAAATCCTATTTATATTATTCCTGTAATAAATTAAACAAAAATATTTAATTTATATTGTTAAACTTTGCAATTATAAATTATAATTTATTTTAAAATTTGATTTTTTAATATATATACTTTAAAATTTGATTGCTTAATTTGGTTATTATAATTACGGTACTTTAAAAAATAATATAATAAATATTTTCTAGATATAAAATTTGAAATAATTGAAAATTTTTTTTTATTTTATAGAGAAGTTAAAAAGAATCATCCTGACATTTTATTTGGAAAATCCTGTTATGATTTACCCATTCAAGAAATAAGTGTGTTATCTAAAAAAGTTCTTGCTGCTTACACAGGACCTGTGGGCGGTCTTACACAAGTTAATAAAAAACAGAGAGCATTTGATTCATCTGAACCTGATGTAGATTTTATAGACGAAGATTATGTTGCAAGCTGTGACAATATACCAAACTTAATTAAAGATGATGATAAATTATCACAGAAGATTGGAACACCCAAAAAAAGTAATGAGAGTAAGAGTAATTCTGAAATATCAGGTAAATTATTATTAATGTACTGCCAATTCTTTTCATAATAATTGAAAATTATATAGTCAGCTTGCATAATACGAGTTGCTAGGGGAACGGTATTTAGTTTGCTTTATTGAAAATTTGTATTAACAATTTTCAGGTCAAGGTTATATAATTTAGGAAGTTAAGACTTAATAGACAGTCAAAATCTCTAAATTAAGAATTAATATTTTGAATTAATTTTACTAAAACAAGTTAATGCTCTAAATAATTTTTAAATCAAACAAAACGAGGGGGTGACTCTCTTGCCATTGAAGTGTAGAGCAGTGAATCAGAGTGGTTAAACAAAACAAAGCTAAAAGAAATCTAATTTTTTTTTCTGTTGAAGATTGTTTGAAAAGGTAGAAAATATTTTTTGGTCCGAAAGAGTAAAAAGAAAAGGAACCAAATTTGGTGCAAAGTAGCCAAATCTGGCATTACTATACATTCCTCAATATGCAAACCAGCAAGTGTTTGCATGAGACCTCATCTATTTAAAGGGTGGGCATCCTTAACCCCTATTTTCTGAGTACAGTAGAATGATCTGCTAAAACCAAATGTTTGAATTGCTGTACAACCAGAGGTCAAACACAGTTTTGCTTACTAGGAGAAGAAAATGTATTCTACTCAAAATGGAATATTTATTACAGTACTGCTTTGCTTTTTACCCTTTTTGGCATGAACAATGAAATTGTTATTGAAAATAGGGTTACTTCTTGGGGGTTGTGAAGATAATTTACAGTTCAGTTTAATGAATTTGGTAAAATTTTTGTTTGCTTTATCACATGAAAATTAATGTTGTGACAATGGCATTTGGCCAAGTCAATGGCAAAATTCACTTCAATGTGAGAATTTGTTTTAT
This sequence comes from Centruroides vittatus, assembly GCF_030686945.1. NCBI lineage: Eukaryota > Metazoa > Arthropoda > Arachnida > Scorpiones > Buthidae > Centruroides > Centruroides vittatus. The sequence continues at coordinate 930,833 of NW_027122581.1, forward strand.
CAGTGTTTGTTTTAAGGGGATTTAACTATTTTAATATTAGGGAAAAATAGGGAATAAGTTTTAACTGTATTACAATTTAAAAATTTTAAATATAAATTGGCAATTCAAGTACATATAATTTCTTGATATTTGTAGAATTATTTTATTTAAATGTATGTTTCTTCTGTTATCATTTATATTTTACTAAGACATATTTACCAGTATTGATATTTTAACAATTGACCAACAATTATGACAATTTATTTTGATTTGATTCATAGATTTATGTATTAATGTTTAATTACAGTTATTTTGTTAATGGTAATTTATTCTAAAATTAAAATTGTTTTTAATCTGTGCTTCAAAGGTTAAATAAAAAGACAGAATTTTATATTTAATCAAAATAAAAAAATCGGAAAAATAAACACATAATTCATTGAATGCACTACTTACCAATTCAAATTCATCCTGTAGGATTATATCAAGTTTCTAAACAACTCCGTAAAATTACGAAAATCTCTAAATCAGTTTTAAGGTCATCTAATGATGCATATAAGGTAGAATATATGGGTGATTTAATAGAAATCCATTCGTCTTTAAGCACTTTGTGTACTTGACATCAATACAAACAAATCTCCACCAGTGAGTCCCACTGATTCACCAAGCAAAAATTCCTTTCTGGAAGAAGCATGTTGGGTGATGATTGAAAAAGTCCCAAACAGTTTCCTGTACTATCTGACTGAAATGTACAACCTTTAGAATTTTTTTTTAGCTGTCCAAAGATGTGGAAGTCACAAGGGGAGAGGTCAAGACTATATGGGGAATTGTTCCTAATGCATGTTTTCCAATTGATCTTGGCAATGTTTTCTGTATGGGCATGGGCATTTTTATGAAGAGGAATGACTCCTCGACTTAGTTTACCAGGCCATCTGTTCTTAGTGGCCATGTGCAGGCAATCAAGTGTTCCAATGTCTCATTCAGTGTTAGTGGTTACACCTGATTGCTGAAATTTCACTAGTAATGATCTTTCATACTCAAAAAAGATCATCAGCATAACCTTATTAAATGACAGTTGATTTTCACCTTTTTTAACAATGCACATCAAATATAAAATAAGCCCAAGGACTGACACTTGTACCAACATTGATATTAAATATAAACATCATTTAACCTAATCTTTAAGATTGACACTAAATGATTGCAAGATTATATTGGGCTATATTAATGCTGCTATTAATTTAATAATTAAATGTTAATTAGTTTCGCCTAGAGGTAGGCATTAGGTGCCATTTCTTGATAAATTTAATAATTATAATTAAATTGATATTTAATAGTTCTAGAAGCAAAAATCAGACAGGTCTGAGTAATGTAACCAGCAATGTGTCTGCATGGTAAGTGGGAGTTGTAGGTTCGAGTCTCACTTTGGGCCAATTCGTCTTCCAGAACCTTCTATATTAATTGTTAAATATTAATTTAATTATAATTATTAAATTTATCAAGAAATGGCACCCAGTGCCTACCTCTAGGCCAAATTAATTAACATTTAATTATTAAATTAATAACAGCATTAATATAGTCGAATATAATCCAGCAATCATTTGGAATTAACATTGAAATTATTATAATGAATACTGTATGTCAGTTTAAACCCATCATTGCCTTAATTATTGCCCATTACATATTGAAAAATTATTATTCTTATAATTATAATTTTATGATTAGAATAAAGTTATTAAACTAAATATGTTTATATGTTGTAGTTGAATGTTACACACACTGTCAGGACCCATGCAACACTTACTTTATTACAATGACAATCCTTATTTAATCACAAAACTTATTCTGCAATTATATTATAAAATGCTTGCTTTCATTATACAAAGGCATTTTTACTGTAAAATTTCTTTTATAAATTTGCTCATCTCATAGACTGAACTAAAAGTCATTGACACATCAAATAAATTGAAAGTATTTGTAATATTTACTAGTTTCAATTATTGTAATCATTGTTTGCTACATTTGATTTAACATTGATCATACTCCATAAAAAGGTGTTTATAATTTCATTTCAACTTCAATTAAAACATATTGTTTGGCAGTTCTATAATTTTCAGAAATCTGCACTTTATAAAAAAGAACATGATCATGAGATTATCAGTTTTTATCAGTAGTTTTGTATTGACACCATAAATTATTTTTGTCTTGAATTCATAATCTTTCAAAACAATTTCATAAGGCATCTGTTGTATTTGATTTTAGTTTATTCTACATCAGGTAAATTACTATCTTTTTATGGATATGTTTATTTAACGTTTCTATGTAAACTGTATATTGATACACTTGGTTTTATCGATATTTTCTCAGAATTATAATTATATTTTTAATTATTTTATTCCTTTATATTTCAAAGTGCTTATTAAAATGAAGCAAAGTTTCAAAATAAATTGAACATACATTTAATGATTTTAATAAATCAATAAAACATTTTTTAATTTGGTGAATACTTTGTTTATAGTAAATGGTGATTGCTTATCATCTCAGACAAGTGATGAAAAGAATTATTTTCCTGATGATAATGAAGAAATTGCTGGCATAAAAAATTGGAACCGACCTTCTGATTATGCATATGGTATTGCTACAACTCTGTATGAATGCCATCCTGTTACAAGAGAAAATGCAGGTGAGAATTTGAAGTTTTATTTTATTTTAAATACAAACAAACAGCACAATTTTTTTTGTAGAGACTGAAAACTTTACATTTGGTTCCAAGGTTTGGATACAAGATTTTATATAATATATATATATATAAAATCTTGTATCCAAAACCTTGGAACCAAATGTAAAGTTTGGATTTTAGAATGACACAAATAAACTATTACTTGCAGTAAGAATATTTATTTGATATTTTTTCTTTGTTAAAGTTTATTTGAAAGGAGTAACTTGTGCTATAAGTAATGTTTTGTTTTTATTGCTGTTATGCTTTGGTTATCTGGAAGTCTTGATACATTTTAAAATGAATCGCAAAAAGCTAAAATTATCAGAATAAGAGAAGTGCATGTGATTTGTTTGGAATGATCATTCACAAATGACATCTAAAATCTGCAATGAATTGCTTTCGGCTTAGATAATTTTTATGTTTTACTTTCTCAGCTGTTATATATAATAGGAAAGGTATGGCAATCGATCAAAAAATGACCCCTCCAAGATTTTAACCTTTTTGGATTCATAGGACCTTAAAATGTCAAGAAATGCAAAAAATTTGGGTGTAATTTCTGTATGTATGGATGTTTGTGTGTGTGAGAGGGGCACAATTTTGTTCACTCTCTTTGAAGCTTAATAATTCCTGTTCTTTTTGTTGAAAATTTCTGAAATTTTGCAGGGAGGTTTGTTTATTATAGGGATTGATGCTATTAAGTTTTGATGATTAAAGGTCAAGGGGTAGGAAGATAAAGAGGGTCCTGTGTGTCTCCAATGAATGAAATCCATCCCTACCCATAAAACTAAGCTTTTTGTCATTTTATAATAGCTAAAAATATGATATTTTATTTTTAAAAACTTTGTGTAACAGATGGTGCCACTAAAAGTTGCTTGAAAAGTTAAACAACTCATTGCTGGAATATTTTTAACTTTTAAGAGAATTTGAAATCAGAGTTAAAAGAACATTGACTTGTTCTAAGTATGCAAATTTCATCTGCACTAATTTAGTGATGTGTATATATATTTATAATGTATTATTTATATATACATATATAATGTATATAAATATATAAATACTAGAAATTCTCCCATCAAGCATAATGGAATAATTTTTATGAGAAACTAGAAATTGAGGAATGGAGAAGAGCTTCGAGTCAAACTTGTGACGCTGTTTCTGTAGCCATTGACAAAACCATTGTTAGTCTATGTTGATCAAGTCGAACTTCACAACCCTCAGAGGTCTCTGTTGTTCTTATTCCTTTAGATCTAGAATTTACCTTGCCAATTTTACTCTTATGCTTTCTCCTAGGCTTTTCCCCCCCCCAACAAAATAGCAAGTCAAATTTTTCTTCAGGAAATTGTTTTGGGGAAATATTTTCTTATAAAAGGATTCCAGTCAATTGCCCTTTTTTCCTAAAGGATAAAATGCCACTGGATTTTGATATATGTTCAAAATGCAGAAAAGTCATCTGCAAAAAGTGCATGATAAACAATTGCATCAATGCATACTTTGTATCAACTGTGTTAGCCAAAAAACATTTGAGATATCTGTATTGTGTTATATTTAACATTGTATTTATATTCACTATAGTTTTATACAACAACCTTTTGCCATATCTTCTTTATATCTGAGAAAAGTGTACAAGAAAGAATAAATTTTATGACAAATAATCAAATATTTTAATATTTGTTTTCATAATTGTTAATTAGCCAATACAAAATTAAAATGAATAAAATTACATTAGATGTTAATAAAAACATTATCAATAATGACAAAATACCTTTCATCTAACTATTTTCATTAAAAAGGTGAAAATATATTAAATTTTTCAGAGAAGACAAAAGTAACCTCTCAGCTGATTTAGGATGCTTGAAAATAGAACTGTTCTAGCATTAAATACTCTATTTAAATTGCAATTTGATATTGATTGTTTTTTCCAAATTTTATAAATGATAAGTTTTATTGGATAATTGTGTAATAGCATATTCAAATATAAATATAATGTTTTACTCTCAATGATAACTTAGTAAATGTTATATGATTGTTGTATTTGTTTATACAGTTGCAACAAATTCAAATACTTTATAAACACATAATAGATTAAATTAACCATCTAAGCTTATTATACAATCAGAATTTCTGCAAAAAAAAAAAATATATAAATTGTGATGTTTAATATTAATAAACTTTACAGAAAATAATTCATTATATTTGTTCTTATTGGGCTATAATTTGAAAAAATTGTAGATCTATGAATTTCCACTGTTGTCTTTCTGTCTTTCCTTAATCTCAAAAATGGAGTTAGATCAGGGGTCACCAAACTACGACCCATGAGGTCAGTTTATCTGACCCACCACTCACTGTGCCACAAGTGAACTAAAATATAATTATTTATATGGAAATATCATAGCTCGTAAATAAACTTATTACGTAAAAAAACTTAAAATAAGTGTATGTAAAAATGCCAAAATTGGTTCAATCTGATTTTTGCATCTGACTGTAATATAAATTTTAGATAAATCAGTGAAATAAAAAATTCAGCGACTTTTTGCAATTTTGGATATCACAGTGCTTTTTGTGTATCGGCAATGGAGTTTCTAAGAAAAGTGATTACCAGCTTGCTGTAGTGATCGTGTTTGTGTATTGGTAAATAAATGTGTTGGTTGTCTTTATTTTTTTTGTATTCAGTATACTGTATTAAACAAAATGGTTATGCAGCCTGCGCTTGTCATTCTCTCGGTTATCTGGCCCACTGTGAAAAAAGTTTGGTGACCCCCGAATTAGATAGATGAACATTGAGACCAGATACAAAAAGCTTGGGCAGGAGGCCCCAATTAACTATATATAAACTTTTGATGAAAACCAAAAGTTGCATTATTTCAATTCAAAACTTTTCCCTGAAAGCAGTTAATAGATGACCAGCATGACTGTTGCTAAAAGGAAAAGTATGATGTACAGGGCACAATACTACTAATTTGAGATGGAGAGCATATATTTTAAATTAAATAAATTTAAATAATATGATAAAAATTTCAGCCCAGCATTGTGATGATGTCACAATAAATAGTTGCTTTATTTTATTTATTTTTTTTTGTATGAAAATTTTGTCTTTGCTTTATATTTTGACAATGATGAATTAGATTGGTCAAATATCCAATATGTGTAATATAATGCTCTGATGTGGAGAATATAAACATCTTTGGTAATAATATTCCATTAAGTTATCATTGAAATAATCAACTGTTATAAATGATTGGATAATTAGGATGATTGTAGTATTGATAGCTGTGTGCATTTGCTACAGAAAATGTTGACTAACTTTTATTGTTAATTCATCAATATTTATTCAAAATATGTTTGTGGTCATTTATGAAAAATTCAATTCAAACTATATTTTTATGTCCGTAAAGTTAAAGGTCAATATAAAAAAAAAAGAAGAAAATATACATCGTACAATGATAAAAATATATTTTACAATAGAAAATCAATGTTATGTAAGTAAAGTGTTTTAGGGAAAAAAGTTTGTTAATTTGCCCATTTTGTGCAAACATCAGATATTTTTTATGTATCTTGTAGTACAGATATCATTGTGTGTGCTGTATATCTTATAATATAATTGAGATGGGTTGATGATGATGATGATGACCATGATGACCATTTGGGCTCTGCACTTATTAGGAGTTGAAAGTTGAAATTTGGTACACAGGGTAAGTCATGAGAATGTACACTAAGAAGGGATTTTCTGAAATTCCCCCGTGGGGGAGAGGGTTAAGGGTTACCCTGAACCCTCTCCCTCTTCCCCATAGATTTTACTGTACTATTTTAGATGCAGTTTTTTGTGGAAAATCGAACATATTTTTAGCCCATCTAAAAATTCTCTAATTAGTCTCAGAAGAGGGTGAACCTAATTCTTGCACCTGGTAAAAATGGGTAAGATCGACTATAATCTAATAATCTTAATCTTTGCTATTGTTACTTTTTTCCCAAGCAACACTGGACTCATCTGCTAGTGTTTGTGAAAAAATTTTTTAATATTTGATACTATTTCAAAATTTAAGAACAGAATTTTCATAGTATAAAGAAATGTTACATCATTCTAAATATTTATAAAAACAGATTGTACAATTTGATATTATTATTATAATCAGGAAAAAATTTTTTACTTAAATTACAAATTATAGTCTAGATTAACGGTTCTCAAGTGTGACCACCAGACACTTAAATACCAAAATTTTTTGTTAATTTTTTAATATTGAAATTTAATAAAATTATGTCAACAATTTTAGATAATTGTTTGATAGATTCAAATGACTGACTTTAGAGCTCTACATATACTGATTGTATTAATGCAACAAACTATCAGTAAAATTTGGGTACAATTATTTTCCAACAGTTTTCTGTATATATAGTCAGCATAGTTATATACTTTCAACAATATCTTTTAAGAAAATAAGTTAAATTTTTAATTAATCATTTAATGACACTATAAAATTTATTGTTGTTTGAAAAAAAATAAAAATGATTTAAACAATAGGATAGGTTTGCTTTCTTCTAACTTTGATAATTGGTAATATAAACCAACAACACAAAACACCAGGATGTGTTAAAAATTGTACTAGAACCTATATCCGGTGTGACAAAAAAAAACAAAAGAAAAAGTTCATCACAAACGTTTTCAAACTGCTATGAGTTCTTTCTCAGGTGTAAAATGGAGTTTCTGATGGGACAGAGCAATCGGTTAACAAAATATGAGGGGAAAAAAAACATTCGAATCTGTAACATGAGTCGTATTTTTTTCTCATATTTCATTAACCGATTGCTCTGTCCCATCAGAAACTCCATTTTATACCTGAGAAAGAACTCACAGCAGTTTGAAAACATTTGTGATGAACTTTTTCTTTTGTTTTTTTCGTCACTGTGGATATAGGTTCTAGGAGTACAATTTTTGGTAATTAATATTACATTTTTCTTTTTCTTCCTTTTATCAATGATTACATTTAATATTGAGTCTTTTTTATGTTTTAAATGCCTCTAAGATTATATTATTAGTAATTAAAATTGAAAACTGAATATTATATACCGTATTTTACAGACTATAAGACACTACGGACTATAAGACTCACCTTAATTTTTAAGCAATTTTTAAAAAAAATACCTATAAGATGCTATGGACTATAAGACGCACCTGAATTTTGGAGGCAACTTTTCGAATAAAAAAGTGCGTCTTATAGTCCGTAAAATACGGTAGTTGTATCATCAGGTAAGTTTTGACAAATTTCATAAAAGAAATAACTTTATTATATTTGTGTTTTGAATAAAATGGATTTTTTATTTTATTTTGAGCATTTTGATATTTAATACAGGAAACTGTTAATTTTTATAATTTAAGAATCATTGAAATAAATAAATAAATTGTTAAAACTATAGTAATTTTTATAGGTAAGCATTGTATACACACACAAAATATGGTAAATATTAAGTTTTATGTTATGTTTTCAGGTGATCCTATTGCAGATTCATTTGCTGTTTGTATGAGAGAAAATAGTGCCATATTAGCTTTAGCAGATGGTGTCAACTGGGGTGAAAAATCTTGTTTAGCTGCTAGATGTGCTGTTCATGGTTGCATGGACTATCTCAATAAGGCTTTATATCGTGAAGGTGGAACTATTGAAACTACATTGGTATGAATTTTATATTATTATGAATTACTATTTGTAATTTAATGAAAAATATTTATTAATATTTTGACAAAAATAGAACATTTTTAAATAGTAATAAGTAAATTTATTGTTTGTATGAATCTTAGCTGTTATAAATAAGAATATAACAAACTATTGTAATGACTGAATTTTTTCATTTAACATAGAAAAGAATATTAAGATTACAATTAAATAATATAATTTATTTTTGCAGCAATATATATATAAAACAAAGCATGTTATAAATTTATTTAAACCTGGCTTTTAAAATTTTATCTTGAACTATTATTTTTTTTCTTTTAGAACATGCAACTCATCTACATTTCTTTGTAAAATGTAATAATTTCAAGTGAAAGATAGAATACTATTTCTTGTTCAGTACATAATGTGACAATAACTCTATGCATCAGTATGGAGGCATTTCAAACATATAATTTATTTAACATAATATAGTTGAAAAAGTTTTCATTTGTTTATTTGATTATTGAACTTAAAATATTTTATGAATGAATGTTTGGGCTTTTTTAAATAATATTTGATTCATTATCTATGTATTTTTGACAAGTAATTACATATTTGTAACAAAAATATATCATTTTAAATAGGCATTATTTATTTTTACAAGTTTAATTAAATGCTAAATTTATAAGGAATATGAGGACCCTAACCCTAACAGCTCCTCAAAGTCGTCATTTAATACAAACAAATTTGAAGTTGATGACAAAATGACTTGAATGGTTCTTGAATTATCATATTCTAACATAATGGCTGAAATTATTTTGTGACCTACATTCTCAAACATCAGCAGTGTAACTCATACAAAACACTGACCATTTAAATGTCTTAAATAAAACGTCTAACAAATTCCTGAAAAAAATTATACATATATTGTGTTAGGATTTGTCCAGAATAACTAAAATTATACACAAAGCAATGTGTCAGTTTAAATAATATAAAACTAATTAAATTTTGTATTACTTTTATTATTTAGTATTGGAGTTTATCAGCCAAACATAAATGGAACAAAAAAAAACTTTTAAACTAGAACAAGACTTTTAAATGTTTACAAAACTGTGTGATAGGAAATAAATATCCAAAATAACAAAAATATGTTTTTAAGTAAATTAAATTATTTTTGCATATATCTTAATAACAAGCTACAAACAAATTATAAATTAGTGTCAGTAGCTGTTGCCTGTAAAGAATGTTTGATTTATAAGTGATTTAAGTATAAGAATCACTTAGTGATTGATAGTCTCAATTTGATTGTATCTGGAATGTGCTATAATGCTTTTTCTGCTCTTCATAAACAACTATACAATAAACATAAGAGGGGCATTGAGAGGAAGATCTACAACTAAACTCTCAGAACATGTGTTTCAACATAGCTTTAGTGTAAATTGGAAAAACTTATACAATTGCTTGTAATAGTAGACAAAACTTTATCCCTCCTGAAAGCTTAACAGTTTTAACCTTTAAGCCAGCCAATATCTCCATTTTGTAATCTAAATGACTTTCTATACACTTTGACAGTAATACTGCTATTGATTTTACAGTATCGTGAGTGTAATTATTAGATCCAACACAACAGCCATACAATAAGTAATAGTAATCTGATTTATAACAATCGTACATTATCTTTATGACGGGGGGGCGGGGAACTTTTTTTAGCTATTACCCCAAAATATATTTGTGTAAGTCGACATTACCCCCCTTATTTTGAAAAGGAGAAAATCAATACAAATTTAAATTAAACACTATTTATTGAATCATTTTACACTGAAAACAATAAATAATAGACAAACCAAATAAAATTATCATTTTGGAACAATAATTTCATTGAAAACTTTTCCTCTTTAGGTTTTGGAGAAATTCCTTATTACCCCCAATAATTTCATTTTTACTCCATTTGGGGTAATTTACCCCGGTTCCCTGACTGCTGCTTTATGATGTCATCAATCACTGTGTTATTTTGTTACCGCATTCTGTTTTTTTCTTCAATTTACATTTTCAAATGTATATACATTAACAGAGGTCATGCTGATAGGGCCAAAATCACCACTTGGCGATATTTTTATTAACATGGCGATAAAAATATAATTCTGGCAATGGCAAGTGGCAATATAAACCCTAGTCTGATTGTTTTGACATTCAGTGTGAAATTGAATTACAAATCACACTTCAGGAAAAGCAGCAGAATTTCGATCCTTGTGCACCACACACCTAGTGATTTCAATGACATCATGTGGCAAGTTTGGGAGAAAAGTAGGAAGTGACATTGAGAACCGAAAGCAGTTTTATGAAATGCCACCCAGCGTTTTCAGATTGCGGATTTTTTATTGACCAACAGAAAATTTGGGGAATTTTTTGGGGTGTTTTTTTTTTTTTTTTTTTACTTTGGTCTTTTTGTAGTAGACTAAAGCAAAAATTTTGACATGACAGAACAAGCAAAATACTATAATAGCCAGGTGGATAAGACTCTAGGCAGTGGAGATAGACAATGTAAGTTCAAACTTCAGAATTTTAGTTTAGTTTTTTTTTTTTTTTAATGTCTAACATTATTATTTTGCCACATTATTAGCATTATTATTACTATTATTATTCCCCACATTTAAAACTTATAAAAGAGGATAAAAATTGTGACATCATTTCCTGTTTAGCAAAAATAAGTCTCTGTAGATCTCTTTTATGTCATTAAATAAAACTTTTATTCCTTCACATTTATTTTCACATATTTTGTTTGTGATTACATACTATGTCCTTACAAGTGAATAAGCTTCATATGTTATTGCACATGGACAATAAAACAAATGGTATGAAAATAGGGTAGCATAGTCACAGCATTTTATTTTTTTAATTGTTAATATAATGGACAATTTTCTCATGCACTCGTCTTTGTTACACTACAAATATCACTATACCACCATATCTGAAAATAAATGTGAAGAAATAAAACTTTTATTTAACAATGTAAAAGAGTTAAATCTACAGAATCTTGTTTTCACTAAATGGGAAATGACGTCACAATTTTTAATCTGTCTTATAAGCTTTAAATGTGCAGAATAATAATAGTAATAATATGGTAAAATAATAATGTTCAGTTATTTTTTTTTTTTTTAATGTTTAACTAAAATTCTGAATGTTTGGAAACTTTATTGCCAAATGCACTTGGCTAGCACCACTCAGAGATGTGAAACTTCCAGACTTATAAACTAAACACTGAATTTTCAGAGGCTTGATTTTTGGAAACACATGAGAAGTGGGTCCTATTATTTTGACAGAAAGCTGTTTATGTTTAAGACTACCTGTTCACCAAGTTTTGTTCAAAACAGAGACCCGAACTTCTGGTCCTCTGATTGTATGATTGTAAGTGACAGCTTAACATGCACTTTTGCTTATCACATGCCAAACTGATAAGGCTACCGGCACCTACATTAATTAGTAAGAAAAGAACTGGTGGCAATAAATAATTTGAAGTGGTGAAAAAAATTTAAAACTGATGAAATGGTTGGTGTTATTTTAAAATTTTCCAGAGTGACCTCTGCATTAATATTAATAATAATAAATGATCTGCCAAATTTTTATCCAACTATATTGGAGCAGATTGTTTGGTATTATTAATGGATTGTGTTATGTATGTTATATATTAACATTAATGTGAATACACTTTGTTCAAAAACTGCAATAATGCATTCTGAAGTAGCCCAACATTATTTTTCAGTTGATGTGGCTTTATACTAATAAATCGGGTTTCAGATATTTATATATAGTACTGTACTATATAAATCTGCACAAAATGGGATAGATAATAGGAAAAATGCAAATGCATTTTAAACAGGTAATTGTTTTATTACATTTTGCAAGCTTAAGTTTGAAAATTTTATAATTATAAACTGTAATATTCTAACACAAAATGGGAATGTAGAATGAAACCATCATATTGCAACATCACAGAAAAATTCACTCAAAATTACCTAGATTATGATGTGACAAAATGGGAAATGATCTTACAGATCTGAACTTTCTGTTTTTTGAGAACAATTGCAAATTAGGTGTTTTAGACAGCTAACAAACTAAACTACAGCAAAATTTAACAATAATGAGAAACCTTGTAGAATTTATTAACAATTGACGAGGAAAGTGTATTTAGACGAAAGTAACATATTTATCAAAAAAGCCAAAATTGACTTTTTCTAGTCACTGCATCAAAGTTTCTTAGATATTTCTTAGATAAAAAAAATTCTAAATCCAAACTTACAAACTAGTTTCAACAAACTGATGCAAAGAAAAATATAGCCTTACAAAAACTTCATCATTTTTTATAAAGCTGTGGGTGAATTCACAATAGTTTTGGTTACCTGTGTTTGTTTCCATTATGTACAAAATTTTGATACTTAATAGGAAAAAGTATTTTAATAATAATATGGTTTAATGTATTCATTTTTCTATAAATTTGTCCTTTTCAATTCTTCCTTTGTCAAACTTCATTCATTACACAAAATTCTGTCAATCCAAAAATATGGTCTGTATAATGGTGCATTGCCAAATAAGTTTTAGCAAGTTAATTTACAGGTGCATGAAGTGCTCCCCTAATTAAACAAAATGTCCAAAAGTAAAAGAAATAATAATAAAAATAAATGTAAGGTCATATTCTATTCCTTATAATCTCAGCAAACAATGTACTGTACTGTAATTTTGTAAAATATTCAAAAAATATTCTACAAAATTGATAGTTTTTTTGCATAACTCAAAACTAAGGCCAAATCAAAAAAAGTTTATTGGGAAAAAACTTTCCTGTATTCAATGTTTTCTATTAGCTGGCAAAATGTTGCTCAAAAGATTGGAGACACTTTATACACGTAAAACATTCTGATGTTATTTCCCGTGCTTTTCAAGCAAGAGAACTTTCTGAAACCTTGCTTTCAAGGAACTTTGTTCATTTCAATGTTCCTTTTTTTAATCCTTCCAAAGAGCAAGAGAAGGAACAGTAACAGCAATATTGAAATGAACAAATTAAAGAACAAGTGCAGTTCTTGAAGTATTTATCTGTCATCCTATTCTTATGTATTGAATACAACTTTTCACTATTAACTTCAAGGAAACAGACACACTATCCACAGCATGGCATGCCATTTTTGAACTAGACTTCAACAGAAACTTGCATTAAGGATAATTTAAGTTGTAGAGGATAATTTACGTGAAATTAATTTATTTATTCAGATATTTTAAAATATTTTACATATTTTGAAATTATATCTCAAAAATAGCATCAAAATTTATGTAATGTATTTGAATTATGTAATCAATCTGAACTTTTAAAAAAACATTTTATTTTACTGGCCATTTGTTCAATATCATTGAGACCAGAGGATGTCTATTTCACATAGACAAAAACGTTTGTATGAATTTTTCTTTTTTCATGACATGAACTGGTTTGGTGAGTAGTATATTTACATTACCCAGTTTTTGAGATATATTGAATATAAACAGATAACAGTTTAAAGCAGCTTTACAAAAAACAATCTTAATAGATTCTGTATTAAAATCATGTTTGATTAATAGAAATGTGCAAGATTTTATCATTTTAATAACATTTTATTTCTTAAAAATTATGTAGAAAAAAATTTTTTATAATAGACAAGTTTAAGATATCAGAAATGTTTGGCCAAATTTCACAGGCTTACAGAAGGGAAAACCTGAATAAAAAAGTTGAAGGCCATTTTTTGACCTGAAGCTTAGTGAGTTATTAAGCATTAAAGTGAATTGATTTCATTTCAGTTAACTATGAAATGTATTGGTAATTAAATTCATTTACTAATCATAATTTCATTATTAAACAGCTCATTTCAAATTAATTCATATTTAAAATTTAAGGCCTGCCTAGACTCTTGCGCCAAAAACTCCAATTCCAACCAACTCTTAAAATTTGAAGAAAAAATTGCTTTCTCCACCAAAAAAAGACATCAAAACAAATGTTAACTTTTGAGAAACTTACATTTATCTACTCAAAAGCCAGTATTGCCAACAGTATCTATGCCTTGTGAATTTTGTTTGTCTTAACTTCACATTTGTAATATGCTAATCCTTAATATGGTTTATTATTCTAATGCTGAGATGATCAATATCCATTTTGTGTATCATTGAACAAATGCGAAGTCATATGAAACCCTAAATTTTTGTAAAGATGTCCGACTAGGAATACCTTTGCAGTTGTTCATCAGCATCTTTGAGAAATAGGGACACTTTCAACAATCACCATTGATAAATGGAGAGCAAGAACTACACAAACACCAGATATGGAGGAGCAAGTTATTGCTAGATTTGGGGACAATCCAAGTACAAGACTAACAGCTACAACAGTAGATACCACTCATTTCTGTGTATGGCATATTCTTTATAAATACAAATTGTATCAAGGGAAAATCTTTATATCTAAAAAATAGAGATTAATTTAAAAATGAACTGTTTAATAAAAAAAAAAAAAGTGATTACTAAACGAATTTAGTTATTGATGTAGTTAGACTTGAAAAACAGAAATAATGTCACTACTGTTTGATGCTTTAATAATTCACTTATTAAGCTTCAGATAAAAGATGATCCTCAACTTTTTATTCTGGTTTTTTCCCTCTGTAAGCCGGAGAAATTTGGCTAAACATTTTTGAAACACCATGTAAGTGAGATTTTAATGATGCAAGAATTATTATAACATTTAGCATTTAGGTTTGGTCATTTACAAATTTACTAAATATTTTGTTTAAGATTGTTACTTACTGAATAATTGTAATAATTTTCAGTTCTGAATTCCAGTTGTTTACTTTTTATATATAATAAAATGAAAGTGTTATGCTTTTTCTTCTGAATAAATTTTATTTTGTAAATTTATTGTGTAAATAATTGAGTTACAATATTTGTTGTTTTGAAATCAATTTTCATTATAAATAATGAAATTTTCTTAAATTTTTCAGGATATATTTGTATGTTTATTGAGGTCATTTCATGCAGCACACAATTTAATACTTCAAGAAAATGGAATGCTGACTACACTTTGTGCAGCTGTTGTATGCCAATTGAAAAATTCAGATAAATATATTGTGTGCACATGCAATGTAGGAGATAGTCTTGCATACGTTTACAGTCAAAAATATGGAGTAAGAGAAATTACACAAGGTCAGTAAATATGTAAAGCATAATTCTATACACAAAACTTATATATGTAATGCATATTTTTCAGGTTTTCTTGGTGTTATGAAATATCTCTTTAAGAGATCAAAATAAATTTATTTATATCATACTCCACAAATCAAAATAATGTAAAAGTTTACGAAAAAAATGTGATTACTGTTTTCCCACTTGAGCAGGACTTCTGCCTAAGCTATAAGCTATCACCTTATTCTGAGTAATTTAATGTAAATAATTTATAAGAGGATTTCAAAAGAATATATTAGTGAATCTATGAAAATGTTCAATACAAACACACAAACCTATTTCATATTTACTATCCAAAAATCACCTAGTGATTTCTAATCATCTGGCAAAGAAACTCTGTCCTTATTCTATGATACACATTTAAAATAGTAATAGTAAAAATGTTTTTAACTGACTACCCACAAGTTTTAAGCATTTTTAATCAAAAGGAAGTTACAGGAAAATCAATTATATAATTAAAGGAACATCTACATGAGACTTCTTCATATTTGTATTAAAATAATGCACAGAACACATGCTTTCTGTCTGCATAAAATATCTTGTCTATGATACTTGACTGTAAGCTTCTTAGAAGACATGGTATAATGCATAGAAGTATTGTTATTTTTTTTACAATTTAAAAAATATTAATAAGGTTTCATCTTTCTTCCTTTAGAGCAGTGGTTCCCAACTGATGTGCTGTGAGATGATAAAAAAAAATTAAAAACAAATTTTAAATTCAAATGTATTTTAGTGTTGGTTTCAATAATTATGTGGATGTTCAATGTAGTTTTCATGTTGAAAAGATCCTTTTATTTTTAATTCTTACAATTGTTTTTATTTTGTTCAAGGTTTTGAGTCTGGATTGAATTCTATATACTAGATTTTTATTCATTTATCACAGCTTCAAATTACTAGGTCATCCTATACGTGTGAGCGAAGGATTCTTTGTGTTTTTGCAAATAATTTTTGTGAATTGTGTATTCACATTTTTTACCAGATGCTCACCCTCTTGTATTTAAAACACAAGTATTTTATGTGGGTCGTTTGAATCATTCTTATATATTGTCGGGAGTAAAGATGAATAGCAATAGGAAAAGCAAAGCTTTTGAATCGAATTCAAGATTGAAATTCCAAAATCATACAGGAGCACGATATAAGTTTTAATCCATTCCCATGTGAAAATAGAAGATTATTCGGAAATCAGAATTCAGAGAAATTCATAAGTGTAATTGACAGAGAATGGATTTGACTGTTAAGAATTGGCAAAAAAGGTTCCCGATTGTCCGCCTTTGTGTGAACAAATTATGTTGTCGATTTTACAAGATTTTTCCTTAAAGTTTAAAATGCCAGTAATTTTTGTGGGACAATGTGTGCATTTGATATTTTATTTGTGATTAAACGAAATAAAATTAGAATTGTATTAATAAATCTAATTTTTTTTTATTTTGATCTTTAAAGTCACACCTTGTCCTATATGCAAACAAATACAGTATTTAATAATTTTAAGTTAATTTTACAAAATACATTAATGTATAACAAAATAATTTGTTTATAAAAATATCCTTTATTAGAATGATAATTTTATTCAAATACAGAGTGTCTAAAAATGATTGCAGTGATTTTCTGAATTTTTGTGTGTGTGTATTATTAGAAATGTAGTGATAGAGATGTTTGTTTTATATCATCAAACTCAAAGTTTTGTTTGAATTGTCAGTTTTTTTTTTTTTTTGTGCAGTCTCAAATTCAAATTTACAGCCTTTTTTTCTCTTCTGAGAAACCATGACAGAATGCATCTATCTGATATATTCCTCAAAATTGGCTCATGTCGCAGCTGGAAAGTGACAGTACAGACTTCATCTAGTAACAGAATGGTGCTCTACCACATTTCCCTGCAACATCTTTAAATTTTTGGACACCAACCACACTATCGAACCAATGAATTGGTCATGTCAAGTAATGATACTCACTAGCAGTTACTGTTATGACCTTCACACTCCCAACTAACCCTGTGTGTGTTTTTTGGGGAGTACATTTGTATTGCCACTACTAGCCATTCTGTCAAAAATGCAAGCTTTCATCATCATCACCACTCAAATTGATAGGGATATGCTGCATTAGGTGTGGAATGAACTAGATTAGAGTTGATGTGTGCAGAATCACCAAGAGGACAAATATTGAAAACTTATTTAAAAAAAGAAAAAAGACCTGGTGAGATTTTTACATATTTTTACACTGATCATATGTTGGATACAAAGTGATTTATCGAAGCTGATGCAATCGTTTGTAGACACCTTGTATATTTAAAAACTTATAAATAGTGTATGTAATATTATTTGAAATTTAATTATTAAAGAAAAATGTTCCACTACTCTGTCTATACTACTTTCTCATATAACAATTTCCATTAAACTCTGATAAATGCAAACATTCATACACAAAAATTCAAATCTAAGATCTGGAAAACTAAGATCAATCTTCATAAAATGTCGTCACATCAGTATATTTTACAAATATTACAAGTCATTAATTGCACCAAACAAAATTAATCATCATTACTCTAGAATACTGTCAATTTATAAATGTTCCTGATAATACATCATAGTAACTTGAAAGTATTTGAATGCTTGTTGTTTCTAGTTTTTCACAAATTTTTGTTTTGCAATATCATTTTTCATTTTGTAGATTCTTTCAAGTTCATTTTATTTTAATTTATCCTCCTGAATTCATTGAATCAAATTATTACAAAGCAATATAGTTTCATTTAATTCAAATAAAATCATAAATAAATAGTACTTTTTTAATTTATATTTTTATCATTTACATAAATTCCAAAATTTTATAGTTAACTAGGTAAACTTTAAGTAAACTTTATTTTGTCATAAATTGATAACGTCACTATTGTTTTTGTGTTTTCATTTAAATATTTTACTTTTAAGTTTTAATTAATTAATTTTACAATAAATATATCTATATAATTAATCATTTTAAAAATATTTTTATAGGTTCCCATGATATCTATTCCATGAGAGATATGAGAGATGCTCTTGGAGCTCTTGGTCCTGTAGATGGTCAAAATCCTGAACTTAATAATTTAACTGTATCTATGACATTAGTTGATGTTGGAGATATTGTTTTCTTAACTAGTGATGGAATTTCAGATAATTTTGATCCAGTAGTAGGAAAATTTGCAATTCCACGAAAACTTGAGAAAACATCAAAATCAGAAGTCTCGGAAGAGAATGGAAAGAGATCTTCGCGTTTGCATAGGTTGAATAGTCAGAATGACAAGGATTGTATTTCATTTGATCCTTCTCTTCCTTTAGTAGAAGCACATCAGCGCCATGAACTCACCCTTCTAAGAATGGAAGATTTGTTGACAAATGGTGTAAATGAAGGTGATGATCCAGCACAAAATGCAAGACAAGTCTGTGAACAAATGATTGATTTTGCAGTGAAATTAACTGTTGCTAAGAGAAGAATACTTGAAGATCCAGAACTTTACAGCGAGGGAGATTTAGCTATTAGTCTAGCAGAACAAAGGCTAAGGAGAAGAAAAGCTGGAGAAAAGTTAGCAATGGTTCCAGGGAAGCTTGATCATGCTTCAGTGGTAGCTTATATGATTTCTAGTTAGTTATTATAATTTCAGAAATCTAAAATCTACCTTTAGATATTAGATTCATGTAATTAAAAACTTAATTGCAACTCTTTATTCAATATTAATCATACATTCTGTAGATATTAAAATATGCTTATTGTTTTTAGAAGTAGATGTTACATTTCTTCACATCATATAAAAAAAATTTATTTAACATCTTTAACTGTATATTTATCACAATTTCATATAAATGAAAAATTGTTATTTTTATTCGAGAATCTATTTACATTTGTATTATATTTATTGACTTTTTTTAAGTTTGCTTTTAACATTAACCTACTTATGAGAAAATAAATGAAAACTGTTTATATTTATTAATTTATAAATTAAATAAATTAATTAATTTCATTTTAAAGTCAAACATTTTTTGTTTCCATATGTAAGCCTAATTCTCTTGATTGTTTCTTAATTAAGTTAATTTTATTCATTAATTATCAGAATTTGACCTGAAGCTAGGGCAGTTGTGCCACTATCTTATATAAAAGTTAATTAGAAATTTATTTCAAATTAATTATTAAGTAAATTAGAAAATTCTAGAAAAATTTATCTAGAATGGAACTAGAACCTGTACCACCTTCTTACCAGGCAACAGGTTATTAGTTAAGCTACTTAAAAGTATAGATGTGAAGTGGTAATGTGCCTTTTAGGTCAAATTCTGATAATCAATTTGTTAAATTAGCCTTAATATAATCTGAGAATAATCTGGTGTTTTTAGACTTACATTCAGCAATAGATTCAGGTTTTTAGTTATGCTTTTGGTTTATTTTTATGATTTTAGTAAATTTTTTCATGATAAAATAACATTATTTTTCATCAGTTCTTTTTAAAGTTGAACTACCTCCTACAATAATGATTTCAAAATATATTTGATAATTAATTTTTCCTTATATTTTGTAAATAGTTCTTGTAGAGAATATTTCAATAATTGTATTTTCTGTTTTATTAACTTTTTTATATATAAATATATTTCAAAATGTATTTATTACTTCTAACTTTAAAAAAATAGTCTAGAATGTGATTTATTAGAAAGGTCTTCCAATGAATATTGGATGGATTCATAGAGTAGTAATTATTAGCCGAAATGAAAAATAAAAGCATTTAGTGTAAATATAAAATGATAAAAAGTATTTTGAATTGTTGGCATAGCGCAAAAGATTTAGAGTATTTTCACTATTTTTTAGAATAAACTGTCTGGAAAAGGTGCAATGATATTAGGAAATAGTTGAATCAGGCATCTTGTATGTGAATATCAAAGATACTTTGAGGGTAACATCTTCCAGATGATGTAATTTATTTTAAAAAATGCAATTAGAGAAGTTTACTGATTAAAAATATTTCATCATTACATTTAAAAGTAATCATTAAGTAAATATATCCTTTATTCATAATTAAGCCAGTGATCAAAATGGTTAAAAATTTAACATATATTTTAGTTAATTTTTTATTGTATTTTTTTTATGTATAAAGTAATTTATATTTTAAAAATTATTGTTTAAACTTCTGTCATCTATCCTTGTGATATAGAAAAATAGTTTGCATTCAGGAATAAGATATATTATTTGTATGTTAAGAGGAAACAATTGCATAAGCCTGTATTTTTGACATTCCTGTAAACATGAGAGCTCTGTCCACTGCCCACTGCCCACTGATATGATATTGATTCTATTGAAAACAGAATATGAACAAATGACAGTATATGAAACATTAGAACATTTAATGTCATTGTTTGAATTTGTTATAAATGATGTCTATTATGTACTAAAAACAAAAAAATATATCTGGATATTATTTATAACAAATCAGACATATCACTTTTATAGAAACACAATAGTCAGTTTTATAGTGTATTTTCTCAGCATAAAAATTGCTTGCTCACTATTTAAACACAACAATTATTATACATTAATTTCATTAATATAGTCCTCATACCATTTTAATACTTATATATATTTTATCAATTTATGAATGGTAAACTATCTCAATCATTATTTCTTGTATAAATGGCTCAAAAAATCAGTCCAAATAGTCAGTGCAGCCTTCATTATTGGCTCACAATAAAAGAAATTTAACACAATTGAAATATCAAGTTATTCACTAAAGTCACTTAGAGCATTATAGAATCCCTTTAAATACTTTAGATGATTTCCTGCAAATTCTAATGTTCTCTGATTATCTGGTCATGATGATATTTGGGATAATGAGGAAATATGCAGTATTTAGAATATTTAGATTTTCTTTCTTAGAGGAAAATCTTATCAAATAATGTAAATTTTTAACTTCTATAAAATAAGAATATGTATAAAATGCTACATTGATACTTCATATGCTTACCTCTTACAAGATATAAATATGATTACCTCACTATCAGGATTCTACAGCAATGTATACAATTTTTGACTATTACAATTCACCATTGCTTCTTAATCTGTCCCAAATTTGAGGAGTATGATTAAAATACTTTCAGCTATATTATCATTATTGCTATGAGCTATTTTTTTATAACCTCCATTCTTATACAATATTCTGATTATATAATAATAATGTTGCTGTTTATAAACTTTTTATGAGTATCACTGTACAAAATTTAAAGTTTCAACAAATGAGTATATTGATCCTGTATATTGTAGCTTTGTGAACAATTATAATACTATTAACAAAAACAATATTTTGTATAAAGAAAAAACTAACAAAATTATTCATTACATAAATATTTGAATTATTGTTGAACAAAAGTACTTTTGTTCTTTGTATAGAACTTCATCAGAAATACAAATACAGAGTGGAATGTATTAGAAAATCTAATTTGAAATCTGTTATATTCCATTTTATGTTTAATGAAGTTCTACACAAAAGAATGAATCAAAGTCTCTAATATTTTAAGAGCTAGTTAAATCCTTTCTACAAAATCATTATAACTATTTCATTAAATTCACTTATTTATTTATAATATTCCACACTAATCTAGCACACTAAAGTCTAATTACTGTTGTACTCATGAATTCATGTTTTCTTTAACAAAAAAAGCCTGAAATTTTATATATTTATTACTCTTTACTGTTTTCAAATTATATTTGAACAAATAAATGGTATTTTCAATAATATAAACTGTATTTTTATAAAACATCAGAAGTGTGACCATTTTCCCCCTTATTCACAAATTACATAGATTACGAATTACTTAACATGAATAAAAAAATGATTTTGCTTTAGAATAAAAATTTAGCTAAATTATCAAAAAAGTAATATCAATAAAAATATTTTCTGGATTTTTTTTTTAATGTGTGATGACCTATATATAAATCAAATTCCTGGCACAAACAAGTTCTTGGAAAAAAAAATTTTTCAAAAACTTACAAGAAAATCATCTTTTCTCTTGAGTTTTATGAATTTCTCTAAAGATTGGTCTGTAAGACTTTGAAAATATTTAAAAATAATTTTTATTTTGTTATTGTAATAAAGCATTTTTATATAAATTTTCTTTGTCATAAATAACATTCATTAACTTGTGATTAAGCAATCACTTACATAAAGTAAAGTTTTAATCCTGATTATTTTGAATGCAGACATTGTTGCAGACAAGTCTTAAAAGTTACTGTGCAATTTCACGATAACTTTTATGACTTGTGTAGTGATTATGATAGCAAGTATTAACTTTTTAACTGTGTGTCATGGCTTAAATTTTCTTTTTATCAATGTCCTCTCTAAATTCTCTGCCTGCCTGCCTACTCACCTGACTCAGTCTGCATGGCAATTGGATTGCCTTGGGCAATCTGCTGTTCTGACTGAGAAGAAGAAATCGTGCTTCTCTGGCAGAGAGAGTTGGCAGACATTTGAATTTAAGATAATTTTTATTTTTGTCGTCTTATTTTTTTTTTTTTTTTTTTTAAATCTTCATTGTTGGTTTCCTTTTCAAACTTTTTACATTATTTTAAAATCAAATACTCTTTTATATAACAATTATGTTTAATCCATTTTGATCACCGGTAAGTAGTTATATTATTTGCCTGTTTTAGAAATAAATGTCCAAACAATAGTATTAAATATGTGTAAATAGAAGTGTAAGTTTTATTGTTTGGTGAATAATTTTATGCAAATGCAAAGGAGAAAGTATTTTAAAAAAACTGCAAATGCTGTGATTGAAATGATTAAATTAAGAGTACCTGTCCAAAATTATGATAAAAGAGAATACATATTAATTTAAATCTATTGGATTTTCTTTAAGGAAAAAGTAGAGAAAGTAATCATGATTTTATTAAGCTGAAATTAATGGTAAATGTTCCTTCGAATGGTAAAGGGTAAAGGTAAAATGTAGATATGAAAAATTTACATTCTTCAAATGAAAATATTTTCCAACTTGTTTAGATCTAATACTTTCAGATTATATTTCAATGAAGTAAATTATTATAAAAATAAACATTGTTAGAAATAAATATTAAAGCTATGTAACTGCTATCCATTTTATATTTGTACCGTTCGGTGTTCACAGAATGGATAGATTACGATAAATGAATATGCTTTGTTGATAAAAACAGACAAAACTTAAATTATTTGAGTCTTTTTTGAGCATAAATGCTCACCTTTACGAGTTCTACAAAGGTGGATAGACTTCAAAAACAGACTAACTTGTCCTCATTTGTTTTAGAAGTTCTGAAGATAAGCATTTGAGTAATTTAAGTTTTGTCCCTTTTTGTTGATATATCATGTTTGTTTATTGTTATCTAAGAATAGTAAAGAAATGCAGTTTTTCTGCCACCTTCAAAGAAATGAAAGTCAATTTTTCTTTCTCATTAACATAGAACCTGCATTTCTAGACTATTTGGAGGGAAGGGAATTGATTGTTTCAGTTTGAGCTGTATAACTTGTGCCAAAACAGTCTTGCAAGTAATGTAGAAATGCAACTTTTTGCATTAGCTGAGGAAGAATAGTTGACACTCGTTCATTTTTTTGAAGATGATGTAGACTTTGTATCTTTATTCTTATACTACTACTACTATTACTACTACTACTACTACTATAGTAGTATTTGGAATCCTCTTTATGAATGGACAGATAATTATTAATGTCAAATCATTCGGAATAGAATTTAAAATCTTTAATTTTTAATGTAATACACACAATTAAATTTACATTACTTTTTAAGTTTTTAATGATAAAATTTCACTATTGCTCAAAATAAAAATTTAGAATGTTGTTATATATTAGAAAATGCTAACAATAATAGTTATATGCTATACAACTTACAATTTATTTAAGAATTTTCAAATATTTACTTTAAAAAATTCTTAATTTTGAATAATACATTTATAAATACAGTACTTTATTTTTCAGAAAAAATCGACAATCAAACAGTTAAATGCTTAATACTGTTGCAAGTTTAGACACTTTTATATAATATCACTTATAGCCTTATTGTACAGTAATTATTTCCAACATTTGATGAATTATATTTAATACAGTTCTGTTAACTTTTTCTTTTAGTGAATAACAACTAATTATTACAATTAAATCTATGACTTCTTGCTTTATATCCTCCGCTTTTATGACTAGTATAAATTTATTATTAGTGAAAAGAATAGCAATTCTTATCTATAAGTTCTTTTTTAAAGCTTGAGTTTAATCAAGCCTCCAATGAGATAGGTAGTCAGGTGTAGTTCAGTGATCTCTGGGTCAAGACACCCACGAAAATTTCCAAGGACCTGGATCTCCCAGAACATCGGATTGACATCTTTATTATCTTGGCATCTTGCCTCAATGCTATATTTCCTTTGTTGACCATCTCTGTATATAGTTAAAAATTGTATTTCCTAAAACATAAACTGAGATTATGATGCTTACTTGATGGTTGCTTTTAAGGAACCATCTAGACCATAAAAGTAGAGGATGTACATTATTTTCAATTATAAAAACAAAGAAAATAGCTCATTTCAGATGTATAGAACCAAAATTTTATTATGAATTTATACTTCTAAAATGAAAACTGAAGTATTGTCTACCCATTTCATTTCCCGATTTAATAATAATCATTTATATTTCAAATGTTGGATATAAGAAGTGATTTATTCTAGTGTTCTAATCTTACATTTTTAATTAAATAAATAAATAAATAAAATAATTTTATCTACGATATGCAAATTAACTATTGCATTTGTCATATATAATTGTGATATGGATAGCATAGCATTTCCATTAACACTAAAAGAAATTTTTAATCTCTATTGTAATTTTACCAGCTTACATTGAAGAAATAAAATAAAATTAACCATCAATATGGTAGTTGAAGTGCTCTTTCCTGTCATAATAATGGCTTTAATGTTGTATGCCAAATGAAAGTCAATGGTATTTTGAATAATGTCCTTAGATAAATGTGTATAGTATTTTCATGAAATGTATATCTCATTGAATAATAAAGAAAAGGACCAGAATTATTATTTTAAAATTGTCCAAATTGTTAAAACAAAAGAAAAAAACTGCCAATTTTTTTAATTTTTGTTATGTGATTTAATGCATTTAATTATTATATTGTTATATGTCATTTTTTACTACATGGAATAATTTTTTCATTTCTTTATACATCATTTTTTCCCTTACCCTTCTTGTTAATATATTTCTTGATATTTTAAATGAAAATTTTGATATGATGGAACAGTATAAAGATTATGGATATTGTATGAAAATTAGTAAAATTGTGATTGACTAGGATATTGTTTTAAATAAAATCTATTACTCTTCCATAGTTTGTCATTTATTTAAAATTTAACTGGTGTTGTCTATTTTTTCATAAAATGTAAAAGTTCATTAGTGATGGAGATTGGGAGAAAAGAAATAAATATTTCAAATAACAAAGAAATACAATACAGACAAACTTCATTTACAAAAAAATTGTTTTTTTAGTATTTGCAGAAAAATGTACCTTGTAAACTTTCATTTTTACAGTTTTTAATTTCATTAATTCATAGTAGAAATTTAATGTATAATAAATCATATTAGGTTTCTATTATTTTGCATGCCCTGTCATAGTTTATTTGGAGTTTAATTGTAATAATAATCTGAAATCATACATTTTCTCAGATAACCTATAGTTTGTGTTTATTTTTGAACAATAAGAAGACAATATTTTGAAAACATATGCTATAAATCTCTAGATATGTTTGCTGATGAAGTAGCAGGTTTCATTGTAACAGAGGATTTGGAAATCTGTATCTTAGTAGAGTAAGAGTAATTTACTCATGTAGATGCTCAGGTTTTGACTTCCAGAGTTTTGGAGTTTCTTTTGTATAAAAATTGGCAAATATTGCTTTGACAACAATATGAATCATAACAGTGCACATCAGTCAAACCAAACAAAACCAAGTTAATAAAGAGAAACTTATTGAATATCATGTTGCACTTATTAATACTGGAGTGGAAGTATAGCACCAAACGTTCTTTGTAGTATCTTCTAAAAAATTCTCCAGTAGCTTATTATCTTGATAACGACTAACATTTTCAATCCTTCAGCTCAAACATAATGGAACATTTTTAAAATGCAATGTTTAATCGAATGCATCTCCAGGTTAAATTCGCTGCGTGATGTCGTTTGGTGCACTAGATATGTACTAGATGTTTTATTTTTGAAATAATAAATATTAAAAATAAATAAATAATAATTCAAAATAAAATAAACTATTATCTAATTGAAAAGTCATTTTAATTAATTGTGTTATATTCTATATATTTTAATTATTGCTATTTTTTTCAATTGAAACTATTCCCTAAGATGGCATTACTAAAGGCATTCCAGATGCATTGTTTGAGAAAAATACTGGGTGTAACTCTACTACAACACATATGCAATGAAAACATCAGAAAATATTGGTTAAATCAGCCAACTATATCAATATAGCAGTGCAGACTACAATGGTTTGGACATGTACTCAGAATGGATCCATCCAGTTTGCCATATAAGTTACTTTAGACAGAAAAACCAAAGACTGGAAGACAATATAATGTGCCTAAAAAAGACCTGGAAAAAAAAATGATTGAATTAGTCTTACAGCACCAAAGACTTGCTTTCTCAAACAAAAATATCAGCTTCTGATAGCCAACTATGGAGAAGCATTGTTAAAAATTCCTGTAAACCCATGGCACCTACATCAGCTTACTGGCTTCAGAGTCACCCAGTGGCAAGCTAATGGAATTCAATGATGATGACTAAGATAGTCCAAAAGTTACCTTTAAAGTTTAATGCTTTATTACAATTAAATGATAAGGTTTACATAGTTAAGTGAAATACAATTCAATTTGGTATCCTGAAGCTATTTCTGTTATGATACAATGTAAAAAAGTGCTTCAGAAAAGTTATTGTTGTACCAGATTTGTGGTGGCAGGTTGTCCTCTTCATGTTCCTTACCTTTTGCAAGAATTCGTATATATATTGAGTTCTCAAAAAAGTACAGCTCTACTACCCCTCTCACGGTAACTTCATATAACCACCATCACAACCATTAAAGCATTAACATATTTCTGAAAGACCTTCTATTCAATACATTTTATCATCAATTTCAACAAGCTTACATTATGGAAAGAATCATAAAGATGGAATTCACCAACTTGTATATTTTCCAAACTCTGAATCCTTGTGACTTCTTTTTATAAGCTATTTGAAGAATGCTACATAACAATCTCAGTAAATGGCATGAGCACTTCCAAAATCTTTAATGTGAAATCTGATTTCAAGAGATGTTCTTCAACATGTTATCAAACTTTGAATATTTGACAATTTCAATAGGCTTCCTCAATCTTATTCACTGTGTTTGTTTTTAAACAACTTTGTGTGCTGATTTAAGGTTTACATTTAAATATATTTATCATTCAGTTGTAATTAGGTATCCTTCATACACATCTCACCTTAACGTGATTTCAAAAATTAAAAATTAATACAAAATTAAAATCACAGTGGGTACACATCTTATGATTCAATTATGATGCAGCCAAGTTGTATGTTCAATCTTTCATAGATGAGTCTAAAAAAATCATTTGTAATGTTACAATCACAACAGACCCTGATTTCATTACCATTTCTTCGACAGAGTTAAAAATGTTCAATCTATGGATATATAGCCTTAGCAGATGAAAAATTATGAATGGAGGACAAATAGTTTTAAGAAGGAAAACATTATGGATATGTTTTAATAGAATCAAAGTAAAAAATAATTTAAAGAAATTAAACTTTTTTTTCTAATAAAAAGATTAATTACTGTATTTTTAAGAATTGGTTTTATGAATCAAATTTTCTTTTTTTGAATTCCAAAAAAAAATAAGAATGATTTCAAATTTATAAATCAAACTTATTCTTAAAACTGATACTTAATTTTGACAATAATTCTCATCCTCCACTTGTATAATAGTCCCCATTTTGTCACAGTACGGTGAACAGGGACATATCCTTCTTTCATATATCATTAGGTAACCCTACCAGCATCTTCAAAGAAACAAAGACAATGATAATCTGGACTGTTTCTATATTAGTTGATTCATAATCCAGTTAAATTACTAGTTAGATATACACAGTACTACTACTAATTAGAAAAAGTAAATAAATGCACCTCACTTTATATAAGTCTGTCTTGGAAATACTGTATTTGCATAATATAAGGAATACCTGTATGAAGTCTGACTAGATCAAGAAAAACAGTACAAGAAAGCTATCGTGTTTTGCTTTTATTAGGAATGTGCACTGTTTAATGTAAAAAAAATACTCAACACTGCAAAGATATCAGCATCAATGTATTATAAAGAAAAAATAAGAGCCAAAATTATTATGACTACAGTATATGATAAAGAATGTGGTTGGTAATACTGTATATGTAAAAATACCTATGAAACAATAATAAACTCCTAACACAGATATCTTCTAACTAGCATGAATATCATCATCTATTTTCTACACTTTTTTCTGGACATCTCACAATAATAGTTGGAAGTCATTAAAGCAGTCTTTGATAACTTGTCTTCAGTTATTAGAATTGCAAAATTTCTACAATCAAGTTCCAAAGTAAATTATCATATTTTCATAAGTTTGAACTTAAATCTGGTAAGGTATGGCTTCTTCAATGTACAAACCACCAACTGCCAAATTCATATTGAAGATATTCTGTAGCTGGGAGTTTTAGGACAGGCTCGTGCATAGGGACCTTGTGATACACATATATAACTTTTTATTAATGTTGCCATTTTAAAATTTCCCAAAATTTAGTTCATAACTTAATGATTTTGTTTTTTCTTTAATGATTATTCTCAATAATATATTGCTGAGAGGAAACAAATGTACAGTACATTTTCAAATTTGATTAGTTGTGTATTCAAATGGGATCAACTAAAATAAAGATTTAAATAAAATGCCCAAGTTTAGTTTTCATTTATTGATTTTAACATTGACTGAAGAAGATAGCTATAAATTTAATGAATTTACTAACTGATTTCGAACAATACACTACATTGATATTACTTTAATCTTCAAATAGCTATAAAATGTCATTGAATATTTTAACTCAAAATGGTGAAATTGTTATATAAAATAAAAAAGAAACAAACAAAATACTGATATCTATTACTACCATGCAAACTTGCAATTAGAATTTTCCAAGAGGGCATCCATTAAGTATATGTACAGCTTTTGAGCTACTGTTGACCCCCTGCATGTGTACAATGATACACTTTTTGTAATACCCTCTCCCCTTAAATTGTTCATGTAATTAATTAATGGATGACCCAAAGCTGAAATTAAAATTACAATTGCTATAATTATTAATGTAAATGGTGTATTTAAATTGTCCAATAACTGCATTGCAATTACTAAACAGATGATAGACTTGCACAAACTTTTTTTTATTTAAACCTTATGGCACCCTTGAAAAATTTTATTTTTGAAAACTATATATAACCATATTAAATTTGTATTTGGTGATTTCAACATATTGCATGTAGAAGTCTTGTTGAGATGTTACCTTTTAAATAGACATCAATGAGTTAAAAAAAAGCAACTGAAGAGGGGTTATTCTGTAAAATACCCCCCATAATGCATTTGCCTGGAATTTTGTATCTCAATGGTGTCATGAGGTTTAAATAAAAAGAAGTTTGTGTAAGTATAGTATCTCTTCAGTAAATTGCACTGCAGTTATTGAACAATTTAAAATAAAATCAAATGGCATGGTTCCAACAAGAAGATTAATGTAAACTGTGCAGTCAACATTTTGTAATGCTTTCTGGTCTATTTCATGAAACCTGATTTTGTATACACTTTAAATTCATATTTTGTCTTTTTATTCTCAGTACAATCATTACAAAGAACAAATTAATTTCCATTAAATCCAATAATACACAGCTTCCACACACTCAAAAATAGTTGTCAACTCACTTTCCTAATGAATATTTATACTGGTTTTCTCATCTAACCAATGTTCACTTACAAAAACTCACTAAATGGCATTCTTTATATCTATCTACCCACCTGTGAAGAATCCCGAGGACAAATATTTGTGAATATAAAAAATACAAGAGAAAAACAACTTTCAAATTCTCTATATCCACACAGGTGGTACCATTCTGCATTCTTCTTAGCAGTTATATTCCCAGCCCTATAGCTTGAAGTTGCCTTTATTAGGTTGCAATTTGAAAAAATTGTAGACCTAGTGATAAGTAATATTCTTAAATGCCTTTTCATTTGCCATTCTGAGAATTTTGTGCACTAAAGGATGTAAACAAAATAGCACTTCCTGTTGTTTATTGGTCACATTAAAATACATGGAACACCTAAGTGATTTTCACCATGTATGCAGAAGACTATATTATCCTAAATGTCCTAAAGTATATGCAAAAGAACAACCTACATACAAGCATTACTTATTATTGACAATTGTTCTGCACATCCCAACTATCTTACAGTATGGAATCAATATACAAGTACAGTAGTTTTATGCTGAATATGACTTCATTGCTGCAGCTACTAGACCAAGGACTGATAACAATAACGACATATGCAGCAGAGTACAAAGCAGCAACTACAGAAAAACAAGCAGCAGTCTGCTCATTTTTCCATACTAGCTTGTGACTTTAGTATCTCAGTTTGAAACCAGACCATCCCTATTCAACCACTAATTGCTATATTTGGAATTGAAGATCACTATGCAACTGCTTTGTACTCTGCTACCTGGAAAAGAAAAGAAACTTGAAGCTACAGAAATAGAACTGAAAAGATTAAATAAAGATTTACTATATCAAAACCTTATATATTTCCTTGTCAATGCTATTGACAAAAACAGAGACATAGAACAACTACAACATAAAAATGGCTATTTAAAATCTGGGAAATGCTCTTGATAGACTGATGTGTGTAACAAGAAATAGTATGTGGAGAAAACTGTCTTCAAATAGTGCATGAATTTAAAGGTTTTGAATCCTCCATCAAAGGAAACAAATGGCTATTGTTGGTTTGGTCAAAGGGCTGGTTGCAACAAAGTTGACAAGGACAATGTCCAAATCTTGTAAAGAAAACCTTACAGTTGAAGAACTATTGCAGTGTTTCTCAACCTTTTTCTAATAGGTGGCTACCAACTTAATGGTTTTTTCTTGTGGTATCTCTACCTTTGTCAATATAGTTATTGCACTTTTCAAGAAGTATTACAAAGCTGATCAACAGTATATTTTGCAGCATCTTTGAAGTGTTGTTGTGACCTCTGGTTGCAAACTATTGAACTAATACAAGATGAAAGAATACAAGCAGAAAGGGAACATGACAAGGAAGGTCCTAAAGATAAAATAGAGCAAGATTTTGAGTAGACAGTTGTACTGTACAAATTATTTCTTTCAGTGGACAATGTATGCATGTTGACAGCTTTACTAAACAATGCATACAAAGTTCAATTTGTAATCTCACAAAGTAATCACCACCCTCCACAAAAGTTATTTTATTAACAAAAGTTCTACAATTTTAATTATTTCAGGATGCATTTTGGGAGCGACATTACTTCACTCCCCTCTTCAGCTTATTACAACAGAATACAGATGTAATGGTGAATACTAAAAGTATGTAAAGAAGTGTTTATAGTAGTTCTGTTAATAAGTAATTTCTCCTTTACATATTTTTAATATCCACTATTACATTTGTATTCTGTCATAATACACCAAAGAGGGGAGTGAAGTAATGTCTCCGAAAATAATTAAAATTGTAGAAAACTTTCATTAATAAAATAATTATTAACACTACAATTTAAAAGTCTCACCATTGATGTATGACAAGTCATAAAACACTTAATAATTATTCTTCTTTACACTCAATTCTTGCTTGTTTTATTGTAAAAGATCAGATGCATATTCCTTTTCATTCTTGATATTTAAAATATCAATAACCTTAGTAACCTTAATCAATAACCTTAGCTTCTTGTAATATTTATCAAAACTGAAATCCCATTTTCTAATTAGTAATATCTTAACGTGTGTGAGCCAAACTAGTTTCTCATCTCAATAGTCAGTTATCTGTACTGTCAAGATTTCATCTCTTTCAGATATTGGTAAAGGAATTATCAATTTATGACACACCCACAGATTCAAAAACATTATTTTGAATCTGGTAGGTGTCATAAATTATTCAATATTCCAAAATAAACATTTTTTATATCAGGGTTAATGGTAGAACTGAAGTAGGCCTATAAATCAGGCCAAAAACATCTATTTGTTCCATTAATAAACATTTTGCTGATAAGGTTATTTTTTGATATTCACAACTGCTTCCAGTTTTATTTTACATTTTCTTGCAGAAAACCAATGAAAGGTTTCATCAAATACCCACAAAACATACTCCATAGTGTAGACAGCCTTGTGTCCATATGTCCTGGGAGGTGATGCACTATAAGATTAAAGATAAACTTATAAATCTTCCTTAGAATAGTGCTCCTGCTCTAAAAATGCTGCTGACAGTGCTCGTTTAAATGGACTGCTCTACTAACAGTACTCTGTTAAAGAGAGTCTTACTAATGTAAAACATGGGGATAAATCAGGAACATAAGAGAGTGTTCTCTTAAGCAAATTGCTTCCTTATTCAATGCTCTGTTAAGTGGACTCAACTGTATAATAGAACACTACAAAAATTTTAAATCATTATTTTAGTGCTCTATTTTAATTTCTATTTTCTATAAATGTTAGTGTTTAGATTTTGTAACACACTATCCCACATCATTTCTGTTATGTGGATTGTTCAATCATTTTAAACAACTTGAAGAAGGTTGTTTAAATTGACTGAAAATGTTTGGACTTTTAAAGGTGTTATTTTATCTTCTCAGAAACATCTGTTATCAAATTTAATAAAAGTTTGTCAATATATTAAATTTTTTCTGGATAAATAAGAGTAACATTGTTAGATGTGGATAGAACTATTTCCAGTTTTTGTTGTTTCTTATATAGTAAACAGGCTGTTTTGGTCTTTTAGAAGTTTCTATATTAACAATCAACAATGATGTCAGACAAAGTAATTATAAATTTATCACTTCACAGTTTTCATTAAGAATATTGTTTTATGAATATATTATATAATTTTATTTAATTAATGATGAGCAAAAAATTAAAATAAAAATAAAATAAAAATTGAAAGTAACTGAAATAAAATTATTTTTTTATTTATTGTTTTAAACCAACAATTTTAAATTTATGATGATGATAATTGTATCATCAAAAAACACACACAAAAAAAATAATTACAAAATATTCCATCTGCATTATAGATCAACAAGAATTCAAAATTACCTAATTATGAAACAATTGAACAAAAATGCATGTTATAAATTGGATATGTAAATTCTACTACTGTCTTTTGCAGATATTACATGTTAAATAATTTTAACACATATACAGTATATTTATATTTCATAGCAAATGCCACAGTTTTAAACCAAGTAATTTAAACATCATTTGATTGTCAGTAAATTAAACTTAAAATGGAACTGAAAAATGTTCTTGATCAATAGATATTATTTAATATTGTGGAATATATTTTAATTAAATATATTAAATTAACCCAAACAAATATAAAAAATATTTCCACAATTCATTTAATGTGTCTCATGATTCTTCTGCAATGTTGTAATTTCGATTCTTTCAGTGCTTGATCCAACACTTCAGTCATATGAATCAAATTAACAGGATCTATCTGAAGAAGGAGAGATTTAACTTTCTCGTCTTGTATTAATTCTAATTTCAACATAATTAATGGAGTCGTCTGATGTCTGAGAGAGCGCGTGGCCAACTGAACATCCAATCTCCACTTCAGATTATGATAATGTGGATAAGCGGTGCTTAATCCCGATAATTCCTTTCTCACATCATGCCTCCTGCTAGAATGAAACTGCATTATTTCTTCTTGAATGATTTCTGGCAAATCAATTGATATCATTGAATCCTTTAATTCCAAATCACTTAGACCCATCTTAACTGCTTCTGTAATTAAATACATAATACCTTCAATGGCATGTTGCACCATTTCTGCATCAACTCTTAATTTCTGTGCTGCTGTCTGATATAATTTTGGATTTGACCCTTTCTGAAGAAACTCTATTGATAATTTACAAAATTCTCTCATGACTGCACTATCCAAATTATTTAAAAACTTTAAATGTTCTTTATGTTGATCATCTAATACTAATAACATGGTTAAGTCTTACTTTAGCCACTAAAATTCACTTAAAACTTCAATTACAGGGCAGAAATACACCCACGTGATAAAACACTCCTATTATTGACATCCGAACGAATTTTAATTGTATCCGATGAAATGATTGGTTGAAATGAAACTACGTCATCGCATTCTTCCAATTGGATAGAGCTTTATTGTTAAGCGTATAGTACATGTCACTTTCGATATGAAATATTGTTTAAAATACATTTCATAAATAAATTTAAATTATTATTTAATTAACATGTGTATGAAATAAAATGTGCTTATATTTAATATAACTTAATAAATAAAATATAAATAAATTTGATTACCGTAATAAAAATATATATATTCTTGCCGATAGATGGCGAAACATTAGTCGTTTGTCGTTTGAAAGTCTATCTTGGTTTTAACTTTTATTTTTTAAAACTTATTTTAATATTAAATGCAAGCATTAATTTACATTTTAGTTAATTAAAATATTTAATTATTAAGTTTAAACGTTTAAATTTATAAACTTATATTTTTTTAATTCTTTACGATTTATATATTTCTTCAAAATTTAATGACGCAATATCATTTCAAAAATCCTGACCAATCAGTCATTTTAATTTTGAAACTAAGCTCTGTATTGGTTAACTTAAATTTAAATTTTTAAATATTTAGAAAATGTACTTTAATTGGCTAACGTATTGTAATTTTAATTTTGAGCCTAGTACACAAAAAAACAATAATAATATGAAATATACTTATCGATTGAGTTTCTATACATAAATTTTTAAAGAAATTGTTGAAATTCTATTTATAAATCGGTTTTGAAAAATCATATCCGCTTTAGAAGTAGACCGAATGGAAAAACAATCACATTTTTTAAAGTTAACCACAAAATTCCTTCAGTTTGGAACAGAGGGTCGACACCTGAAATTAACTTAGATACGAATTCTTTCCAATCTGCCAAAAAACATATTTGACAAGATAAGATTTCAAGAAAAGAATTCGTGGAAGGGAATTCCTTATTCAACTCATGAGGGTATTCCTAACATACGGAAAATCATGAGAAGTATGTGAAGCTGACTACTCTCTTTTTAGTAAGGGGAGAAAAATGGGGAATAGAAAAAGGGAAATAATGTTTCTCGGTGGAGAAAGAGATCATTTATTTTCCTTGAACAGGTTAAAAGGAAAAATCCACAGTTGGAAGAAGATAGATAAATGGACTTTTCTACTCCAAAACTTACATTGGGTTTGGATACTACTTTCTGGATATTTCTCCATTATGTAAAGAAACTATTCCAAAAGCTTTACTAAAACTTAAATTATTAAACTAATTTAATTATTTTAAAAATATATTAAAAAATAATACGATTTATAAAGTTAAAAACCAAATTTATTTTATAAATTATACAAATGTTCCGGTATTATATACAGTATATATTTTCCCCCTCGTAAATATGGATAAATTGGACTGAATATTAAAAATTAAACCCGTTTAAAAATTTTTATTAAACTTAGTTGATAAATATGCGTTAAATAAGTAATTTATTTTAGTAAAAGAGTTATAAAGCTGGATGATTTTATTACCTTGAAGAGATGAAGATGAGATCAGAGTGGAGTGCCAAACAATTGCCCTAGAAACAAAAGAAGAAAACAGATTGAAGGGGGTACCACCCATGTAGATAGTTTACTGTGGGATATTTGTTATACGTTATTACACTTTGTTGTTAGTCTTTCTAATGGTAGAGAGAAAGAAGATATACTTTACTCTATTTTCTGGAGACTGTCTATAGAAGAAGATGGAGACATATATCAACTGTCTTTACAAACGGGTTTGTCTTTTATCTCACTTTGTCCATCTCTTCGGGAAAGATCTTTTATTTCTTTTCGAATCACAGAATTCTTTTTTCTTCATTTATGATGACAACTATTTTTCATGTTGACGAACAATTGCAGCGATTTTGAAGTAGTATAAAGAATCGACAACTTACAAACGCAATAAATTTTTATCGAGGCACATATATCTATCTCTATTTAATGTGTATATATATGTGTGTGCGCCTGTGTTTGTGTGTATAAAGTAGGAATATATGAGCAAAGTTTTAAGACTTGCTAAATTAAATTTAGTAGAGACTGTTGATAAATGATCTAATTTAGGTAAACAAACAAGAAGCCATTTTGTGTGACATACTACACTATGTCAACATACTGTTATTGTTTGAAGGTTTCTCAAATTAACTAGTTGTTGCCTAAAATAGCCATTTAAGTATTCGGTGACACTTAATTTGTTTTGTGACAAAAACTAAACATTTACAGATACTTTATCTCTCTTTTGTACTTTTTAATAAACGTGTTTACTATAATGACGACTTAATTCGACTTCTAATCAAATTTCTAATGTATTTTTAGAGATAATATAATGGTATTTTTTTTTAAAAAAAAATCAATCTATAATTTAAAAGAATTTAAGAATTTTATAATGTGTTTTTGAAGGAGGGGATGGGGAGTTTTTATCATTAAAACTCACTTGTACATATGGTAGAATCATTACAAATTTCACTCATTAAAAATCTATTAAATCTATTTATAACATTCTTTTTTTTTAAAAAAAATCTATTTTAAGTTCTTTATATGTGAATTTTGCTAAATATTTTTGTTAAATATCTAATCAAAAAGCTAAAAAATCGATTATACACTTTAAGAAATTTAAAAAAAATGTAAAGAAACTTATTTCTCTATAAAATATTTTAAATGGAAATTAAACTAAGTAAAAAAACGAAAAGAATTAATGGTGAATAAAACAACTTTTGCTATAAAATTAAAAGGAATTAGTAAAAAAAAAAAAGATCTATTAAAAAAAGTTTAAAGTTTTCGTTTACATTAGACAATATTTTGGTTAGATCGATAATAACTAAGTACTATATTTCATATCATTATAGTTTTGAAGGGTCTCTAAAAGTTGATGCACGATATCAAAACCTTTCATTACAAGATAAGTGAGGTTAAAAGATCGGTTTACTAGGTTATCGGAAAACCAATTTAAACTGACAAATGAACCAACCATACTGGAAATTTCTCTCGATCGGTTTTTCTTCGAGATCATTGCTTTATATATGTGTGTGTGTATGTGTACAGTACGTATATAAAGCTTACATATAAATATTTTTAAAGGGTAGTAAAAAAAAACCTTGACTGGTGTTAATTGCAATGTAACGAACGGATTATTCTAATGTACTTTAACTCGAAATTGATGGCTAGGTGTTAACTTTACGAGCCATTGTGAGAAAAGAGTGTTCTGTACACCGGATTACGGGTTAATTTTATGTGTAGTCTATATTGATTACTTCATAATTTCGTGTTTATCACGTTACATAGTACATTTTACGTCTCCTTAATGAAAGATTTTTAATCTCGTTTTATTAGCGAAGTGTGTGTATGTGGGTGTAATCCGAGCTGTAAAAATTAATATAAGTTTTAATTATGACTTGATAGTTTGTAATTATTTAAAATTTATCGTTTTTTACGCGTTATTCGATAATGGTTTTTCGCGTTTAATTTTATACTGTAAATAAAAAGAAAATGATTCTTTCTAAATACAAATTAATACAATTGCGGGTATAAAATTTATACATATCTTTTATACTTTACTTCAATATATATTTTATATTATAAATACGAAGAAAATAATTCTTTATAAATATAGATTAATGCAATTGAAGATATAAAACTTATAAATATTTTTGATAGGAATAATAAATTTTTTTGTATATAAAAAAATGTAGTTTGATCACGCAATATTCGTGACACCATGAAACATATTCGTGTGAAGCGTCGAGAATTTACGAAATAAAATTTTGATTACTTTTTTACGATTTACATCTTTTATTAATTTATTTTGTCGATTAACAATATATTTAATTTACCGAAGACGAAATAAAAGCACGTATCAAAAGAACAGAATTTGCCAGAACCACTTCTGATGGATCATTCTTAAAAGGATAAGATGTTGGATGTTTCGTGTCAAGCATCTTGCTATAGACGATGAAACTGGATGAAAGATAAGTCTACTATCTATCATAAAATATATACTGATCTAGTATATTTTCTTTGCGGAATATAAATATAAAATTATATTCTGTGGGTGTATCTAAACTATACATTTCTTTATGATTTAACTACTAAGTTTGATATAAAATAAAAGAAATATATGTTTTAGTTTTATCAACAGAATAAATTATATACAAATATAATTTTAGGTTTACATTTTCTAAAGAAGAAAAATTTAAATAATCGAGAAATGCTTTATTCTTTTCGAGAAAAACAAACATTTCTTTATTGTTTTTAAAATGTTAGGTTTTATCTAAAAATAGTTGAATTTGATCGACAGGATTATGTACAGTAAACTATGACACTATGCAGACAATGTATACGAGACTAGTTACGAAGATAATAATTATAATAGAAGCTGGCACAAACCATTGTAAAGGTTAAATTTCTGTCTAATGCTTTATTACATAAAACTTTACAGAAATTATTCAAAATGAGACCTTTCTTGATCTCATTTTGAATAATTTTTGTGAAGTTTGTAAATAAGTTATTAATTAATTTGTTCAAACAAATTATTTAAAATCGTTTGTTAGATTTTTTCAAGCGATTCACGCTGTTAGCTGGATTTTGGGCCATTGTATCTTCTGATAGAAGATAAAAACCCTCGACCTTTATAAGAAATTGCTTAGACATGCACTATATGAGGCTAGTACTGTACGATGTAATGTACTTATCACAGTAAAAAGATTATATTATTATCAAAAAATAATAAGATGGCAATTGTTTGAGCTTCAGCTGAAATTTCATTTTTCTTATACCATTCTATAAAATTATTCCCTTGCGAGTAGCGAGAAAACATCTATCTTTATATCACAGTTTGGCAATAACACTTCTATCGAATAGTTTTTCAACTTTCTTAAGTGGATTCTCTTTAATCCCGCCTGTAATAAAATTCCCGAAAGGTTCACACTACTGAACATAACCTACTTTTGTGCAGGCGGATCAGAATTCAATCAGCGGGATCTATTGTATAAATGACTTCTTTGATCTATTTTAGTGGGGATTTCTGGATTAGAAGACCTGATGAACTTTCTTATAAAAATGCCACTTCTGGTCGAGTTAATGATATCGAATTAAAGAGAATGTAACCGTAGATTTAGTACATAAAATTAAATATATATGTATATATTTTGAGTGGAAATTTAAACTTAACATTCTTGACCGTCTTTTAAAGTAAGAGGTTGGAAGATTTACACGCTTTGCCGTTGAGTTTGGCCACTATCGATCTCTTCTAAGCAATGGCAGGAAATTAATGAACACTCTGCCGAAACACTGTAATGTAGGATGGAAGAGGATATATTAAAGTTTACAAGGGCGTGAAGTAGAGCTCTTTTCGTGCTTGTTAATCAACGGATATTAGAAGTTCTGTTCCTTAAAGCTCGACTGGTCTGGTTTCATATCGATTGTTTCGAAGCAATGACTCGAGAATATCGATGAGTTCGAGTACTGATGCCTGACTTATCTTCAATATCATTATTAAGATATCGAGAAAAATATATATAATCTCTTATTTTCTTGATCCTATACGGAAATTTCGCATAAAATTATCTGTTTTCCTTACAAAAAATTCGAACTAAAGCATATAAATCAATTTGACTCGACGTGAATGCTTTCAATTAAAGCAACTCTAGAAGAATGTTTAATATTTTTAAATAAAGAAATCGCACAAAATTATTCTTATACAATGTTTAAAACATCTCGAAGCTTCGGTGCTTAAAGGAAATTTATGGGAGATATACGATCCGTGATTAACTGGAATGGGTGTAGTTGCTTTAATCATGTCGCATAGCTTTGTGGTTTGGACATAAATTGCTTTTGCTTCGATTGCTCACTTCGTAATATAATTCAGGAGTCTTTCGGAAGAGAAAAATTTGTTTAACTATTTCAGAACAACGCCGATGGCATTCATCTGAAAAGCAAACGTCGCTTCGTAGTATTTCTTTCCTTGACTTCTTTTCTCTGCTTGACCATCTTTCTCTTCTCAGATCCAGTTCTAATCCAGCCGAGTCAATATTTGTGAAACCATCAAACGAAGTAAGAATGAAAACATTATTTATCCAACCAGTAAATACATTCTTATGCCTGTCAACAGAAACTTTCGATCTATAAGTGGTCGGAAATCCTTATCCAAATATACTTCTAAAATCTCCAAGCTTTGCTCCGTTTTTTTTAAATATATTTACTGACGTCGGCTACGTCATTTATTTGATAATTACCACTGATGGTAATTAAATTACCCGTTTAAATTTGAATTATCCAATCAACTTTATTTTCTTATCTGATGTTTTTGTCAATTTAGTAAAATGCTGCAGCGATTATTATATTAACAAATGAGAAAAGATCAAAAATATTAATTTAATTCGCTTCAATCTTTGATTATATTTTAATATAAGTTAAAATGTTATCAAATATAGTTTATTTTCTATCAGAATTAGATCATCATCAGCTTATTTAATCATTCGTGATGTGAATTTAACAATTTCTTCTTTCATTTCGTATCAAGAATGGTGCCAAGATTTGTGGGAGTTTCATCATATATATATATTTTTTTAATTTATGAAAATATCAAATAATAGATTATTATACAGAAAAGTTTCAAGGATTTCATTTTAAAACATTAAAATTAAAGAATTATTTTTAGTAGTTTCAAATTTCTATGGCTTTAACGCTTAAATTATTCGCATTTCACAACTGAAAGCAAGTAGAGAACTAAAATAACGTTAGATAAATTATTTCTCAGTAACGTTATTTTGGTTCTTTGCTTCCGCTTGAGAAATGCAAATAATTTGAACGTTACAGCAATTTAAATATCCGGAAACTATTTTTATTTTTTTTTTTTATTTTTAAATTCTTTAAGTTGATTCTACTTTATAAATTTTTAAATTCGAATAATTCAAAATTTAAAAGTTAAATTTTATATATTTATAAGCAATACTAACTACTTTATTTATATATTAATGAACTAAAGTGTATAATTTATTCTATCATTCTATATTTAGCCATTGAAATATTGATTTATAAATTGAAAAATAGCGAAATGAAATGACTTGATACATCAAGTAATTATTTTTTTTTTTCCTCTTTTAATTACGCGATTTTAGTGTGAAAGGTAAACATTAAAAAATATACAAATCAATATTATCAACATCTAGAAGTTAATTTAATTAAAAGAGAAAAGTAATTTTTTGATGGATTTGATGTTTTTTTTTTTTACTTTTTTATTGAAAACCTTTCAAATCATTCAAAATAATTTCGTTTACTTTTGAAAAATCTTCCAGAAGAGAAGACATTGAAGTGAGATACTGTGAGCGAACAATGAAGATTATCGCATTTCTCTCGAGAGGGTTCTTTGTTTCTTCTTCAATATTTTGTTTTTCCCCTTCATTGAAATAGAAAATAAATAAAAGTAGATAACCCATCCGTTCACTTATGCAAAAGATTTATAAATCAGTTGCACGCTTCAATAATTACCAATTCTTAAAAAAGAAAATCAAAATTTTTATTTCTTTTTTTTTATAACTAAACTTCCAAACTTTTCTAAAAATATTTCTCGCTTCGATGATATGAATTTTAAAATAATAAAAGAAAATAAAACTTCGAATATTAATTTTTCTTTTCTTTTTTTTTAAATTAATATGAGTAAAATATTAATTTAAAATAAACTCTTCAGAAGTTGGATTTAATTGAAAAAGTTTTGTTTTAAATATTAAATTAGATTTAGATTTAATTTTATAATTTCTAAATTTATATAAATGATGGAAGTTGTGTCAAAAAATAATAATGATTTTAAGCTTTGTTTGTATATTAATTATCACAAAAGTTACTTACTTGAAGTAGTAGTTAATAAGATTGTCTCAGAAAATGACTTCTGCAGCCTCAAAATGGGAATGGGGAATAATTTGCCAATTACTCACGTTTCAATTGTCAGCTTAAACAATTTCAATTCTGTTCGACTAACTTCTTTAAACAACATACTTAGCGTTTATTTTATCGATAACTAACTTACCTAGAGAAATGGAGTTGAGTTGTTGTTTTAATCTCACCAAAGCTTGATGTCGCTAATTTATATGGTAATTCGACCACTCTACGTGGAAAACTGTGAATATATTTTTTTTTCTATATAAACTCCTCTTCGTCAAGAGCTGAAATCACATTAACCCTCCTTCTTTCCACCAAAAAGAAATGTGTGGAGTGTTATTTAAAACTTCCAATTATCTCCAGGGACAAGCCAAACCTGAAAAAAAATATAACCATTTTTAACAGAAATTAAGTTATTTTTTCCCATTTAATTTACTTATAACAATATGGACTTTATCCAAGTATTGAATTGATTTATTTACTTAATTTGATCTCCAAAATTTAAATTAACTAATGAGAGAATTTGTAACAAATATCGAAATGTGATTAAAGTAGTAGATTTTATTTCAAGAATTCAATTTAATTTAATTTTAATCATATATTATACTGCATGCTATTTGTTTAATTTTTAATGAATAAAATGTAATCCCTGCATTATTTTTGTTGTTTTGTTTACACGTTCGTTCATTCGTTCGTCTGTTTGTATGTCCACAAAATTCATAAAAATAAAAATAACTGGGAAATTGTAATTTTCAAGCACACATCTTGGATAATTGTAATAAAATATGGCAAATTCAGCAGCTATAAAAGTAAAATTTCACTCTTCTTGAAGTTAAAAGAGCTGAAATTCTGCATTTAGTTAATATATTTGATTTATTTATGCAAAGATATATATCTCGAAAGGTGTAACAGCAGCATACAGAGCCTAATATTAAAATACTATTATTATACCAATGCTTGTACAATTAAATTTTACTTATACAGTATAAGACTTGTGAATACTTCTTCACAGTTTAATTATTCTATACGCTTCAATAAGCATTAAAAAATTATTTATAGAAAATAACCATAAATAACTTATACAGTCTTGAGAAGGGAACACAAAAGAAATAAAAAAAAAAATTATTTTTAAGTTAAACCACTATACTGGTAGGTTAAAACTATTAATAGGTTAAGCAATAATAATGGAATAATAAACCCGAATTAAATTAACCAAAGCTGTCGTTTAATGTAATTAAATTGTTACGGATTCTAGACGTAAATTAAAATTAAAATGATCCCATTATATAGCTATAATAAGACACTATAAACAGTAACTATCGTTAAGATAGCTATCGTAAATTAAGCAACAATAGTGAAAATATGAGCTAAAGGCTAGAGATGACATATGCTGATATATAGTATAGCAGTAAAGAATATATACAGCTGGAACGTTTCCGCAGATTTTAATCAGAAAAACACTCGTTAATTTTCCCTTCATTATTCAACTTAACAGGAGTAAGAACTACAGTCATTCTTTTGTTTACGGTTAGCAGTAATTAAGAAATTTAATTAACAAGCTCTATTTTTTGAAGTAAATTAAATTCTTTTTCTATTCGTATTTCTTCCCTTCCCCCTCTTTCCTATTCCAAGTTTTAATGCCGAATTATTTTTAATAATGTTTTCCCATTTTATGAAAAATAATTGACAAAAATTGGA
Organism: Centruroides vittatus; assembly: GCF_030686945.1. NCBI lineage: Eukaryota > Metazoa > Arthropoda > Arachnida > Scorpiones > Buthidae > Centruroides > Centruroides vittatus. The sequence goes on from NW_027122581.1 coordinate 975,388, forward strand.
ATATGTTTTTATTAAAATTTTAATTTTTTAAACATTAAAAAGTTACAACTAGCTATTTTAATTTTAATTAATTCTTAAATTTAAGTTAGTATTGAATTAATGAATAAAATATAAGATTGTATATTTTTAAAAAATTATGAAAAATTCGTTTTATTTTTAAATTAATTTATGGAAAAATTAAATAGATTAAAAAAAATTAAACTCATACAAAACTTTGTGTAATTTTCAATTAATCCGTATCGGTTAATTTAAAATTTAAAAAAATAATACCGTTTTTTTTTATTAATCCTTATTGGTCAATTTTAAATTTAAAAAATAATAATAATACTGCACGCTCTTATTTGTAATTTTTGAGTCACGCCCATTTATTATTTAACCAATAATCTGTATTTGCAACTTTTTTTTTTTTTAATTTGAAAATTTGAATTCAAATTTTCAAATTGCCATTATTAATTCTTAAAGTATTAATTTTTAAAATTAACTTTAATAAACATTAGAATTTGATAGTTTTTTAAATTTTTTTTAATAAACTTGTAATGTCTTTATTGAAATTTAATTCTTAAATTCAGTCTTTTACAAAATCTTTAAAGAAAAGAACTCGTTGAATGAATACCGTGATCTAGTAGGAGTAAAGTTTGTATTTCAATCGGTTAGAATAGGAGGTATAGACTCTTCGCTAATATATGTTGTGCTTGTCAGAGCGTGATTTCATTGTACTCTATGTCATCCAGTGTACTGTCAGAGAAATTTCTATTAGATTATTCATAGAGTCAACCATGTGGCAAGAATACACTTTGCTGAATAAGCGAATTTTTAGTTGCAAATACATGTAAGAGAAAAATAACAATTGTATTTTTCAAGGAATCTGAATTTTTTTTTCTATAATAGAATCGATATTTATAAGCATGATATAAAAATTTTAAAGTTTAAACATTTAAAAGACACTTGTACCGGTATATTTATAACAAAGGTATCTTTAATGCTTCTACTTAAAACTTATACATTCTTTAGCTAAAAATATAAAATATTGAGATATAAAAGTACGTTTAAAATTTTAAATTTTACGAGTTAATTACGTATTTAACTATTATAAACCATGTTCAAAATTTGCTGGCTTTATTACCATATTTTATATTTTCTAGGTAAATAATTTATAAAATTTTAAGTAAAAACATGATTTTCTGCTCAGTATATTTAGAGAAATGCATTATAACTTAACGAAAAAATTTTCTCGCAGTAACAAACCATTTTCAAATCTGTATTTAAATCTATATATGACATACTTATGAAACAGAAGTATTGCTATACATTAAGTCAAATTTGATTAAGTTTTTTTAAAATTTAATTCCAGAGAGTAATGCCAAAGTCAATAAAAATTCAGGCGAAACCTTCAAGATTTTTATTGATTTTTAATAACTTTTCCAAATGGAACATTAAAATTTAAATTAAGTCTATAATTAGATCGAGTTAATGATACTAAGAACAAGCCGGAGATCTAGAAAGAATAAAATAGCAGAATAACCACAATATAACGTTAAATTGCCTCATATTTGTCTACAAGATGTTATTTAAAGAAAGATAAAGAAGAATCTGGGAAAGAGAAAACTCGCGATCCATAATTGAATTCCGTAATGTAATAATAAACAATATGTAAAATATTACTTTAAACATCCAATCTCGCATCGTGGTTTACTATATTAATAAGAACACAGATGAGGATGATTTTATCTCAATTCTTTAGCAGTATTCGAAAGGGGAGAATCTACAGTCCGCAGATGCTCTTAATCTCTAGTCTGTCTGCTTGCCAGGAAACAAGTCAATGATGCGTGGTGTCGAGATTACAGAGCCAAAGGAATTTTTCCCACCCGAGGATTTAGATAAGACTCAGTCTCTCTAAAGGATAAGGGATCGAATTGTAAAAGATTCCATAGTCAGACGGTGATTTCCAAGGTCATGCCATCTCGTCTGCTCCAAAAAAATAGAATTGACAGATATATCAATTTTGTACCAACATCTTACCACCAGTCTTTTTCCTGTAGTTGTTGGATATTAAAATTTCTAACGGATTTTTTTTTTTCTTTTTCTGATTCTTCTTTTCCATAAGTTAGTTCTCTTCCATAAGAACAGGCAATTTTCGTCAAGCGGCTAAAATTAAAAATTTTGACGCAGGAAAAAGCGTTAACTCGTGTAAAGGGGGAGATTTTTCTATCCCACCTTCCTTATCCTCTCTCTCTCTCTCTCTCGCTCTCTCTTCCTCGTTCATATTCTATCCAGATATGAGTTTTAAGTTAGCAGCTGTTGGAAATTCAATTTCTGTATGGATACTACTTTGAACCAATAATCTTCAACATTTCTGTATTTCCAAAAAGAATTAAATATATTTTTCTCTAAAAAGGAATTACGACTTATTTTATACACTATTTCCGTTTAAATAAATAGACATTCTTGAATGTTTTGAACAGATTTCGGTACAATAATTTGCATATATCCTTTTTTTTTATTATTTACAAAACATTTACAAGTAACATAATGGATTTGTAAAAGTTTATATTGTGGTTTTCTGCAATTTAATATTACTGTATATTTAGTAGATATAATCGATTATTATTCTAACACGTAGAATAGAATAATAGATGTACTTTATAGCATAAACGATTGTAATTTTTATATAAAATCATTAAGATTTCAATCAATAAACTTTGTTCTCTTCAATGAAGAAAGATCATTACTCGTTACAGAAACAGAACTTTAAAAATAACATATAATATTGAAAATAAACATAAAAAAACAATAAACTGTTATATATAATTCCTTTAAAATTTTGTATTTATTAACTTCTATTCAAAAATTCCGAAGAACGAGTTTAAGAACCAAAAAAAAAAAAAAGCCATATATTATTTTAAAATTAGTTTGAAAATTTTTGACATGTAATCAAAAAGATTTATTGTTGTAGTAGAAAAATATACTTTATACATTTTTGATTCTATTTCTCTTCTAGGTAATTAGCACGCAAACTTTTGTATCTCTATCATTTGGTAATAGAGTATCATTTTGTTTAATTATCACAAAATAATTTCTATTTTTTCATCATGGAAAAAAGATATTAAGTCTTGATGGTATGAATTAGTCATTAATTTTACAGAATATTTTTTTCCCTTTTTCATTTTTGAAGTTACGCTAGAAAATATACGTTTTTTTTTAATTTTATTTTTTTATTTTTTCCCTGATATAACTTCGCATGTGACGTAACAAGGGTGTCTCTAATTATGACACTTGTCAAGCAAAATTAATTTAAATTTGATGTGTGACGCCGAGTAATTTTGACAGATTAATTTCCATTAAAAGCTGACGGAAATATTTATGATTAGAAAACAATAATTTTAGCATATTAAATTCGAGTCGAAAAGGATAAATTTTAGTTTAAGACGAAGGGGGGAGGGGAAATGATTAAAAATAAAGAAAATTACACAAGAATTACGTAATGATATAAAAGCTTTTTTTAAAAAAATTATTTTTACGACTTTCGGAATTAATTTTTTTAAAGTTAAAAATGTGTTTCGAGCTGACAAATTTATTTTGATTAATATTTTTGAATTTTAAATAAAAATAAGAGCGGTGTATGTATGTATATATATGGGTGTGTGTGTGTTGAATATATGTACTTATATACACAAAAAAAGGATCAGTTTAAGTACTCCATGAGATAAATTATCCTTAATTCCTATCAAGGGAATTAAAGGCGACAGAAAATTTTCATCATTTCCTCATTAGAATAAATAGGAAGAAATGAAGCTTTCAACATGGTTCCTGGTAATGAAGTTTAGCGTTCAGCACTTTGTCTTGACAAATGGTAGCCATTTACTTTTCTATGGAAATCAAGCAATAATGAGTACTGCTAATCGGGCGCCACCTGCTGGCCAAAATTAAAAGCGGAACAAGATCGCCAAGTCTCTCAGACAAAGCCCAAGGTTTTTTTAGATATTCTAAAAAAAAAAGAAAAGAAAAAAAGAAAAGCTTTTCTTTCCAGAGACATTAAAAGTTCTTCAAACACATTTTTAAATGATAAGGTTTTAAAATAAACAAGAAATTTTTAATCTGTAAGATTCAGTAGAAGCAAAATGACGATAACACCGGAACTGGGCGTTCTGTTTTAGAGTAAAGATGGAAATTTTGAATGACGTTATCTACATCTTTTACGTTTGTAAAAACAAATCAAGACATTAGGTGCGCTGTAAAATATTACAGATTTTGAGATTCACATCAGTCATCTCACTTATTTGAGCATCCGGAAATCCGTTGCACACGTTCTATTTGTGTGATGAGAAGGAAGAAGTCACGATATCTCGTAAAATGTTAGTCACGCCATTTAGAATGACTGTCATGTTTTACAACTTTTAAACATTTTTATTAAAAAGAAAAAAAAAGGTTATAATAATAAAATGTTTAGGTATGTCTTCGAAATTTTCATATGAAAGACTTGAATTTATTACATTTTATTGCTAAAAGTATATATACATTTTTTAAGATATGCGCCTTCCTTTTAAAGCTTGTCATCTTAATGATTGTTTCGTTAAATTATTACGATAATATTTAGTAAAATATAGAACTTCTAACGTCTAGAATATCAAAAACTGTTTTAAAAATATTAAAAATATGTGAAATTTAGTGATACGAGATGGTAGTCTTGTGCTATCTCTATCAGTCTCGTAAATTAATTATCAACTTTAAAGAAATTCTACACAAACTGATAGATAGACAAATAAACACGATAAACAAACTAAATATAAGATTTCAATTTTCTAACTCTCAGTTTTCGCTTAAAATGCTGAGGACAGCATAACGTATGGAAAAGGATAACATAATAAATGAGGAAGTGATGACTTTAATAATTTTATAATGTACAAGAAGGCTGTATCCATTAATATCTTAAAACTTTAACACACTTTAGGTCTTTAATTTTCGACAAATCAAGCGGACACTCAAACAGCCGGACGAAGGAAATGAATATAAAATTGATATTAACGTGTTTCTATATTTAATAAGCTTATAATATAATTATAATAAGCTTATAATTTAATATCTACATGAAGGAACAATTTTTTATCAATTAAATTATATTATTTTAAATAAATAAGTAAAAAATTTTACATAAATTTCAATAAATCTTCGGCTACATTTCGAGTAAATATAATAAAAATAAATTAATTAAAATCATGAAATCACCTGGAATTAAATATATTTATTACCTTTGTTTTCATTTCTTTGATAAATATTGTAATAACCAACAAATTGTAGTATTGTGAAAAGACAGGTGAAAGTTAATGCAGAGTTATTATCTAAAAAAAGAAAATAATTATAAATTAAAATCCGAACACATTTATTTTATTATTTATTTTATATTTTATGAGAAGTGATTTAAAATAAATAGGAATGTATCTAATAATAAAAATTTTAAATATATATTTTTTTCCTTTAGAAAATAAATTTCAATATTAAATACTTTAAATTAAAGAGCGTGTAATAAAAATCGAAAAAGTGGTGGAAAAACGAGTTAAAAACCTAATTAGTCGCTTGTTCTTTAATTACTAGTAAATTCGGATGTTGTAAAATTTTCACATCGTAGATCACAATTTTCTTTGGCTATCGGAATGTTGGAGAATCTGTAAGAGAATTGAACTTTTCTACTTGGCATCACAGCTAAAACCACTATAATTACCCCGAAAATTCGATCAATTCGGATATAGAAACATGCAAGGAAAGATATGGCTTGAATGCACATCACATCACATCCCATTCCATACATTCTAAGCAATAAAAAGTGTTTTTTATATCATATGTCACGCGTCTTTTGTGTTACGACCACTAATCTCACTGATGACGTTTTTCATTCATCCACGCTCTTTACTGTTAAAGAATATGGAATAGGATTTTCTTTGTTATTCGATCGATTGGAAGAAAGTTAAGTCGATTACCTGCTAGCTTCATTTTGAAATATCTTCAAGTCTCATTTCGGTTCTTACTATTGTCTCTTTGATGGAAACGAAGCCAATTCACTTGATGTCTTTAGCACTTAAAGGAGTTCTTTTTTTTTATTTTCTTTTTAATTGGGATGGTTCTTGAGATGTGAAACACAGTATGTAGCTTTGCAATACTTTGCTTGCATCATTTTGCTGTTTTTATGGCATCGATCATTTCAAACACGATTAGATGTGCAAATAATTTGCAAGCTGGCTAGAAAATTTTCTAGAATAAATGCATGATTTAAAGAATATTTTTTCTTATTGAACTCTAAAATGATTCGGGTACGGCACCTGTTATACTTTGGAGCAATCTGTTTGATTGTAAGATCATTCCCACACAGTATCAAGTGAAAAACTTGCAATCTCATCTACTAGATGACATCGTATACGAATTGCTTTCAGTTTTTTTTATTTTTATTTTTATTTTTTCTTTCTTCTATTATAAGGAGTAGAAATTGAAAGATACACTTTGTAGGTTCTTTTCTTTAGAAATTTTTATTGCTACTAAAATGTTACTTTAACCAAGTTTACTTACCTCGATAAGCAGAAAGAAAAAACAAAATATTACTTTATCATTACATACTAAATAATTCTAATTCGATTATTCTAAATAAAACAAAAATCTATTTTAGAAAAGTAGAATTTTTATTGTGAAAGGAACTACATAAAAAAAAACTGAGAGAATTGAACATTGATTTTTAGTTTCCGTTTTGTCTAGTTAGTTAGGGAGTTATCTGATGGCAAAAACATTGATGCAACTTCTCAATTATATTTCAATCAACCAAACCATTTATCTGTATCAATGTGACATTATTGAACAGTTCTAACATCACATCTCCAGACAAACAGTGATGTACACTCAGAGATTAACGAACGTAAATACGTCCAAGGAGCTTAGTAAGGCGTCAATGAGGGTTTTGTTTTTATTTTATGGTTTCTGTTTTAGAAGCTATTTTACTGCATAAATTGTTTAAATTTGAGAAAACATCAGTTCAATAACTAAAAATGTGATTTTTTTTCCAGTCATAAGTTACATATAAAGACACTGGCTTAACCCTTTCGTCCCTAGTGGTTTTCCTCGATTATTAATATATATTTCCATAAAAAATATATTTTAATTTTGAAAATACTTTTTAATACTTAAATAAAATTATATTTTAAATATATTTTATTTATTTAATGCAAGTGATTAAAATGAACAATATTAAACTATTACAGAAACTAAATAAAATGGAAATATCTTACAACACTACTTGATAAATATCGCAAATTAAATAACTTAAAATAAATTTTTTAAAATTTTATATAAATATACTTAATTTTAATTAGAAAAGTAGTAGCTGACCCATAATAAATTACTCGCTTTTATTTAAAAGACCAAATAATACCCAATTTCATGATATACTTTCATTCAATCTCTTATAATCTCTTATAATACTTTAATACCACAATAGCTTAATAATAGAGCTATTTGGAGTAAATCTTTGGCATTTATTTCATTTTTATTTTTAAAAGAAGCATAATTCTTTGAAATAGGTGAAAGTGCTTTGTAAAGAGGAAGAAAGAGTTAAGAAGAGGATTAAGTACACTGACGATTAGTAGAAAGTTTCTTGTTAATCTGTACAACTTTCTATCATTAGTTAGCTTGTCCAATTAGGTCAACGTTCTTGATTGCTTCGTTAGAACAGACTTGGGATAATCTTTTCCGTTTCTATGTACTAATCTTTGAAACTCGAAAGATATTTTTTCTTATTTTTCTATACTATTTGAAAACAGATTTAAGTGAAGAATATATTTATCTGTTATACCAGACTATTTTTGAAATTTTTTAGCCTTGTGGGCTTTGTATGGGCTTCATATACTGTCAATATCATGTTCAAGTAAATGTTAGAAAGGGAATTTCAAATAGTAAATACTTTATCGTATCAAAAGATTTGGACAACATATCCTAATGTTTATTTTATATTTTCTTCAGTAGATACCATGGCAAAATCAAGATTAATTTACTGTTAACTTCTTTTGAGTTGTTAGTCCCAATTTCTTGAAAATATGAATGCTCAAATTAAAATTGTATATAATATTATCAGAGAAATAGGAAATAAATTAAGTTACCTTGTATCAGAGTAAGGAAAAACTTGTAATTTCTTTACCTACAGCATTAAAACTGTAGCAATGTCAGAACGGAAGACAACTCCCTAAAGTAGAGTTAATGACACATTGCCTTCATAAATACCAAGTAGTGCTTTCGTAATGAATTCCCTTCGTGTCCTTCCGCGCGAAACTCTTGTTAAAGCATTTTAAAATAAAATAAAAAGAAGAAAACGTGTGATTGTTTTCGAACCCAGAATGCGAATTTCGACAGAAAATCTTAAAGTGAAATCGAAATCAATAAGTCTTAGTTTGTTACCCAACAAGAATACCTTCAGAAAATAAGTTTACTTTTTTGGAATTTATATTTTATAATTTATTGAATTTGTAGAATGAGGAAACGATACAAGATTGCTGGAAGGAAATTTCTCTATTCCACTCAATTTGCTTCCACAAGGAAACTGCATAAATACATTCCCTTAAAGGAACGATCAAAGTTGGCTTTAAAACGAAGAAAAAAAGATAATAAACGTTTGAAAGTTTTGTGATGATTGAAATAAAAGAATAAATTATACAATTCAATCAACACAAGTAATTGTCTTTATGAGAATATCATTGTATATTATTACTAGTAGCACGTATGAAATAAAAATCGGTTTTAAACGTGTTCGGAATCAATTGAAAATAGCTCACTCTATAAGAATAAAATGTAAAAATAATTCTTTTCTCCGCTTCATATGTTCACTGAATATATCTTAGTTTAATTCCTTATAATGTCGAAAATTATTGTGTAATTTGTTATATAATTTAGCAAATTCTCAATAACAAAACGCAGTAACTATTAAAAAGTACATAAAAGCAAAAGAAAACATAAATATATATAATATATTTACTTAGATACATTATTAACATAACACATCTTTATATATCTGTTTATACATTATTCATTATTTACACTAGACATTTTTAATTTTCAATATATATATTATATAAATAATGAATTTTTATTAAAAATTTATTATTTATATACCTAAAAGCTGGAAAGATTACGCTTAATAAATATAAATATTTGTATTTTCCTTGCATTATGTATAATCATTTTGTTTTGATATGCACTTTAAAAGTTTTTCCTCCTTACATGCATCTTGTTATTAATAATTTGCTGAATTAATAGAAAATATTGTAGTGAAATGTTTTACAAAATTTTATATTTTTATATCTGTAAATAAACGGCACAAAATTCAGTTAGCCATTGTAAAGATTTAAATTAATGCCTTATTGAAATATTTCGTTACTTGTAAACTTAAAAGTATGAAAAATTGTCTGAAATGATATTAATCTTGTTCTGTAGATCAGTTCCTGTAGCCAGGAATAAATCACTGGGGGCTAGAGGAGCGAACTGAAAAATTCTGACTGGTATTTTTCTTTTTTTGGACAGCACTAGGCCTATTAGCTACAGTTTAAGTGTAAAAATAAGTAACAGTAGTCCAAGTTTACGTGATGAAAGCATATATTATATATACTGCATATGGGCACCACTGACTAAGCATGGGCTTACCATGTCATAGCTCCCTATAGCTACAGGTCTGCAATAGATAATATAATATAAAAATTGCCGAATTTTTTGCAATCATCTGTATAGTTGTTTACATCCTCTTAATCTTAGAATAATAGATTTCAAATACTTCTGTAAGTGCTTATATTCTGTAACATACTGTATATAAGTAGAACTTACAGAAGTATCTAAACATCTATCATTCTCCGAATCTTAAATTAATAGAATAATAAGATTTAATTCTTGAATATTTTCTAGAGATTAAATCTACCCGTGTTTATTAAATCTATTATTTTTTTAACTAAATTTTAATATGATATGAAATCATAAAAATGTCCAATGTTATCGAAGAGAAATGAAAGCGACGAAGGCATCCTGTCTAACATAACACAAACATATTACCAGTAGGGAATGGAAATTCTCCATCATGTACAGGGTCATAAGGGATCACGTCGGATGACACGTGACAGATGACGATGTAAGGTCAAAGGTGACAGCGGTGCAGTTCGCACGAAACAACCCCCGCTGTTAAGGTTGGTATTCCTTCTCCATAACAAATCGTTTGGGTACAGTAAAAAAGTCGTTTGTTTTGATTTCTTTTTTCAATTGGGAGTATCTTAGCAGAAGAGGCGACCCGAACTTAAGGTTAAAGGTCACCTTGAGTGAAATCTGTACAGGTGGGTAGAGCTTCTCGCTTGGATACTCACGCAGTAAATAATCCCCATAAGTTAAACAAATTAACTTATTATATGATTATTCGGAATAATAATTTTTTTTAAATGTAAACAATTTTATTCCGCCTTTTATTCCGTTTCCTTTTAAGATCGATTTATTAAGAATTACAGTATAGTTCCGGTTTTTCGCGTTAGGTGCCGCTATATCCGTGAATGTATTAAATTCACGAATGTAGCTTTTGCTATTCTCATAATTTTAAAGTTATTATTAAAATTTATTCCCTAAAGATTAATGCAGAAATAAATTAATAAAAATAAATCAATTATTCAGATTTTTCAATTATATATTGCGTGTATGCATTAGTCGAATTCCTTGCAAATAAATAAATTATTTAAGACGCATGCGTAATGAAATTTCACATGCGCCACCACCGATAATTTTCTAAACGTCGAAAATGAATTTTTAGATATAAAATTATACTATTTATATTTTACTATTAATTATATAAATTATTTTTTAATATTTATAACACTTTTATATAAAAGAAAATTTATTGCGGCACACCTGTGCGCGCTAGGGCGATTTAAGGCATATAAACTGACAGCGTTATTAATGTTTTGGTGTTTAGAAAAGAGATGATTCGCTGCGAAAATTGAGGGAAAAACCTCGATAAGACAAAATGGAAAATTTGTTTAATTGTGCTTTTAAATTTAACGATGCAGCGGAGCTCTTAAGTCAACAAAGACGGAAAATTTGCAACTCACTCAGCTCGCCTGCAGCAACTGCAAATGTCAACAACTACTGTAGTTTATTACATTTACTGCCACCTAGGCTATTTGTCTGTTATGTCACCAACGCCGCTTGTGTAACTATAACAAATCGATACAAACCGACAATATATAATAGATAATTCTTTTAACGTATAACCGAAAATGAAATTCGTTTATGCCCGAAGCACATTACACGTATATGAAAAAAAGTTCTTGAAGATATTTGCTTAGACGACAAATAATGCCGATAAGTTTAGTAAACTGTGTCGAATTTCCGGTATGAAGATATAAATAATGTCCTATCGGGAACTTATCTTCACCACTAGATGATGGATTAGTTATCCCTAGGGTGATTTTTGAATCCGGGATATTTTCAGTGGTTGAATAAAGATAGACATCCTTCCCGGCAATTTTCGGTTTTGAAATTACAGTAAATAATCTATTTTGAGAATTTTCTTCTAGTCATAAGCGTTTCGTTCACTTTATTTTCTTCCACTTAAGTTTGTCCCCAGAGAAAGGTTTCGTAATAGAATAGGAAAAGAAACTAAAGTGAAAATACCAGATTTTTCGATAATAAAGGAAAATCAACTCTACTTTTATATTTATATTAATAAAGTTCATGTACTTTCATTTAGTTACCGTTTAGCATAACAGATAAAAGTGTAAAGTAGTATTCAGTTTTGCCGATTATGGGCCGGTATGACCCTAAATGGGGTTAGCCAGCATGGCTAAGGATAGATATCAATATCTTTGACTCATATTATTTATTTTAAAAATCACGAAGTTCGCTTATGGGATATTTGAATGCCCAAAAGCAGACTTTGTGATTTAGGTGTCGTGTTAACGCTTGTGGGGATCTGGATTTAAATCCCCGCAAGCGTTAACATGACACCTTATCGTGCAGCTATGATTTTAATAAATTACGAAAAAAGTGTGTGTAAACGTGAGATTTTTATTTGAAAATGACAAATCTAGCGATTAATAGGAGGTAGTTACGACATTTAAAAATCTATACGCGTCGTTGATCGCTACGATAAATCGCTATCGCAAATCGCTGATAGATTCCTCTATTAGCAATTTAAAGAAATGAGTCTCATGAATAAAACAAAGTTAAAGATTAGAAAATAACCTTTAAAAATCGTTTTGTTTCGTCATTGAATTTAAAATTTTTTGTAAGAGAAAAAAAATAACGGAAATTCGAAGATTATTTTTTATTTTTACTGATGTATAAACAATTTTAATTGAAGTTTCGTATCAAATTTCTGAAGAATTAATACATTTGAGAGAACTTTGAGACTAGACAAAAAATTATTTACGAACGTTTCTAGCAATTAAAACAAGGGTTGTTTCTCTTTCTTCGCCATTTAACATAATAAAAATCAAATAAAAATCCTTCTAACAGTCGTTAAATGAGCGTGGCGACATGGAAATGGAGATAAGGCGTTATAAACCCAGGTGTCATTTCTGGCACCTGGGTATCGCAGATGGCTGAACTATTTTGTAACTGACGCTAAATTGTTTGTAAATTTTTATTAAACATCTACATTTATTTTCTTTCTTTCAGCACGCATTATAAATGCTAGATCCTCCTATCTCCATGCTTATTATCCTTAACAGATGATCTATAACTCAAGAGGGAATTTTTAAATATTCTTTTAACACTCTAAGAGCAACTCAGTGTTAATTGCAAAACGATAAACAATTGAATGAATAAATTTAACGCATTTTCATATCTCAAATTTAAGTCTGTTTTGATGTTCCTCTTGAAGATACTTCAAGAACAATACGTATTTATGTGACACGTTGTTTGAATTTAATAAAAATATTAAAATATAAGATTAAATCGATGAAATTTAAGACGATGTAATATTATATTTACGCAATTAATTGTAAGTAAAATCGTTTATAATTAGAAAATAAAGAACTCGGTATCGATAGTTTTCCGTTTCAACTAACAAAACTATTCTCTTGGAAATGAAATTTTCAACTTCAATTCCGTTGAGAGTGTGTTGAGCACGAAACGCAGTTTATTTCGATAAAGAATGGAAAGTCGTTCACTTCAATTCAGACTCTTTTGAAAACTCGGAAAGTGGTCGAGAGTAGCTGGATCGATCCACTTTGATCTATGAATAGAACCGATACCTCTCTAAACTTGTTAAAACGATCCAACAGCTGTCAACTCGTGATTCTGTCGGTGAGAGCTAACCTATTTTTATAGATATAATCCCTAGGATATTTATACCTATTTATATACAGTACAGCATTCTATAACTTATATATACCAGTATATTATAGATCTTCTTTATAGCGGTTCTCCTACATATCTGATCATTACGGCTAAAGGAGAGTTTGCAACCTGGATTGATCATATTTTATACACGAAAAGAAGAAAAATATAGAAAATATAAAAAGAATTTTATTAAATATATTGAAAAATATTCTTTCTTTTTTATAATTAGCATTCTAGAACTTATATATATTATAGAACTATGTGTATAAGAGGAACCATTATAATCTAATTGTGGCTAAACAAGGGTTTGTAATATCATTTTATCATATCCTATAGATGATACGAGTAAGAATGTTATTAAATAATTTAAAAAAAGTTATTTTTTATCCTTTCTTCTGTAATTATCATTCTGTAAGATAATTTACATATTTATATTATATTATAATGAACATCTTAAATACAGGTCCAGATTTACGCATAAGCTAAATAAGCTGTAGCTTAGAGCCTCGTGTATGTGTCTATAGCTTAGAGTCCCACATTTTTACATGTAACTTTATTTGATGGAAGAGAAGGGCTTGTGTTACAGCTTAGTGCAACAAGTTCGGCCTTGCTTACATATGTGATCATTATGGCTAAAAGAGGCTGTGCAACATGGATTGGTCACGTTTTATAAATGATATAGAAGATACACATAGAATTTTTTAAAATAGATTGATAAAAACCATTCTTTTATCTATTTTTTCAGCATGTCAACTTATATATACGTATGACATATCAAATAAGGATTCTGTTAGAAAAGTCGGATTCTTTTGAACTATACGTCATCTAAACAAGTATAACATCAATGAAAAATACATATACATATCTTGAATTTCATTAAGCCCATTGCAAGACGTTAGATAAGCGAAAAATCTCTTTTATTATTTTCTCCTTTTCATTTGTAGAGTCGATCTGTCAGGTCATTATGAACAATATAAAGCATTGATATATGAAGTTGATTTGTCATCTGGATTACGGAATTCCATAAAATTCCACACGAATGAGTAGAAGAGCATATCTTTTAAAATTTATTTTTAATCAGTAAAGATGCATTTTAATTTTAAATTTATTCTAAAATATTTAAATTTATCAAATAGAATTTTGGGTATATATATATATATATATATATATTTTTTTCCTTCATCTTCTTTACAATGGAGTCTCGAAGATCCACGTCATAAAAGGAAACAATTGATATATTTTCAAAAATAATATCAATATCGGTAAGAATATAAAAATAGCCCAAAGAATATTTCTATTTTTTTCGACTTTCTCGCTTCATCCGTTGTAAATTGTATTGAGTTTACAAGAACATGTTTTTTACTTCCACTTTCAATCGAATAGCTAAATCCGAGCACACAAAAATCGACTGAAAAATAACTTTTCTATTACTTTACAACGGACTTTTGACATGAAATACGATGTGATTTCTTTCAGACATGAATGGATTTGGTGATTTGTTCTGACAACTGTATCAAGTGATTCTATTGAAAACTTCATTTCTTTCAATAAATATTATTAAATATATCAATTATTTTATTTATTTTCGTTTACGGTTACCTAATATCATTTTCTAAATAGAATTTTATCAAATCAGTTACGGTAAATTTTAGTTTTCAATTGAAAAATAGGCGATTTTTCCGGACGTTCATTACGTGTATTGAGCGCTGGAAAATGTCTTTTCTTGTGCGGATTTCTGTAAAAATTAGCTTTAGAAATTCTTTAAAATGTGTTTTAAGCATTATTTGCACATTTTGTAAATTAATAATTTCAATTTTATAATTATTATAAGCGAATTTTTACGGTAAACTTTGCTTAGAAGTCTGACTATGCAAGCTGTAAATGAATCGATGAATATGAAGTATTTTTGGGTGCATTTGTATGAAGATAAGTGGATAAATTGTAATATTTATGACTTTTTTTTTATTAAATTTATAGTATAAATTTCGTTTATAATTTTAAAACAATTATTTTTTAAACAGAATTTTTCAATTTTGTAAGCGCATTTTTATAGTAAAATCACAATCGACACTCCACAATTTGAATATTTTTTCAATAAATTTACAAGAAAAAATGCATAATAAAATTATAAAACGTAAAATATTTTATAAAATCTAATATATATACTTTTGAAGATTTCATTTGGAATTTTCTAAAATCGTTTTCTGCATAAAATTTAATAAAATAATTTACAATTCCCTGGATATTCAGCAATGTAAAATATCAATTCTTTCTGTAGTTATAACGACAAATTAAACAATAATTTATTTTTAAAAAAGCACTAAATTTCTATTTATAAGATCATTTTTACGGTAAACTTCTTAGAAAATTACACACCAAATCGATAAATTTGAATATTTTTTCGATACATTTACACGAAGAAATACATAATATAATTCTAGAATATATAATTTTTTTTAATAAAATGTAATAAATTTACATAAAAAATTAATATATAAATCGATTAAATATATATATATATATTTAGTGTTATCTTGAGAGTAATACAGTTGCAGGTAAAGTTAAATGTTTCAGATTCTCCCCAGAGGCAGTCAGACTGTCTTTCTTCTTAGTGAAGAGCTGGTGGACTTACGCTTTTCCATCGATTACCTGAACTACCCTTCCCACGGTCTCAACTTATCGATTATAACAGTCAAGCCAAACTTTGGTACAGTGAATTAGTTACTCTGCATCGACAATCGTTTTCTCGGAACAGTTAAAGGCTATTTAATGCTGTTTGTTTGAAAATGTTTTGTTTTAAAAAATCTCTTTCTAAATATTTGTAAATAAAACAAATAAATGAAGATTATATGAAGGATATGAAAATATTAAATGGCAATTTGTTAAGTTTCGTGCTTTAGAAGGACGTGCAGATAATGTAAGAGGATTAAATGCGTGTTGTAATTTATTATTTTATTATTTATTAGTAACAGAATATAATAAATAATTTTTTGAATGATTAAATCGTGTATTTTTGCTGTTAAATATGTATTTTTTTTAATTTGTTAGTGGTGTAGAATAGGATATAATGTAAACAGTGGAGGGATGTAGGATGCAGTTCAAGTTTCTGTCAATACAGGAGCTATTTTTGGTCTCTTGTGGTTCTTTTAAATGTTTGTTCTATAGTAAAATACAATTTTGAATTCGCTGAATGAGCCTAGCAATGTTTTTATTTCAGTTCTGCTTGAGATTTATACGCTAGACTACAGAATCTATGGAACTATACCGTATAAATGAACATAAACGTGTGGTTTTTATATAGCTTCCTGTTTGTCTATCAGAATACGTAGAATATAATGAATATCTTCATTTATATAATATTATATAAATAAAAATAAAAATATGTTTTCTTAGATTCTGTTTATCTGCTAGATTACATAAAATCTATTGAATAATATTATATAAGCATGTTTTTGCTTAGCTTTCTATTTATCTGATGTCTACACAGAGTCTGTGTGTTAATGCCATCTAATTGAAGATTAAAGCATAGTTTTATGTTCGTTTATATAGAACAATATTCTTATAACTATTCTACTTGTATCTATCTACTAGACTACATAGAATCTGTAAAACAATACCATTTAAATAAACATAAAATCATGTTTTTGCATGTCTTCCCCTTTATCAAAATCCTAATTCTGACAAAGAAACATATTAGCATTATCCTACAATTTTAAAATAAACTTCTATACATGTACTTTATTATTATTTTTTAATTTTATTGCTCATTTTATTTACAAATCTACCTTTAATTTTATGCACAATATATTATTAAATAAACCATCTTAGACTCTATTCAAAAATAGTTAAATGTAAAAAAGGGCAGTGATGAACCACTATTTCTAGATGCCATTCTTAAGAAAAGTGAGAGAAACTTTTAGCCAAACAAAAGACAACTTAACTAAGAGGGGGGAAGCGTTTAAAGCGACAGAAAGGAAAATAACTGCAGGCGACTCACTTCTCCGCCCATAAGGAAACGGGACAGGAGACAATAACTGAAAAGGGGACTTGAGGTGACAGGAAGGACCCCTGACACGCCGGGGAGGGATAATGCACGTCCATATAACGGACTGTTCCTATCTGCAACTGGCCATTAGCGGTGACGAGCGAATGACATCTGAAGTACAAGCAAAGCAGAAAAATCCGGAACAGCTGATCCTTAGGCAGACTCCATTCTCTTTTCAAAGTTGAAAATCTCGTTTATACGAGCCAAATCCCGTTTGTAAGCCAGACTTGTTGTCGATAGGATCGAACAAAGATGACTTTTTCTATTACCAAAGAAGCCAAATAGTGTATATATACAGTTTTCGATAAAATATAGTATTTTCCTTTCCCTTTTTTGAAATAAATATCAGTTTGTGTATTTTTTTTTGACAGGGAAATATCATAACATCAATAGAAAAGAAATGCCCTAACTTGACATATTATCAAAAGCCATATAAATGATATATTTCGTTTCTTTTTTAAAGTCATCAAAATTGATCATTTGTCTTTAAAATCTGATCTTTCCAAATGGGATTATACAGGAATATAAAAGTTTCCAATGCCAAAATGACATTAGGCACATTTTGTACATTCATTTTTAATTTACTTCCAGTTATTTTTACTTAAATCTTATAGAATTATTCCAAATTTTTTTGCTAAAAATATAAAACTTGCAGCAGCACTAAACGATTTAAAATACAAAGAAAACAAACAAAATTATATTTCCAAAATAATTAATTCTTTAAAAAAAACAAAAATTATATTTATAAAAGATTAAAAATGGAAGTTAGAGTTAAAAGAAAAGCAGAAAATTAAGGAG
The DNA here is from genome assembly GCF_030686945.1 of Centruroides vittatus. Taxonomy (NCBI): domain Eukaryota; kingdom Metazoa; phylum Arthropoda; class Arachnida; order Scorpiones; family Buthidae; genus Centruroides; species Centruroides vittatus. The sequence continues at coordinate 993,569 of NW_027122581.1, forward strand.
AAAGTCCTGTTGTGTTATAGCTTAAGGCTATTCGTTCTAGCCCTAACTATAATATATTTAACAGGTCTTTCCTCTCCACCGAATAATACACAAGAACTGTGAAACTCTAAGTTATAGAATTAGAGCCTATAACTTGAGGTTTTAAGATGGATCTTGTTTAAATTACGTGCAAAACAGGCTCTAGATAAATCATTAAATTTGATAATTTAAGACCGGTTTAACCTACGATTTTCTGCACACAAAACGCGATAAAACGTTAGAAAAACATATGTAAAACAGTTTAAAAGTCGAATAAAATACAATTTAAATCAGTTTAAACTCCATTCTAAGCGTATAAGCGAGAAAAACCAAAGCGATAATAACATTATTACATGGCTACTCAGTTTTGAAATCGTTCAAACAAAAGTATAGCAAGCCTTAATTACGTGCTGATGGACGTACGAAGTGTGACAAGTTAATTGCAGGAAATGGGAAACACTTTAAACCTCTAATATAATTTATTCTCAGTTGAAGGATAGTGAGGATGGTCTTCAAATCTAATAACGATGTGACCCTGGTTTGAAATATACCGACAAAGTCACAGCTGTTGTTGCTGCTGTTCGGAGCGTGAAGCGTTGCATTGGCTTTTGAACTTTCTGAATGAAATATTTGAGTTTACTAGTTGGAATTCGACGTATATGAGTAAACTAAGCCAGTAGGAAGGAGGAGGAGAAAGAGCAGAAAGAGAATCCGATCCAGAAAAAAGAGTGAAGATGCGGGGAAAAAATGAATCTACTGTGAAATATGAAAGAAGAAAAATCGAATTGAATCTTAGGAAAATAATATATGGAGTATAGAGTATATATATATAGAAAGTAGTGAATCGTAGATAAAAATCAGAAAACAGAATAAACTGATAGAGAAAAAAGTCTGGAAACGAGAATCCAATCACAGAAAAAGTCATGGAAAGAGAGTGGTTCTGAAAGAGAATCTGGATTATAAACAGGGAAACAAAGGGAGAAGAGAGTTGACTCATCTGAAAAGATCTAAGAAAGAGGAATCAAGTCGTAGGAAAACATCACAAGAAAAGAAACACCGAATGGTAAGGAAGTTAAAAGAAGAAAATGCAATTTTATCTACCATTTTAAAGTGTGCCGAAAAAACCTAGAAAGTTCTTTTTTTTAAATACGAAAAAATTAAATTAAAATGATTAACATATAGAATTAGTCCACTTTGACTTCGTGATGAAATAAAAGTATTAGTTTTAATCACTCGAAAAAAAAATTCGGAATTAAATATATCTTACTGGTCGAATTCACATTTCAGCTATTCAGTTGAATCATGGTTCGGATCTTAATCGCCTCCAAAAATTACATTTATTATGTTCGTCCTCTTCACATGGATAATATTCAAATTTTAATTAGTTCGGATGAAAAGTGCGTTATAAAATTCAAGTATTTATATAAATAATACAGTAGTTATAATGTTTTTGGTTCCACGTGGGGATTCGAACCCACGTTTCGGCCATTTAGTTGATGCACAAAGTAAGTAAATGGCTGAAACGTGGGTTCGAATTCCATCCAACTCTAAAACCTACATTTACTCCACTTTCTTCGGATGAATACTTACTTTATACATAAGATTTATACTTTTTATGTACTTTTCTCTTATTATAAAATTCAATTTAGATAAACTTAAAAGGGAAAAAGTAATTTAAGTTTTTAAAAAGAAGAAAACATACTTAAACTATTTTTTTATTTTATTTTTTATAGGATTATCGAAAGCTTTTTAAAATATAGATACAGTTTCTCTGAGAAAATCTCGACAAGATTCCAAAACACTAAAAAAAGAAGAAGAGAAAGAAGAGAAGAGAAAGGTCAGTGGAGCCTGCAACAGAATACAAAAGACGTTCACACGTGGTAATATCCTAAAAGTAGGTCTATCTTTTAGAAGAGTTTCTATTTCTTTTAGGATTTTGCATTCTCTATTTCTTTCTTCTGTTTATAGCGGGGATGCTTCACTGAGTATAAACTCCAGCACTCCTTCTCTGTCTGCAGTACACAAAGTAAATACGGGTTGTGTCCAAATAGTTTGTATCACAAATAGAAATTCTTCGTATCTACTTTATTTTTTCTTATTATTTTATATTCTAGTTTTATTTTCTTATAAAAAATATCCACCACTTTTTGGAACGAAACAACAAGAAATCTACGTTAAAACTTGTTAAAAATTTTCTATATATTCCAGTAAACATAATGAAATATAAAATTCGTTAGGAGTTACTTTTTCTAAGAGCTGTCAGGCGTAACTGACAGTTGTTTTGGCTATAAAATATTCATTTGGTTACCAAATATTCCTTGTTTTTCGAGTAATATATAATTTAGAAAGTCGGTAAAAATCAGGAGCGACATGAATGTTTTAACGACTTTCAAGGTGTTCTTTCACTTTTATCTAACAAATATTTATTTTTATAACAACGTTATTTGATCAGGAATATGTTATAATTAATAAAATTTTTTAAATATTAACAATAATTGCAATATAAACAATAAAAAGTGCACATTAATTATGGATGCTGGTGATGCGGGAGCATCATCCGAGTATACGTAGAGAGCGCGTTAATCCTGTTTTATCCACGAAAGTAAAAGTCAGTTATTATCTAACACAAAAGTGAATGCTCTAGGGCATAATTTTTGTTGGTGGGGGATTGTTTTCGATACAGAATTTAATCGGCGAATTTCAATTTCCTCAAAATTTCACCAAACTAAACATGATGAGATTTTAGATGGAGTAATTTGTTTTCATTTTGTTTCTCTATAAAAATACGCGGAAATCTCAATAAAATGGCCACAGGAAATCATTCGATATTCCATTTACTCTGTAGAATCCGATGCCATTACAAATTCTTCTCATTATGATGCCATTCGTCGTACACAAGCCATGGAATGCACCAGGTCAGAAGCGTGAATAGAAATCAACTGAATACATACAATGCAGTAATGAGGCGCACTAGCAAGACACAAGAATACTTTGTACTTTATTCTATTCTCGAAAATAAGAATAGATAACAAAACTGAATATCTGCGTAGGGGCTAAAGTTGTTTTTTAAAACTTTTATGCTTTACTGAAATTATTAAAAGAATGGCTCTTGTAGAATTTTAAATGTGAAATTAATGATATGTCTTCAAATAAATCTTATAATTCTTGATTCGAACATGTTCTAAATTAACTTTAATGTTTGTTCTGCATCTTTAAACTATTTCCTTCGTTTTCTTATGCTATTTTTATTCTTATTTTTCAGTTTTCATACTAAGAAAACAAGAACTTGTTGGTTTCTTCGTATAAAAAAAGGTCATTTTGGCTTTTTAAAATAAAATTTAGAATCATTTTATTTTTATTTTTTTTTTATAAATTTATAAAATAAAAATTCAGAAATGAAATTTAAAAAGAAAAATATTTAAAATATAAAAATTTTGTTCTGAACTTTGCTAAAATTTTATTAAAATCTTGAAGTCATTTCTTTAATTAACTATTAAAACAAATATCTTTGTATTTTTTAAAATATGCCAATAAAATTTTAGTTTCTTTAAGAAACACAGACGTATTTTATACAATTTTTTAATGATTTTACGGAAATTTTGACTCTTTTCTTTAAAAGAAATCAATTAAATCAAAATATAATATAGATTTTCCTTTGTATTTCTTCAATAAAAATACCAAGAATTACAAAATTAACAAATAATTTTTATTTTAAAAATCTTATTTCTATATTTTTGATTGAAAATTATTTAAAGACTAATTAATTAAGTAAAAATTCCAAATATATAATTTACCATTTAAATAAACATCCTGAAATAACTCAAATAATAATATTATTAAAGAGAGTAAATTCAAACAGATATTTATTCAATTCTATTCACACATACAAACACACAGTAAATACAGTATATGTAAATAGAGATTAAATTATAAAATTGAAACAAATAAATTAAATTCTAAAACTTCAAACATAAAATTATCATATTGATATATTCAGTGGAATAATAAAGAGATTTATATCCAATTTAACTCCTATTAACTACCATTTGTTTTAATTTTATAATTTTAGAAGGCTGCGATTAACATCAACCACAATACACTATTCTCTTCCCCCCGTCCATTAAATTTTGGATAGGGTTATAGGACCAAACATATATAACTAATTGATGGTAGTAAAGCCTTTCAATCAACACCAAGAGAGAAATACTTTAGACTTAATTATCATACAGATTATATAGAAGCTGGAAATGAGACTGAAAAGTGTTTGCTTGTGATAAATGCCTTCATCTATATTTGTTTGTTTTCCAGCTCTCGAGATGGACAAACGTGGAAGAGATTCTAGAAAAGAGATTAACAAGATTAAAATACGTTAATCTTGAAGACTTATATTTCTAATTTACTTGATAATTACTCCTTCTGAAGTTTAGTTAAGTAATTTGAATGGAAAAATTCTTTAATGTTTTATTTTTACTTATAAGTTAAGTTAATCCATTCTGGAGAAAGAATATTTGGATATTTTTTTTAAAAATTACAAATCGAAGAGGAAAATTTTGACTTTTTTTTTAATATAAATTAAATTTTTTGATATATTATATTTAGTCTATTCAATCTAAATGGGATTACTTCTTATTCTTTTAGCTGCTAAGTCGATGTTATTTTGAAAATGTCTTATAAATCCCTGGTAATTTATCATTAAATAAGCGTTCTTTGGTGTTAAGAAAGTTGGAATTTTTGAAAATATGAAAGTTTATTCATTAAAATATTAAAAGATTTGTCAAGAATTCGAATGATTTTAGTAGAAATTTCAGATTTTTGACGTGAAAATCTGATCTGATATTCGTAGCATCCGATCTGATCTGCAGCGTGTTATAAAATATCAAAAATAAATTAAATTAAAGCACTTGAAAATATTAAAAATTGAAATTGTAATTATTAAATTTAAATTTAATTAATATTTGTTATATTAAAGTAGATATTTCAGTTTTTTCCCCCCACAAATCTTGACCAAATATTAAAAGAACATGCGACTTCTAAAATGAATTTCTCTTCTCGAATAATTATATTTAATCAGAAAATATTACTAAATTATTTAAAACAATATCAAAATTTAGAATGGAACTTTGTAATTTTACTAGTTTTCGAACTGAATATAAACAAAATAATTCTTTATTGTCTAAAATCTCATTAAGTTCAACAACTGTTCTCTCACAAGCTGTTACCAACCACGAAACAACTTCTCCTTTGTAATCCTATTATAGATTCAACAGTCGAACATCGTTCTATTAAAATACAATTAAAATCTGGTATCCAAGATACGGATTAAGTTACTAATGGTCCATGTGAGACAAGAAAATCATCTTCCAATGTCAGACACAATAAGTAGAACAGAAGTTTTAAAAAGTTGTTTTTATTTTTAATATATTTAATTTAATTTCAAAGTTTGAATATTTAAATTTAAAATTTATTTTCAAGCTAGAATAAATAAGAAATTAAATATAAATATTCGTAATTATTCAATTTTAATGTTTATTAGAATGCAAAATGATAATTTCAGTACAAAGACAGTTACTCTTAATTTAATAATGTAAACTGACATTAGAGTATTTCATTAGACTAATTTAATAATGAAAACTTATTGCTAGATATCATTATTTAATGCCATATTTGTACAATTTTATAATAGGTTATTGCATAAATTGCTAATTAATGTTAACAAATTTTGAAGATTCCCCTGTAAAGCTGTCTTCTCTGTTAGACGAGTGTATCAGGGATAAAGCCGAACAGCAGGCGCTTAAAGAAGAAAGGAAAAGGGAGGGAAAAAAGTCGTTTTAATAAATTTAATCACTTATATTTTCCATTGGTTAATGTCGATTTAAATAATTTTATTAATTTAACGTCGTATTTTATGTAAGAAAATTTAAAAAAATATTTTTTTTACCTGTCTGGAAAGCATTGAAATTCCCAACACCTGTTCCTCAATTGTTATATTATAGTGAATTGCGTGCGATGAATATTGACGGAATTTTGAAGATGTTCTTTCCATTTCCGAATTCCCAATAGGGATTTCGGTCTCTTTTAGAGAGACTTTGGACGTCATCCCGAAAGTTTACTTTGATGAATGATAATGTTCTCCTTTTTTTTCGTTACTGTTTCGTGCATCTTTCACAAAATACGTTTAAAGAATCTTAAACATATGTAGCGTGTGTCTGTGTGTGTGTGTATATATATATAAAGAGAGAGACAGAGAGAGAGAAATTGTTTTGTTTCTATCTTGATGTTTTAACCCAATTAGTAGTGCTGAGTAACGATCGTTGCTCTCCCACAAACGTTGACCGGTAACAAGAATTTGTACAAGGGATTCCGAGACGGCACTCAGCAACTGGTATGAGGATTCGCCTTACAAGTGGTCATTAGAAGTGATCTTAGTACTTCATCCTTATTGCTTTTCTATTACGTCACATCCTGTTTATGATTGAACTTCTGATTATCCTTCCCTCCTCTCTTTAATTCTTTCTCTTTTATCCCTATTCTCAATTTTTCATTTAAAAAAAGTAATACTTTCCAATTTAAATTTCTTCTTTTTTTCTAAAAAAAACCAAATTATAAATGAAAATCTATAACTTAATTTATTTAGAAAGGATTTTTTACAATCATCCTCCACATTCTTGTAACTTTCTCTCTCTTATTAAATTTTTGTTTAAAGAATGTGTTAAATATATTTTTTAAAGAGATTTTTCAAACAGAAAAATTGAATTTTCTACAATTATAATTTTAATTTTTCTAATTTAATATGAATTATTACATTGAACAGATCTGTTCTTTTAGCTTTGAATTTATGAAAGCGAAGAGGGAGAGCGAGAGAAAGAGATTTTACAGAATAATTTTCTATTCTAGAAAGTTAAATTTATAGCCTTAGGCTGGCTATCATACTGAAGTAGTATTTACTTCGTTACAGTCTAAATTTATGTCGGGATTTCTGTTATGATAGATGAATGAACCGAGTACTTCTGGATGTTATGCTTCACCTCATTGCAGCGATGCTTTCCGGAGAAACTACTCGTACAAATAATTTTCAATTATGTCAATTTTTTTTAACTAATTGCAACTCGCGTGTATTGAAATATTTGAGAGATTTTAACGTCATTTAATCTAAGAAAATTGTAAAGACACATACGAGTTTTTCAATAAAAAGATGAAAAATGTCTCACTTTTAAAGCAGGATATTGTTATTTTTCGAAGTGATTATTATAAAAAAAAACACTTTAAATTTGATCAAAGATATATTTTCAATTCACATCTCGTACCGTCGAAACCATTACGATTGCAAATGGAAGGTACAGACAACGGGGACGTTCCGTTTAGAATGTGATTACTGTTCTGAGAGTTTGAAATTTCCCTATACTGCACCAAGGCATAATTACATTCTTCCGTCACCATGCAGGGAGAAGCATGTGTGGGTGACACAGTTCATGACCTCCATTGTGTTTCGCTGGAGATGGAGAAGTGACTCATCTCAACCTCCCCACTGTCCTGGGCGTCAACCTACCTATTACTGGGCAAGGCAGATCTCCTGCGGCTTCCATGATGAGCTTGACTTGAAGGGGATGAAAAGGGCGGTGTGTTTATACTGTCTGAGTCAGCTACAGAGGTGTGGATGTAGTTAGCATCGTCGCTGGTGAAATCTTGCCTTTAGGTAGCCATTCTAATAGTACTGGCCCTTTAGCCAATACTCCAGGCTCCAATTAAAGTCTTACCACTCTGACAGCTCGAAAAAGCTAGTTAGCATTTTTCTATATGTTTATTTTTGTTTCCATTTTAATTTTACGGCAGTTAATTACACTTTAAAGAAGACACTCGTGTGTTTTCCTTAGACGTAAACCTGTTGTACATCTAAATTAGCTTGTAAATTAGCAAGAATTTCGGCTATTAATCTAGAATTTTGAACAGACTTCAATTAACTCGGAAAGCTTCGATTAATAGCTCGAATGAATAAATAAAATTTATCTTTATATTTATTCTTGTATGAGTTTTCTGGATCGAAGTCGCTGTCAAAAGAGCTATCATCCGTAACGATGATATAGAGCAATAACGAATTAATAATTAATGATATGCTCGAAAGTAAATGGAGATTTTTCCATTATTTATACAGGGATAGAACAATTCGCAACTACACAAAATATATTCATTCGTTCATTAATTAATTCGCTCATGTTTATTTTAAAATAAATATTTTAACGCAATTTTTAAATCAAAAAATATTAAATGCAGCATCCATTTTGATTTATCAGCTTCTCTAGAAGTGATCTTGAGAGATTGGAAAATATCCAGCAGCATCTTAAAATCATTTATAGAAAAAAATACCATTAGTTTTTATTCATTCAGATATTAAAATATATAGAAAATATATCTATTTTTAAATTATCCATATACCTTGATGCTATCCTTTACTAGTTTTAAAGATTTTATCCATAAAATACTCAACCATCAATTTCCAAACGTTAGTTGAAAGGTTTTAGTTAAATTTTCTAGTCATATATTAATGCATTTAAAGAAAAAATTATAGGAATTTCGATTTATGGCAATAGAAATCGTTACAGCTACCGGAGAATATTGGATTTACGAATCTCTCTTTGAAGAAATCAGTATCAAAAGATATACAGTATATGGAATAGCCTCAATTTTCTTACATTTTAACTCTAAATTTAGCTATTTTATGTCTTATTTCTATGTAATAAATCAAAAATTAGTTTCAATTATGGTTTAAAATGTCGTTATAAAGATTTAAAATGTTAAATTGGTTAAGATAAATCAGGAAAGTGTTATCATCCTCCGCATCACTTATTAAAGTGATGCGGACGAGTTTCGAGATTTTTAAATTTAAAAATGTAAATAATTTATATTAAAAAAAATGAATTTTCGAGTTAGTAAGAATCCCCCAAGTGCATTAAACTGACTGTTGACAGGAGAAAGGAGGATTATCATCATTTGATAATCTCTTTTGTGTTGAATATCTGTTTGATTGACAATAACAGGTGGGTATGACGTTCTATTCATCACTTGACCATTTTAAACCATTGATGTATTAATAATTAATTAATAGGTGAATAAAAGTGTTAATGATGACGATTCAATGAAAAATACACATTTTTTCTCCTCATTATCCTATAAGTTGTTCCTTTCTTAATTAAGTATTTAAGAAAGACTTAAGCAAGAAAGAAGTTAATGAATTGAACGAATGGAAGTTCTACAGAATGGCACATTCACGCGCACATGAAAAATGATCATTTCTACGTATGTATCTTTTTAAATCATTGGAATAAATATAAAAAAATCCTAAAATTTACATCAAATATATTTAAAAATATATAAATTTAGCTTAAATCTTAGCATTTTAACATTTAAAACACGCATGATTTCACTTCAGAATTATTGAAAATTTCGTGAAAATTGGTGATAAATACCCAAAATTTAGCGCCATCTGGAGTAAAGTGCAAAAACTAATCGTAATTAATAACATAAATTAAGAATTACATCCGTATCTGAGAGCGTAAACACCTCCCGTATCAGATCAGAAGCGTGGAAAAAGTTAAGATTCGTGGGTAAGAAGCAGCGAAAAAAGAAGTAAAAATTTTAATTATAAAATTTAAAAATACTTATTTATCTTATATAATTTATTCATGACATAAATTCTATAGCCAATGAATAATTACAGATAATATTACGTCAGTTATGAGTGTCTCTTGGGAGGAACATCAACTGAGATTGACCGATTTGAGCCTGGAGATATATACAGGTCCATTCGAGCTGAAGAAAACCCAAGAGATTGCTCTGAATACATTTTGTATAAGTAGTGATTCAGTCTCCTTTATTGAGTTGCAGTTATTGTAAGTCTTTCTATCTGCAGGGATCTGATCACCCGCGGATGCGGATAGAATCGATGCAAAATTAATTACATTACCCGAAAAATTACTTCATAACTAAGACATAAATCATTCCAGGATCTTTAAAAATATTTTTTTTTCCTATATAAACATTTAAATTAGTTTAAACTTTATGTAAAAATGATCATTTCGTGTAATTTTTTTTAAAAAATAAATTCGTATGATATCGAAAGAAAAAAAAATGGAGAATTCAACAGAAATCTCGAATCTCTTCATTACAAAAAATGAATCAACAGAATAATCGAAGGAGGAAGAAGGATTTTTCAAAAATATTCATCTCGGTTGCTATAGTAACATGTAAAGAGAACAAGTCAGGTAGAAATTATTTCGATTCTGGAAAGAGCCGGTCAATATGAACAGGTGAAAAGGTTATAATGCATAAAAGACTCGCACTGTATACTTCTCTTGATTCAGAACTAACAGTTAATAACAAATATAACGCTTCTCTATATGCTTTTTTTTCTTTTTCTTTTTTTTATTTACAGAAATGCTCGAATTCTGTATGACAATTCAACATTCTGCCTTGAGTTAAAACGTTATTTTTCATCCAAAATAAAAAAATCTTCCTTAAATTCCATTTCTAAAGTATTTTTTTTTTTTTTTACACATTTAAATGCATTTTTAAGCTTATATTTGTATAGAAGTTGCTTTATCGTCTTAATGATAGCACTTTTATGACTAAGATAATTACTTTTTTACTACAGAAAGGTGTGTTTATACGCTCGAAAGTTGGTTAAAATATTTTATAATTTATTTAATTAGTTTAAACTTGATAAATTTGCCCCCAATTCTTTAAGAAAGTCAACGTTTTACCGGCCATTAAAATGCTATTTTTCCGTCTAAAACACTTCAATTTTATTACCAAAATATTGTTTTAATCATTTAAATTATATTTAAACTTTATTATTAAGCTTACATTTTAGAATATTTTAATTAAAAATATGCAGAAATTGATCTATCGTCTTACACTCGATAGCACTTTTGTCGTTTAGATAATTACTTTTCTTCTAATGAAGATGTGTTTGTACACTGGAGAATTAGTTAAAATATTTTATAATGAATTATTTTCTAATATTTAACAAGTTAAAAATCAAGAAAATTCATCAAAAATACGGAAAAAAAGAAAATCTAGTTAAAAAGTTTGCATGAAAAATATGTTAAGGTATTCCACTTTATGGATAGTTGCACCAACTTGTTTATCTATTTTCTTTAAAAAAACTGGAGGAAAAAGTTTCTTTTTTTTTTTTTTTAAGTTTCGTCGGATCATTTCAGAGCAATGAACACGAGGAGAACATCTTTCTCTCGGAGATCAACAATATATAAGAATGACATTTAGTTTTCACGTATGGATAAACACGCTTGTTACTTATATTTTTCTATAAGGATCCGTCTACTTGAAGATTATCACTCGATTCGATAGAGAAAGTTTTGTCATCTGAAAGAAAAAGTATGGAGAAGAAGGTATCCTTAAAGAAAACTTTAGATAAACATCAAAAAAATCCTTCTAAAAGGAAAAAAAAAAACATACTTTTTGAATAAATAACGTTACTTTAAAGCCTTCTTCAATAGCAATTTTTTAATTTCTGTGGGTTTTTTTTCACGAAAAATTTCATTCTGGAGTGAAAAAACACTTATTTCCTTAATAGAAAAGTTGATTTGCATCTTCATATGTGCTGAAAATATTGACAAAAGTTAATAATGACGAGATGACAAATGAACATTTGAAGACATAAAAGGTGTTTTGATTGATGTGGAAGGGGGAAGCCATATTGCCTTCAAGACTGAATTCAGTTAATATAACTGATCTTGGCTTCTCTTGTTCTATTCAGCTACCCAAAAGCAATTTTATACGCCATCATCCATATAATTGACTTTAGTTTATTATACACAGCTTCATTGTTAAAACTTGTAACACGCTTTAACTACATTCTAGTTAATTAACTTGACAGTTAACTAAAGTATTAATAACAATAAATGGTAGCTAACTTATTAAAAATACTTTTCCTGAATGTTTATTTGAAGTTTTATACACTCCATCATTCATGCAGTTGAATTTATTAGTAAATCTCATCATTAAAACCTTCGTAACAGCCTTTAATTACATGCCAGTGGTTAGTTAATTTAGTTAATTAATTAAATTAGTTAACTAACTAATAGAATGTATTCACAACAGGAACTAGTGCCCGAATTTAACTTATAAAAGTTCCATTTCTAGAAGATATTCCTCGTTTATTATGGAAATTCTCATTACTAAAACCTTGTGACATCCTTTAACTATTGGATGATTAGTTAATTAACTAGAACAGTTAACTAACTACACTCTAATAATTGTAATTAGCGCCGGAATTTAATTTATGGGATCTATTTTTATCTAGATATTTCTAGTTTATTATAAAATTTCTCATTACTGAGACGTATAACACACCTTAAGTATACGTCAGTGGTTAGTTAATTACTTAATTAATTAAAATAGTTAACTAATAACTAATAGCTAGTAAATACGCATTAACAGCAGTAGCAAGATGTCAGAATTTAATATGAAAAGACTATTTTTTCCTAGACTATTCCTCGTTTATTATACAAACCCTCATCACTAAACGTTGTAGCACCCTTTAACTACACGATAGCGGTTAGTTAATTACTTAATTAACCAGAACAGTTAACTAATTAGTAGTTACGTGTTAAATTCTGGCACCAGTTACTGTTGTAAGTACAAAAAAAAAGCTATTTTTCCTAGAAGATCATTTGACACTTGTAACAGATGCTGGCATTGGTACAAATTATAAATTAAGCAAATATATATAAAAAATAAAGTTTAATAAATAAAAAAAGGATGATTTAACGTTAAAAAACTGACAAATATCTTTAATCAATCGATAAAACAATCATTTTTTTCAAAGGAAAAACCGGATACTCGGTTGAAACGTTAGACAGTCAACACCCTGTTCGTGTTTCTTATAAGTGGTAAGCATTCATTTATCAACCGGGAAGGTGATTGTATAACCACAAAGTGTGAAACGATCCATTACTCAACATTAATATATCTTGGATAAATGTTCCTTTGCTTTGACAATGACGAATTAGTCAAGTTGTTTAACATGTAACAGGGATTTCTTAACTACGACTTGCCAGAGGTAACCGATTCTGTTATGAATATTCTATATACAAATATTCATAAGCGATTAAAATGATGAAGTGTTAGAAATTTTGAGGAATAATTCTTGTTGAATTTGTCTCAAAGGAGAATAAAACACAAATAATTTATCACTCTTTACAGTTTCAAGAAACATACAACACCAGAGAACTTGCATTATAAATGATAACTCTAACGCTCTCCTCTTCATATCTGATTCAATTATTTTATATATAATTAAAGATTATTCGATATCATTAAATAAAATTTAAGAAAAAGTAATCTTAATATTAATTTTAAATTATTTAAAAGTTGTAAAGTTTAACGATTCTACCCCCTAAATATTGTGAAGATGATGTAAACTGGAAGAGAGATAAATGCTCGTGTATCGTGGAAATTGAATTAAAGTGTAGAAAAATATATACGTGTATGTGTTTTAGTAAGTTTGGAGAACATTAAAATGCAATTTTGTAAGTTAGATTATGAGATTTTTACATCTTTAACAAATCGTTAAAGGTGTAAACTGTGTTGTATGTGTGTGTGTGTATGTAGTTGTTAACGTTTCCATTTATTCAGAAAAGGGAGAAATTAAGTAAAGAGCTGCTGACGCCCTTAATAATCCTTCAAAAACAGTGGTGCAGATATAACAGACACGTGCATGCCATCTGGAGCGGCTTTATTGGTGTGGATTAGGTGGATTCCACCAGCGAGAAAGGGAAGGAAGTTGGATTAGCCGACTGTCCTTGCAAACGTCGTCCATCGATCCTGAAGGGAGGATCTTGCAGTTCCAGATGACAGGCGATGCTGGATATTACATCCACTACAACACCGTTCTGTTCTCTTTTAAGCATTTGCACCTCTCCTTCTCCCCCTCTCTCTCTCTTACAGCTTCTGTATATAAAACAATTATATACATATACAGGGGATTTCAATTATGTTAAACAATTCCAATCCCTCTCTGTTTGCTTACAAAATTAAAATGTATATTTCAAGCGACATTCTTAACTTTTTGTGGCTAGAAAAGTAGGGAATGTGTGAAAAGAATGTGATTTTTCTTAGCTGAAATCTGCATTTGTCACTTAAATATACATAATATCAAATTCTATAACGTTTATTTTTGTTTATAAACTACATTCTTGAGGCAAATACTCAAGTTTATCTTCTACAAAGCTCAAAAAGTGTGAAAGATCTATGCTTAAAAACTACACAGTGGCATTAAAATATATTTAATTTTTAAAATACATTTTCAACAAGAAAAACATTATGTTAAACTTAATCTACACGCGTTATAGCCGATTAATTTCCGCCATTTTCCATCCTCCTCGTCACGATTATTATCCAAACGTCTTTCTTATGCTACTTTTGGATGAATCAATATCAAAAAATAAATGAAATCATTTCTTGTAAATCAGTGATAAATAACATTTGACTAAATATCTACTCTATGGGATATAAGGCAGCTGTTGGGTAAGAAAATACTAAACAAAATAAAGGGGAGTAGCAGATGTGCTGCTGTCACTCAAGGATGATGTCTCTTCCAGACACTTCTAAAGAGTGCAGGCTTTAGCATGACGACAATAAATTAACGAATCAGTCGATGAGTCACATATTTGTCATCTAGTTAGTGTCTATAACAGAACCTCTCTAACTAGATAACAGATCCACTGTCTCTGTATAATTGCTTAATCTTGTTAAATATTTAGGGGAAACCCCTATTTTAATTGGATATCTACGCGAATTTTTATATGTTTTTGCTTCAAATTTATGTATTTTCCTTATATTTATATAGTCCACTCTGCTTAAGAACATCACTCGACGGATGAATAGCTGTAACTTGAAGTTCTTGTTACATATTTAGGGAAAAAATCCCTATTTTAATTGGATATTTACGTGACTGTTGACAACGTGTTTTGCTTCAAATTTATCCTTCTGTAATGTTATTTTATTTAGTTAAGAATCTGATCCCACAGAAAAATAACTGAAACATAGTTAAATTTTAAGGAAAATCCTTATTCTAACCGGATATCTAGACGACTTTTAACAAACATTTCGCTTCAAATTTCTGTTTTCTTAATGTATTTATAGCTTACATTCTACTTAAGAACCTCACCTATAGATGAAGATTTAAGCTATAACCTTACTTAGAAGGAAGATCCCCTACTTTAATTGGATTTGTATACCTTTTTTTACATCGAAATTGTGTTTATTTACAATATTAATGAATGTATCACACTTAAAAACCTCCCCTACAACTCAATCTTATGAAAAATTTTTTAAAAAATCCCAATTTTAACTGGCAATCTATACAGATTTATGCTTATCACATTAACTTACCATACAAAACCTTATCCCATACACACATAAAGAAAGATAAAATCATTATTAAACCATGGATCTATGCAAAATTAAATATGGGATATGGTAATATATCACACTTTTCTAGAGGAGTACAAAAAAATAGTTTGGGACATAGAAAATAACGTGAAGAAAAGAGAAAGATTTAAAATAGATCTCAAGTATTTGAAAGCTGACATATACAAGGTGTAGAAAATGACAATATATAAATAGTTTTCAGCATTTGGATGTGAAAGTGACAACATACAAATAGTATGGAAGGAATGATAAAGAAAAATGAGTACAAGCCAAATAAGTACCTTTCAATATATATATATATATATATATAAATACTTTAAATGTTTAGAAAATATAAAGAAGAATGTGTATCAATATATATTACTTAAATAATAATATTGATCACCTGTGAAAGAGCAACAACAGCGTTGTAAGTTGGATAAGTGAGAAAGTATGTACAGCATTTTAGTAACTCATGAATAATTTACAAAATCTGTCAAGTACATTTTTTATTCTATAAAAGAACCATTTTATAAATGATAAAGAACTATATCAAAATAGAATAACGTATATTCTTCTCTTAAAATTCAAGAACGAATTGCATAAATATAGTCGGACTTCGATTTAGCGCCGCAAAGAAACCTAAAAAAAAAAAACAATAGTTTTTACCAATGGTTTTCCCTGATTATACGCTACTTTGTGAGTGATTCGCCCCTGAAACTGGCGCTAAACCGGAGTATATATATATCTCATACAAGAAGTATATGTTATAATGAGGTGTACACATAAGTTAAATTTGAATTCACGTAAAAAGGTTTTATTCGTTTTGGCAGAATAATGTACGTATTTACGCCAAATTGGCGCCGTTAAAGTCAAATCTCGATATAGCGTAGCCTTCGAAATTGGTACTAAATCGAGTGTGGCTCTAAACCGAAAAATCTCGAACAGTAAAAATTATTTAAATTGATGAGATTTGAGAGTTTGAGTCATACGATTTGGTGACAGATAACATCCTTTTCATAGTAAAATTCAGGAGCACGAGGGTTGCTCTATATACGAGGGCGCTATATCGAGGTTTGATTTAATGTATCACGCTTTTCGTTTTAAAAAATGAAGACAGATTGAAGTAAAAAGTGTACATTTTTCTGAAAAAAAAACGAACGTGACTGATCAAAAAGTTTAATATATTTAAGAGAGAAGATCCATTCAGCGTTGGCGCTTTACGGGGGTGGCGTTATTTACAAAGGCGCTATATCGAGGTTCGACTGTATACGTAAAATCATCGCGTTAATGACATCAAAGAGATGATGATGGATAATCGTAGAGAAGGTGGAATAAAACTAGTTCAAGTCCCCTAAATTTTAATTAAAAAATTAAAAAATAAATTGTTTAAATATAAATTAATTATGTTGATGATAATATTAATCATAGAGGAGAAAGAATTCGGAGAAAACAGTCAAAATTAAATCGTAAGTTGAAGTCATTAAAACTGACAGACAGGATCGATACGACATCGCTTTTTCGATCGTTTATACTCATTATTTATTTTCTTTTATTTTCCCCCCTTCTTCTACGCATTAGCTTTATTATAACGGATAAACAAAGCTGCGATTGCTATCAAAATATTCAATATTATTGCTAAAAACATTCATTTTATTATTACTAATTATACGCCAACTAGGGTTTATGAATAGGAAGATTAATGGCTTACATCTACAACTCGCATTTGTAAGAAAGTCTGTAGCTCACTTATTACAGTTTAGTAATTTTGAATCATTATTTTTAAATAATAATATTATTTTTCTGTTGATTTAAATTGATATTATTTTATAATTTTTGCTGGAAAGTATGCCATCAACGCTATTTGGCTAGGATCTTGGATACGGAGGCTCGAGATCAGGGATGGATCTACATTATAAACTACATTCTAGGTCCATGCTGGGCATCAGTTTAGGTGCAAACGGGGTTGTGTTTGGCTCAATCTTGGATACAGATGCCTAAGTTCAGAGTGGATTTACATTATAAAGGTAAGTAAACTACGTCTAGAGCCTCACAGTCTAGATACAGATGTTGCAAGCTGGGTTAATAGGCTCAATATTTTCGAGTCAGAAGGCCTAAAATTACGATTTACATTAAAAACTAAATAAACTACAGTCGAGGGCCTCACTATACAATGTCACAGCTAAGGGTTTCATGCTTTTAAATGTTTTATTATTTGATAAAAGAAGACGGGTTTGTATGTTATAGCTTAGGGACCTGCTCAGAATTATGTAAGTATAAATGTGTACTTTCCAAAATGTAGTTTTATGTGAAAAAACATGATATAAAGGCAGAAAAATATCTGTTATTTTATTTGTTTTGTTGATTTTATTAATATGTTTCTCTAGTTTTTGGAGACAATGACATTTATGGCAGGCCCTTATCTCGCATCCTTCATACTGTAATTTTTGTATAAATTTGCTAATAAATTTAACTTTTTAAAGTGAATTTATATAAAATTTAATTTAAATTTTTATATTTTTAATAAATAATAACAATAAAGTAATGTCATAAATTATATTAATGATAATTTACGAGTAATTTCTGTAATTATTTAAATTTTTATCATCGATTTACTTCCACATTTTCCCCTATATACTGTATGAACAATTTAGCCGATCGTTTGCTAGCTTGTTATTAAACTTTTAAGCCATTAAATTTCTTATTAAATATATTATATTATAAAAATATGAACGTTTGATTCTATCGTTCTATCTTCACATTTATCTTCGTTTCTATAAGCATTATCATCATATTTACACCATTAAGTAGCTTTATGTTCATTACAAGAGCATAAAGAGAGCATCAAGTTGTATTTACGTACGCTTAACAGTATAAAAATACCGCAAATGTATTAATAGAAATCAATTATTTAAGTGCATTTAAGAAAAGTTCAACCACCTAAATCGTTGACGACGGTTATTAATAGTAAGTTGTCATTTAATCATTAAATCTATCTGGGGGCAAGTAAGAAGACACATCTGACATATGTACAGATAAGAATATTCGATGAAAGATTTAATAGATAGATTGACAGACAGACGTCCACCTGCTTGCAATGCTGCAGATCTCTTCGTGAGAACATAACTGTCTGTTAGTTTGCACAAGGGAAATAAGCCAGGCTGTATTAATGGATAAGACAATGTCCAGGAAATTACAAGATCAATTTTGTAAATGTCTTACAAAATTAATAATGGAGTTTAATATTTTTATAATAAGAAATCTTTATCTTAATTCTAAGAAAGCGTGTATAAATTGTACATCGTGTTTAATATTGTATAACAAAGCAAATGGCGTGAGATGCGGAGATGATGAATGAGCAGGAAGATGGAGAAGTGATGCTGCTGCATTCGGAGATTCTTGATAAAAGTCAATAATAGTATATGTATTAAATATATAGATTCCATTCGATATAAAAATTTAGATATTTTTATTTTCATTAAATTAAAAAAAAAAAGAAATTTAAGTTAGGTGAATCAATATTGAATTTTTTAAGAAGATAGTTTTGAGTTACAAAGTAGTTACTGGATTTATAAAAAAAATAAAGGAAGAAAAAAATGGATCGAAGGATTTGGGTGACAGATGGTCAAAAAGATAAACACTACAGACCTATAGACAGATAAACAGATGGAAAAATGATGACAGAACATGAACATATAATAAAATGGATATACGTGTGATGCTGTGGATAAATTAAGGTTTTACTCAATTTTTAGTGAAATTAATAAATGTTTTATATATATTTTTAATATTAAAACTAATATTACATCTCAAATTAAACTGTTTACTCATACTATAGAATAAATTATTGATTTTTAAAAACATTTTTAACATTAAACGTATAAAAATATCATCATTATGAACGATTTACTCGATTTTTTATGGACTCAACAATTCATTTTCATAAATTTTAGAGTATAAACTAAAAATGACAACATTAACAAATAATATATTTAATATTTAATGAAAAAAACCTAACTAATTAGCACGTACCTTTAATATTAAAGTTGAAATAAAGCATCATAAATAACTAATTTAACCAATCATTGGTGAAATTAATAATTTATTAATATAATATATAATAAACGAAAATAATTTATTTAATTTCAGCTAATTCAATAGCAGATTTATAAATATTTTACCACAAAAATAGCCAGAAATAATGGAATATTATGCCAAGTTGAATTTTATCAATCATCACTCGTAAGGCTGTTGATAGCATTGATTTGTTAGTACTAAAGTTTATCTTGTTTAATTAAAGAAATGCAAAAGAAAAATAAAGTCTGAAGTAACTTTTGCAATATTTATTAAACGAGGAATTGTATTTAGTGCATTAAATACGGAGAATTTATCTTATAGAAGCGATTGAAGATTTCATAAATCGACTCGGTAATTGTTTGATATAAGACACATTGTAATTAAAGGGAGTAATTTACAATACACAAATCGTCAGTTGTAATTTCGAATAAACTGCTAAGTTTTCATCTAAAATGTGTGAAATTGTATCATAAAATTACACCAATCTGGACAACAACTCCAACGTTTTAAAGTAATGAAAAGGTTGTGTTCAGTCAATTAGCAGCCAGCACATAATTGCTATAGCTATCAGTACAATAGTAATAAGGAAGGAAGGGACTAGAGGCTATAAAACTTTTACAGAATCTCTCCATTGAGACCCTTTTATACACCCTTTTACACAACTTATCTTCAAGTTACAGAGACTTTACTCGGTCGAAACTTGAAGATCTTGGGCATTAAATGTGATTAAAATATCAAAATTTTCTTCGTTGAAAGGATGAAAAAGGTCGAGAACTCGCTAAAGATTGAAGGGGAGAGGGGAAAAAATAATAAAATGACGAAAATTTAGAAAATTACTCCGAGATTATTATGCTAATTTGAATAACATGATTTGTACGAAATGCTTTGAGTGTAAAAATAAATGATCAAATTAATGAACTGTAGCAAGATTTCTATTAAAGAAAAGAAGAAATTCGATTTTAATTATCCTTTCGAGCATATTTAAATAAATAAAAATTTCTTTTCTGCTTTGAAATTTTAAGAAAATTATCTTTTACTTTTTCGTATAAGTCACATATAATTCTTATGATCGATTGGAGTAGGTGTCTTTTACTTTTAACGTCGAATAAACTTGTTGCTTTTCTGTTCAAAAATAAAAGAAAGGTAAATATATTAAATTTAATAAAGTAAAAATATAAATATGTCTGGAAAGTTTTCTAAATATAAAACTTTGCAGACGTTTAAAAAATTTATTTAAATTTTTGTATTTATCAGAGAAACTTTCGAAGTAATTAAGCTACAAATGTCTTCTAAATTTATCAATTTTGCTTGTTTAGAAGCTAAGAAAAATAATGTATCGATTCATTTAACGAGATAATTACTTACATAATTATTAAAATACTGTACATATTTTTTATTGTATAAAATAAAGTTATCGTGATAAACACGTAAATAAGTTATAAGCCTTTATATAAATTATAAAAATGAGAGAAAACATGCTTAGAAAATTGCCAAAAGTAAGTTTTAATTAAATATCCTTTAGGTTAGAATACATAAAAATTTTAAAAAAGTTAATAATAAACGTTTTTTTTTCGGTCTAAAGTTTTAAAATTAATTTATTTTCACTTTTTTTCAGCTATTAACTTCATAAACTTCCATGTTATATTATATTAATTATTTCTTGGAATCAGTTTTCGAGCCAGAAGCTTTACATATGTGAGTTATTAATTAACATTAAATATTTTTGGATCAAATTTTTGAGGTTATTACGTCCGAGAATATATATTAAAGCACGTTTTCAGCGTCATTTTATTCATAAATTTAATTCATATTCTAGAACCATTATCTCTAAACGTGGGTATCTCAATACATTAAATGTATTTTAAGCAGCCACTACGAGCAAAAGATACCAGAAACTATAGGTCTTACATTGCACTAGACCTTTTTGGATCGATTTTAAAATTTATTGGCTCTAAATTACATATATTATGCTACATAAAAATTAAAAAAGTAATTATTAATGTAAGGTTTTAGATGTAAGAAATGGATGTGTATTAAGTAAAGGCAATTTTTGGTGTCATATTTTCGAGTTTTTAGCTGTATAAATGAAGATATTGTTTAAAATTGGATAAAAAAAATAAAGCATTAAATTCAGAAGTTTTTATAAGTTGTAAGACATAATTCTTATCAGAAAGCAACAACTCATAAAATGGAAAAGTCAAGACGGAAGTTCCTTCAAGCGGAATTCAATGGGACGATTGGCAACAAGCATCAGAAACGAACCAATCAGTCGGTTTGTCCACTTCTGTTGGATAAACTACACCAGCAGCAATTTTGCCGCTACAAATGAAATTATCTACTGATTGCTCCCGACACAAACAACTTATCCGATCTTCTTATACTTGAAACATTTTGTTTCCATTAATTACAGTTGAAGTTTACTGGAAGCCAATTAATCAAGAGGCGTTGGAATTGGAAAATAGAAGAAAAGACGAAGAAGAAGATGGGAAGAGAAAAAATAAGTGTCCGTAATCCTAAAACCTCATTAATTAATTGCAAAAGATAGGAACTAATAAATATTCTTATAACCGAGTTCAAAGAAAGGTCAATAAAAGAATGGCAAATGAATAATTACGGAAACATGAAGGTTGGATAGTGAAAGACTGGGATTGAAATCAGGTAGAGAAAGAGCTTGGGGATTTATTGATTATACGATTTTTCTAGAAGGACGAACTGTGTCTCTAGGGGCAACAGATAAGACCCTTTTGCTAACAAAATAGCAGAGAAATGTCGCAGGTTAGCCTAGATAATTGTCATTTGTAAGATAATTAGTTTCCAAATGGAATTCCAACCCCATTCCTGCCATTTGGGTAAATTATATATGAGGTGTAAATAGTTGAATGAGTGAAAAATCTAAATCATTTCATTAATATCACTTTCATTTTAAGAAATTCGTATTTAAAGAATTGTTTAATTAATTTAAATATTCATTTCTTTATTATATATAAATTATATATAAGCGGAGATTAAATTTTTCTTATATATATTCTCGTACACCTGTACATTACTGTACTTTCTTGCTTAGTAGCAAGAAAAACATCAAAAACTTAGTTTAAAAAATGTCTTCAAGATATAAAAATGCTGTTAAATATTTAAATAGTACTTGAATAATTTATTCTATTTCTAAAAATAAACTCGGGAGCTATAAAGAAAAAACTTTTCAGAAACTAATTTAAAAGTTAATATAACATTTATAATTATTTCTCCAAGGAGAAATTTAACAATAAAGAATTAAAAATCTTCAAAAATAAATATTTATATTAATTAATTTATTTACTTGTTTGTAATTAATGAAATGAACTTTCAACTCATTAGTCAGTTGAGAGTATCATATTTCTAACGATCAATATTTAGGTTAAGTAAAATTATGATGAGAAGAATTGGAAATAATTACTCATCAGTGAGAATTTCTTAATTCTATCATCATTAGAAACGTTTAGAGGCAAGAAAAATTTAAAAATCTATCGTGTTTCGTTTAAAATTCATGAATAAAATTATGAAGCATCTCTCTCCCTCTTGCACTCTTCATCGAAGGATGCTGACAGACTGCATCACTTCGGTTATATTGATACCTTTCTAGCGAATTTAAACAACGTAGAAATGTTCAAATATATAAAATTCACTAATAAAAGAAAGGTTTTTAGAGCCATAAAAGACAAAAATATAAATAAAATCATCAAAAGGATTATATTTTTCTATAAAATTCTCATTAGAAACGACAAAGAAAATGTTTGAATGTGACACAAGAAGAGTAAACGTGAGAAGAAATTGTATAAAAATACGAGAAGATTGTTTGATTTTTGGAATATCTACGGTTTCTATTTTTATAAAAATTTTATTTCAATTCCTTTTACCTTAAAGAATTCTACACGAATCATATTTTTTTATCTATTTCTTAAACATATATTAGAATTATGACTGGCGCAGCACCATGTTAATAACGATAAGATTTTCACATGAGTAACTGATATCTGGTTTCTGTATTTGGTCATCGAAGCATAAGTTTAAGAAAGAAAATAAAAATATTCTAGAGATGTCAGAGAAAAAATATGTCTGAAGAGAGATACCGTACATAGACTAGAACTTTCACATATAACATGCCCCGAAGCGACATAATACATATAGGATACTACTACACTTCATACTCTACCATCAAACTTGGCATACCTAAAAGAACCCTGAGGTACTTTACTGACTCAAAAATATATATAGAATAATTTCTTCTGCCTAAAAATACTATAATAATTCAGTTTAAATCAAACCATTTTGAGTTATACGCTTCCAAACACGGGGGTGTTCTAACGATTCTGCTATAGATTCGACGCTGTGCTTCTACTTTGAATGACAAAAAAAGGGTGTCAGATTTAGTCAATCACGTGATAATGCCGACTACATCAATCATGTCGTTAAATTATAGCATTTCTAATGGAACTAGAATGACCCACCCAGTATAATATACCACAATATATAAAAATTATATTTATCTATTTATGGAGGGTATTAGAGAAAGGAAAACTGTTCGAAAAAAAGAAATATATATTGATGTTGGTCTATAAAGGTTGATAAACTAGTTCTTTGTCATCGTCGACTGCACTTGTATAGGATCGAATGTTGACAGAACACTTAATTAGTTCGTTCTATTTACAGTCGTTACAGTCCTTAAGTTACGTGACTTAATGCTAGAAAAGCGTTTCAAGTCGCTGAAATTTTGATTACGAAACTTAATATCGACAATTCTCATATCTCTAGCAATAATTAATCAGTAGTTTAAACTGGTACGACGTGTAAATAATTCGTTTACACATTTAATAAACACGTGTGTGTCTCCGTCACCCTTCCCTACGTAACTTCTACACAAAAATCTAATGTTAAATTCTCTACATTTTACACACTTCTACATTAAATAACATTGTTGATTTTTGCGGAAAGATAATTTAAAAATAGCAAGAAAGCATTGAGAAGATTATAAGATAAAGCCAATCTCCTTACTGAGAGTCTTAAGTATGATAAAGAGTAGAAGAGAGAGAAAGGGGGGAAGAGATTTACTCTTCTTAAGAACTAATCGACATCAAAAATTAACAATATAACTAATAGATGTAACAGTTTCAAATATAAAATAATTAATTTTATTTATGTAAATATAAAACTAACGAAAAACTTCAGCACACTGACAATTTAATTTCCATTAAATTTTGTGATTTACATTAAAGAAAAATGAGGTTTTTTTTTAAAGTTTTAAATCTAATTATAGTTAATATCTTCTAGAATAAAGCGTTAATTAGATAGATTTTGTATAAATTCTTATCTAAAGTGTGTGTGTATGTGTATATATATATATATACATACATACATATACATGTAGTTCTTTAGTAGACTGCAGTCAATGTCCTTACCTATCAAAACTTGTAATTTGTGACGTGGATGTTGGGAGATTACAGCATTTTTCATTTATTTTCACTTAATTACTGTCAGTAATCCTGTTAGAGCAACTGATTTGCATCTAATTTACTTTACTTTAACATGTGAAAAAAATAATAAAAATAAAAATTAAATAAATTGTATAGAAATTTATAATTTTTCTTGTATTATTTTCTCGATTTTTAATACTTTTTTTGGTATTTAAAACGTTATTTATATACATTTTTCGACCTTTGTAAATGATTTTTTCGAGTTTATTCAAATGAATTTTATATATTTTTTCTTGAAAACTCCTACTTTATTCAAATTATTTTCCCACTTTGCTCGTTTATTTAAATTTTCTTCTGTCGTTTATTCAAATTACCTTCTTTCTTTTCTGACTTATTTAAATTATTTTTATATACTTTTTTTTATATTTATTTTCTTAACTATTCATTTTATTTTTTTATTTATTATATAATATAACAAAAAAAACAATTTTACAGATTATTTTACTTTATTAAATTTATTTTTTTGGGACGGTTTTTTACTTGATTTTTATTTATTAAAATTTATTTTTTCTTTAAATCAATCAATATTTATAGAGGTAAAATGCCATTTAAATAAATAAAAATTGCATTTTTTTGGGGGGTGAATTTTATTGAATATTATTATTTTTTAGAAAGTTATTTATTAAATTTTTTATTCAATTATCCAACCTCATCAATCTCTACCTCAAATTTGTCTTCGATTTCGTGAGCCAAGCAAGCTCAAGTAATACAAGAGCAGGGGTGATTGGTACAAGGTTGAGGAAAATTTATTTTTTATTACTTAATTTTTATTTATTTAAATTTATATTCTTTAAAAATCAGTAATATTTATAAGAAAAACTTCATTTTTAATTGATAAATTCCTAAAGAATTTAATTATATATTTTTAATAAATATTAATTTTATTTAAATTTAAAATGAGTTTTTTTTTTTAATTTTTCAATTTTATAAAACTAAAAAATAAATTTTTATTATCAGGAAAAAAGGGGCGAGAATCTTTAATGTCTCAAGGGTTTTTATATGTCATAAACTTCATTATAAAATACATAAACATGTTCCTTTCTTGGTTTATTTTGCATGAAACTTTCTCCAATATAAATATATTTATTTTTATTTTTTAAAACTTGAAAAGTATGTCATTTATTCCAGCAGCAGCACCGGCTCTCTAATTGGGAATCACATAGTTTTGCCACGTAAAAAAAAAAAAGAAGGTGAAGAAAAAAGAAATGTTGAACGACAGCTGGATGCAGTGAAGATGCTGTCTCTCTGCTGTGTCAGCACATCGAGGTCAATCTGTCAGATTATCTGTCAGCACTAAGCTTCACATGGCTTACAAACTGACTAGGATGGTCTTATTGGGGCAGGTGTCGGCTTTTGGATGACACAAACATCAAAGTTGTGGGGGGTCGTGGCCACTATATTTTTGTATCGTGATCTCGGTAGTTTATACTAAACTTTCTACTTCTGTTACTGGATTAAACGTTTCTTCTTCTTCTGTTTCCTTCTATTTTTTATGGTGAAAATTTCATGTATTTTGTATAGAAAAAGTCTCATTTGAGTGGAGAGAAAAATCGTTCTTTCTTTCTTCTATCATTGTGCTTTTTTTTCACCCCATTCAATTACATTTTATCTAATTTTGTATTCTTAAAAATTAAAACAGAATATATTTGGGGTGATTTAAAAAATATTTTGATGTTTAGATATAATGTAGTGTAATGCCCAAATTTTGTAAATAATGGTCCAAAAATATATATTACACTAAATTAAATATGTTTTCAGAGCGATTTTTCAGTCATTGATGTATATTGAATCGGGGTAGACGGGCCCCTTTTGTCTTTATTTTTTTAATAAATGAAATAGGCAGAATGTTTTTATTACTAATTTTTTTAATAAATGAAATAGGCAGAATGTTTTTATTACTAAAAATCATTTTTAAAGATGACATTAATTATAGGAATAGGAATCACGGGCCCTTCTCAACGACCCTGAAAAGCTATGTAAGCTGTAGCTTAGGGCCTCGAGTTTCAAGGGGCTCAAAAATTTCTACAAAAAAAAAAAAAAAAAAAAAAGGAAATTGAAGTCAAATTTTGTAATATAATTTCTTTTACAAATCAACAAAATATACTTTACGTTTTATTTTTATATGTACAAAGTATTTAATTATATTAATAACCATTATTATTTATATTACATTTCTAGTTTATTATTAAAATTTATATCTTTTTGTTAATTCTTCTTCTTTTTATGATTAACTTCTAAAATTGTAAAGGGTTGTGGTAAAGGGCCTCACAAAGAGTTTCAGTTTAGGGCCTGCAAATTCTAAATCCGACCCTGTATGTATGTATTACTTACTATATTACTTGCATTTTGGAGTCCATTTCTAGTCACACGCTTAGATGTGTAAATATTAAACTATATTGAATGTTTTTGGATCAATTTTTGAGCCATTAGCACAAAAAAATACACGTTATAACACATTAGAGCACCTTTTAGACACATTTTGAGTTTTCGACTTCATATGTATTATACTGTATTAATTATGTTGTGGAAACATTTTGAGGTAATGACTCCAAAAAGTATACTCCATACACTGCACAACATTCTGGATCTGTTGGGTGCAAAACATGCATATATTACGTTACATTCAGAGGAGAATAATAAAATAAGTACTGCTAAATTAACTAAAGTGAGGGAATTCAAATATATGCAAATTATTATTTGACGCCCGCTATAAATAAAGGGCACACGAGGATCAGCTATCACTCATAAATCCATTCGGATATTTACACAAACTCGTCACGTGAAGCGATTCACCAATGGCCAAAATTCTCTAGAATCACATGACGGGTCGAGTAGGAAAGGCTCTTGGTTCCCGACGGATTGAAATTTATTGGTTTGAGTCACGCTTAGTAGATACAGCATCGAATTTATTAGCAAACGTGACCTAAAAGGCATAGGAAATAAATATGATCGAACCAATTTGATTCCATACCAGGCGACTGATACGGGTGATGTCATTAAAATTATCGTCTACCAGATCTTTTTGTCATTCTGGCACGCTTGTCTAGCCCCACATTATCAGGGTGTGTGTGTATGTGTGTGTGTTTTTTATGAGAGAACAATGGCGCCATGTTGGGTTATAGGTACATCAATGGATCCTATTCAGATTTCTCAATGAGAACGTTACGTTTAAATGTCACACAATCTGCTCTAGGAGATAGCATTTTGCATTTTATTCCGAACTACTCTGGGAAAATAAAATCGATGCAGATAAATTTTATCGTAAATGTATAAAATTTCATTATTGCTGCTTTGAAAGAAGCAATAAAACTAAATGCAATATCTCGATTCGAAGCGATGGAATGATAGTTTATGTAGATATTGTTTATTATAAGTTAGGCGCATTTGTATACGGTGTAACGGAAGTTTAACATAAAACCTGACAAGATTTTTAAGGGTATAGAATCATCGATAAGCTTCCGTTTGCTTTTGTTTAATACCCCCTCTCCTGCTCCACCCAACTCGTATATCACAACCCTTTAGTCAGATACCACCCTTTGGTACGTGATGTAAAGAGCCGGGGACTATGGTGATGAGTTCCTATAATCAAATACTATCTGACTAATGCGGTCTTTGCTATTTTAAACATTGAATAGGCCCCGTGCTGGCGTGGATAGGGTGTACATCCCTGTCAACTTTCCCCAATTAATATATCACAACCCTTTACAAGTACCACCTCCGTTGAATTGTTAACATTGAAATCGTGACTTTAATATTACGTCAAAGCATCTATTACCCCCTGTAATCGTCTCGAAAATGATAGTTATAGAGTTTCTAAAGCACCAAATTTTAACAAGATGAGAAGATCATCACGTGAAGAACACCAGCAACGACCATTACTCAATGGGGCTATTAAACAGTACAAAAAAGTAATTACAATTTATCCTATTTAAATAAATGAAATTTCACCGAAAAAAAATTATAATAAACATAAATTTTCAATTTATTTTTAAGGATTAATTGGAATTTTGTATTTAATTATTTTTTCTTACAAAATGACAATGCCAATTGTTTTATTTAAATCTTCTTCTTCTTTCAGGAATTTGATTTTATATTGCTAGAAACGTGTTTCGAATGGATTTAAATTGCTTTTTTTGCTCTTTTAAATCCCAGTTAGAGCTAAACTCTTACACAAATACGCGATTGACGAAGAGCGGTGAGAGAGTTTCAACACGAAACAGATGGTGTTGTGCGAATTTATCATAAACAAAAATTATCAATGCTTGATGTGGAAATGACAAACAGAAATTGGATTAATGTTTTAATTAAACAAATACAACTCTGAAAATTGAATTTTTAAACGTCGTTTCCTTGGATACTTTTATAATAAAATGGCGAGAATGATAGCTTTACACCATTTTTTTTATTTTTTATTTTTAATAAATAATTTTATAACTTCAAATCAATTTTTCTTGATGAAATGCATGTGAAAATAATAATTTACAATATCAAATTACTTTTTTATATATATATAAATTATGCATTGGAGGTAGATAAAGCTATTGTTTGGAACTGAACCCACGTCTCTCTATAACGCACTGAATACTTTAGTAATTTTTTTTTTTTTTTTTTTTTTTACTTTAATAAGTAAAACCTGTATTTTATATAATTTTAAAGTAATAAATGGCAATAAAGAATAACTTTTTTTGTAAATTATGTGAAGAAATCATAGAAAAAATATAATGGAGGGAGAAACATTTAATGTGAGTTGAGACGGGGCCGAACCTAGGACTTTCTCCAGCGTACTGAATATTCTAACAATTTTAGTTTATTAAGTAGTAAAATATGCATCGTTTTGTACTTTTTTTTAAAATAACAAGTTGAGATAAATGGCATTTTTTGCATAAATCACATTCAGCAACCTTAGAAATACGATAGAGTAAGGAAGGAAAACTGAAAAAACACATTTAAATCTGTCTTGAGATGGAACCCACATATTTTGCTAGTGTATTTATTTTTTCTTTTTTTTAATCGATTTTTTGTTATTTAATTCATTTTTTAAATAATAATTGGCACTAATGACAAGAATCGAATGACATTTTTTCCATAAATCACGCGATAAACCAAAGAAAACATTGATCCAACCAAAGATATTTGACCTTTCTCGGATAAGAACCGAACCCATGTGATCCACATATATATCAAATACTCTAATTTTTTATGTCATGTAACAAAAATATTCATTTTAGCGTTCTTTTCTTAAATAATAATTGATAAATACCACGAATCAAATTACACATCTCGTATAAATTGCTCTTCAATTTGGTCGAACCCACGCCCCTGTCTAATATTTTTAATTCTCTAACCTTATTTATTAAAAATACATTTTTAAATATTATTTTTCTCTAAAAAATGTAAGATATAATTAATAATCAACACATCATAATTCAACTTAAGTCATAATTAAAATTTTGTGTACTCCACCCAAACTGTTGAAAGGCCTCTACAAGTGACTAACATCCTGACAATTTTTCAAATAAGTAACGTATAAAATTTACATATTTTTCGAATTTTACAGTGTAATTAATTTAATTTAACTAGAAACCAAATGATTTTATCTCGTATATAATTATATATAAATGTAACCTAATCTCAAATGCAATTAAAATAACAAACAACGCATTGTTTAGGGGTGTTTTTTTTTGGCTTGAAATTCGATGTTTCGCGGACTAAATTGTGAATTAAGACGACATTAACAACTTAAAATTTGTCAAGAAATATGTTTAATCGTATTTAATTGATCCACAGGTCATTAAAATCAAAGAGAAAAGAGGGAGCAAGTCATTGATTTGTACAAAGATAAGATTACAGGAACGTTTTAAATCCGTCTTATTTATATCTTTTTTTAGTTTACAATGAATGATTGTATCCCCCGAGACCAATAATCTCTTGTCTATAAGAATTAGGAACGTACAATTCTCCCCGCAGAACTTGGAAAAAGCTCTGATTCTTTTCTATAATAAGACTCGCTCAGGTATCAACTTCATAATCCGATATAGCCTATACTCTGCAACAAACTATACTAAAGTTTCCAAGTACTGCTGATAGGGCCTGATACTATTCTATAATCATAGATTATGTGAAAACAAAATTACATTTTTTTACGCTTTAAACGCTTATTATTACACTTAAAAACGAAATAAATTGCTTAGCATTCGTCAAAAGTCGTTGGTTCGATCACTATTAAAACAAACTACACCTTTTACAAATCAGCTTCTTCCTATGGCAGGTAATTAATTTAAACGTTGTTTTATCCGTTTTAATTTTATTCATTTAGTTAATAAAACTAATTTTGATACTTAATTTTGCTTTATAGGTAAGTTTACTTAAGAATGTTTTCATTAAAATTGGAAAAACCAAATGAAAATCCGACGTATTTTATTTAGATTTCTACGTAATGTACCAAGTTTAAATATTAAAAATGGAAATTTTTGATAAAGTTAGAAATACATTTGCCACGAATAACGATTCTGCCATTGATAATATTGATCTGTTATCTGTGCAATATTCAACAAGTATCCAATATCCAAGCATTCTTGGAGAATATAAGAAGCAGTAGAATACAACATGCGTGCCAAAAGGCCATTATATAGCTTCCAACAATCGTTTCTTTTCTAATACTGACTAATGGCTGACTTAATACCTACTTTCCGATCATGCCTCAGACCTGAATTCGTGATCATTGCGTTCATTGTTTGTCACGATATCTAAAACATAAATCCCTTCGATTTTCAACGTTTTCTTTGCCCTCTAACGATATTTAAATCGAAAATATATTTAAAGTTAAAACAATATTCATCGATCACAGCTTAACATCTTTCGAATAAAATACCTCCGTTGTTTGTTTATTTTCGGCAATTGCCCACTCCAAAACAATAAAAATTTATTGGATTCTTCTGAAAATTCACTTAAATCGCCTTTTAAATATTAATTCCTGTTTTATAAAATTTGAATTTTTTGTCTTAATACGAGATTTTTTTAAGGGAAATGACAAGAAAGCACGTTTTAGGGAGGAAATAAGGGAAAACGGGGATAAAAGGGAATTTTGGGGACAAAGAGTACGGGAAAATGGATTTTTTGGGGGACAAAGAGTAAGGGAAAAAGATATTTTTGGGGACAAAAAGTAAGGGAAAAAAGGCATTTTTGGGGACAAAAAGTAAAGGAAAAGAATGTTTTAAACACAAAATAAGAAGAAAAAGCATTTTAAGGTAAAATATAAAGCGAACATTAGGCATTTTTAAGGCAAAAATGAGGAAAAATTGAAGTTTTAGGGCCAAAAAAAAGCGTTCTCGTTACATAAAAATTTTTATGTAATCATTTTACAAAACTCCTCTTCATTTCACAAAAATGAAAAGAATTTTCCAAAAACCATCGCTTTACTTTTTCATGTTCCAACATCTAAAAACAAAAAGAAAAGAAAAAAAAATCAGTTTTTAGCATCGAATTTTAATGTTTTTTCCCCTTCTCCTAAAAAAAAGGGGAACAAAAATATACATTTTTTTAAAGGTTCCCCTTAATTAACTAGAAATTTCATTTTGTCCGCCAGAAAATGTATATAACATAGAAACGGTCGAGATATATCTAATTATTATTTCTGACAAAGTTTAAAGAAGAATAAATTGGATTTAACAACTTAAAACTGGCAACAAATAAGAAAAGTACACAATCTGCAATCGACTTGACTTAACGAGCCATTCTTGTAATTTGCGGAGTGCCAATCGGTAATGCCTTTGATCGATTGAAGAGTTCCTTCTCGGTCTCTTCTAACGCCCTATAAATGAGACTTTAATGTTACTTACAGGCCATATACACCAACTTAGATGACTGTACCCGATCGTTTCTACAACAGGAAAAAAACATCAAGTCCAACTCCATCGTCAAACTATACATCTACCTGCGATTTTTACATCTTTATAAAGCCATTTTACTTGTAAATCTCGGTTTTTACTCTACTTTCCTTCGTGTTAAATCATAAAATATTAGCGCAATTATTACGTAAAATCAAATTTTTAATGCCTCCATAAAGAATTTATATTACTTTTATAAAAATTCTTATTGTATCATTCTCCTTTTGTACGGTACGTTCGCGTAATATAACGAGAATTTAAGAAATAAACGTAATGAGAATATATTTAAAAAAAAAAAATTACGGGGTGGCCCTAAAATCTATATTATTTTGCAAATTCTCATTATATTACCCTCATTATACTGTACGAATCTGTAAGTTTTTATTCTCGCATTCTTATCACTTTAAAAATTAGTACAATCATACCCTGATATAGCGCTACCCTTATAGAACGGATCTTTCTCTTAAATATTGCATGTAAAATGCTTCAGCCTCTTCGAATTACTAAATGTACAATTTTGCATTGCAAATGTCGTGGTTATCGCCAAATCACTTGACTTCCAAACTCCCAAACTTCAAG
The DNA here is from genome assembly GCF_030686945.1 of Centruroides vittatus. Taxonomy (NCBI): domain Eukaryota; kingdom Metazoa; phylum Arthropoda; class Arachnida; order Scorpiones; family Buthidae; genus Centruroides; species Centruroides vittatus. The sequence continues at coordinate 1,027,062 of NW_027122581.1, forward strand.
CTTATGTGTAGACTTCATTGTTTATATCACTCAATTCGAGATCCTTCGGTTTAGCGCCACATTCGGAGGCGCTAGATCGAGGTTTGACTGTATATACTGATTTAAACTAAGTTAAAAACTTAGTTTGTGCTATTAAGAAAACAATTAAATAAGTAATTCTTAATATAATATTAAGAAACGTAATAAAGTCTTCATCCTTTTCAATAAAATATAAGAAACTAAATTGAATTGGTTTTTATGTGTTTTGTCTCAAGTCTGGCGATAAAATTCGCTTATAAAAACTTTTATTTTTTCTCTTTAGATGAGGTAAACTATTACTAAAACTATCTTAAGAGGAAAGTTAAGTTTGTCTCTAAGCTGCAGTATCCTATTAAGTTGTTTAAATTTTTCTTATTTATCACTGAAACTCTCCAGAATTACAGGATTAAAAATAAAAACGAGGGGGGAAAAAATAAATATTTATACAAAATTAACTTATAGAATAATAACTAATTGTATACGCTTGATTGATATTAGTAGAATTGCATGATTCATTCTCGAGGGATGCACATAAATCCGGTTATAAAGCCCATAGCTATATAACGTGGATATATCTGGATGACTGCCTCTGATAATCCCTTCTCTAATCGAATTCTAAATCGACAGAATAAGAAGTCCCAAACTGAATAAATTCGAATAGTTCTAGAAGTGTTGTAAAATCCTCTTCAAACTAGATTTTTTCTTCTATATTTTTAGAAGAAAGAAAAAATCCTGGGTTTGTAACGAGTTTATGATGTATAATTGTGATGTATCTTCACATTAATCGTCATCCATATTAATGATGCAGTTAGATTGAGAGATTTAAGATGATGGCATTCAAAGTTTTCCATATTTTTAACAGCTTTATTCCTCATCAAAGTGTAGAAAAGTCTTCATCTCTTTCTTTTGTTACTGATTGAAGCTGAATGCAAATGTGGCAAAAAGGTAGCAAATGGAAAGGAGGAATTGGTGATAATGTCAAATTTTCTGCACAAAGAGCAAAGATGACAGTAAGCACCCTATTACAAGCAAGATCTTTCAATACGTCTGACTCAATCAAGATAAAACTAGCAAATATTTCTAAGAGAGAAGCCTCTTGTCATTTCTATTCTAAACGTTCCAAGATATATCAGGACAGTTGCAATGTCGCGTTAACTTCAATCAGTAACAAGAATAATTTCTTCTTTTCCAAATATATGTACACACGCACACACAGGAAGCCCCCAAATCAGTTAACAATTATTGTAAAAATATATAATTCCAGCATTTATAGACATACACTGAGTGGTCCAAAAGCCGGTTAACAAGCACAAGAATCAGTTAACGAATCTGACAATTAGATATAATACAAGCTGTTAAATCAGCAATTATATGTAAAGAGTGCCCCAAAAGACATTCAATCATAATTTATTCCCCATGTTTCAGGCGGTGCGACATAATTTACTCTTTTACTTCTTATTCACACACGTTTTTATCGTGTTTCTACCAATTTTATACACCCAGTTTACAATTCACAAGTGTAATGGAAATACACACTTAATTGAGCAACTCTGTACGTAGCCTACGAGTACAGAAATTATGGGTTTCTTATATATACTCATTAAAGAAGTCTTAGACAGACAAATCAACTACATATATATATCGAACTAAAGTGTGTTGTTGTATCCTTGGAAACGTTTGATAACACTCCACCCTCCTTATTGACGATTCTTTCTGTAACATTATCACTCCGATACTAACATTAATGAGATATTTTGTCACTCACAAACAAAATGTACATAACAAATTCAAAAGTTTTCTTAATAACTGCTTTTCAGATGGTAATTAGTATGCTTTTCGTAAAGAGGATTACCGGGTCACTTGTCTGTTCGAATCGATTTTAAAGTTGAGTTTCTCACTTTGTTTGTCTGTCGTGCAGCTTTGCTAAACATTCATTCTCTGATTTATTTTTATTTTTAAAGATTTAAAGAAAAAATATATATATTACTTTGTTTCCATCTAAATTCGTTCGGTTGTCTGTCCGCAAGCTTTCTATGAAACTGAAGAAAGTAGAGTTATTTTTTATTTTGTCTACGATCTATTCGTACGTTCGTTGGTCTGTTCTAACTATTTCTCAAAAAATAATATTCTTACTCTACCAAACTCTATTCCGAAAAATCTCACTCAATTGATTCTATGATTTATTTTTATTTTTAGAGATTTATAAAAGTTGTTTTCTATTATTTTCATTTTGTTTCTACTCCAATTTGTTCGAAATTTATTAGAAAATAAAGGAGGTAGCGAATTTTTATTTTGTAATTAATTTTTCTACGGTTTTTTTAAATATTTATTCGTCAGTTCGTGTGTCTGTTCTAAAGATTTCTCAAAAAATAATAAAACTAATAGTAAGTTTATGAATTTTTGATGTCTTTACTTTAGCTTTATCAAATATTTTGTAGAAATTTTTTTAAAAAATCTTATACAATTTTTTATTTTTAATATATTTAATATAATTTTTATATTCAATTTACCTTCTCATTCGTTCGTTCGGTTGTCTATCTACAAAGTTTCTAAGAAAATAAAAAGAGATTGAGAATTACTATTTTGTAATTAATTCGTATATATGTTACCTATTCGTACGTTCGCTTGTCTGCTCTAACGATGTCTTAAAAACTAAAAAAACCTAAGTATAAGTTAATGATTAGTGTTGTAGGCACACTTTTAACACATTTTACTAGATTTATTTGCACAAATTTAGCCATGATTTTAATTTTTAATTCGTCAATTCGTTCGATTGTCTATCTGCGAGATTTCTCAAAAAATAAAGGAGATAGAAAATTATTACTTTGTAATCAACTCGTACATGCTTCTATGTATATATTTATACGTTTGTTTGTCTGTTCTAAATATTCTTCATAGAATAATAAAGCCGAATATATAAGTTAATGACTTGTAAACGACTTAGAAAGTTTATATAATATATATTTTTTTAGTTTTTAAAAGATAATTAGTGTTGTAAACTCTACAGTGTTGACTCTAGTTTGCTACAAGCATCTCTTCTAGAAACGATAAATTATAGATTAAATTAATAAAGAAATAAAAGGGGAAAAAAACCCCAATCGTTTTTGATTCCAATGCAGATATGCTAATTTAATTTACTTCTTGTTGTAGAAAAGTAGAGTCATGTCTTCGTGATAAGTATAAATTTCGTTATCACGAAGATAAGACAGAAGAAGAGAATCATACATGTTCCAAGTAATCAGTATTTAAAACAGTTTTCTCCTCTTGTAAAAGATTTTTAAGTGAAAATCTCATATAAAAATATTATTTCTTCGTTTTTTCCAATGACGAAAGGAATTTTTTTTTTTAAGGAGAAGAATTTAATCAATTATATTACAAAATCTTGGTTTCAAATATGGAGAAAATCATTGATCCTATCTTCGACGATATTTCATACACGATCTTTAATGCGATTTCCTTCTCGAGAATTTTGTTTTATGTAAAAATAGAAGGGAAAAAGTAAAAGGAAATGATGTTTATAATTAGTTTAAGTAGGTTTTTATCGCCTACAGAAATTTATAATGATACAGCAACTGAAAATACTCGAGTATGTTAAGAAATTAAATGGATATTTCGAGTTTTTGTAGTGGAATATTTATTGCTTTATCTGTTAATTTTAATTAAATTTTTGTAATTTTTAAGTAATTTAATTAGCTAAAATTAAATTAAATAATAGGAAAATTAATGATAAAGTTTAAATTTTCTTTTTTTGTTTTTTAAGTAATGCTTTAGCTAATTTCATTTCGTCACTGGTCTTCATCTCGTATTTCAGATATAATTAACTTATTATTTATTTGTAATAAAGCAAGAAAATACTATACTTGAAAAAATATATAATAAAATACTTTTATATACAAATAATGTTTTTAATTATTATTATAGACGTTTTATTATTTAAATTACTGTAAAATTAAATAATTTTGATCATTCTACACTGCTTACAGTCATTGTATGTAATGTCTTCGATAACATATACATACTATACTTAAATTTAAATTTACGCGTAATTTTGTATAGGTTATTATATATATATATATATACAAGCAGTACATTACATGGTTAAAAGTATCTCAAAAAATCAAAGCCATCCCTTGTCATCACACCATTAAATCTCGTTATTGTAACTTGTAATGTGTTTATTTTAAACCTTTTAATGTATATATTTAACTAAAAATTAAAAAAAAAAGCAAATGTTCTAATCAAATTTACATATTTCACTTCTTAATAAATAAACTAATACAAATGTTCAGGATATTTTATGTGTTGTATATACAAATAGATCAAAGGAACCACCAAAAAAAGTCACCCCACGTTACCATCGCTTATAATTTATTAAATTTAACAATTTCGAACTAAATTTTTAAGTAAAAAAAATTAAATTTTACTCATTTAACCCAGTTTTTTTGTTAATACAAAGTCACTTTTTAAGTATGTAACGAACAAAACAATTGGTAGCCTACTCCTCAAGTTATTAACACACAACAAAAAAGACAAATTATATTCTACCAATTCACTTCATTGTTTTCTCCGTTACACATTTGATGTCCGAGGATACGAAAATAATCGTCACAATAACAGGCACCATTCATTATCTAATCCCGAAGCAAAGTCAATATTGTTCATACATTCAGCCATTTTTTTCTTTTTTGTTCCTTTTGTATCTCCCCTCTGGTTACTAAAAAGACCTTGAACTGGCATTTAATGAAGTGAATAACTGAGAGACTTTTAATAGCTTATGATAATGACCAGGGTTATTTATAGCTGGGTATCAGGAACCACCCACAGTCGGTGTTTCCGCGATGGGTGTACACGAAAAAATAATACTCTGGTAGCATTAGCGATGCGTTCACTTTATACATTTTTCCCCTCGTTTTCTTTACTTAATCTCTTCTATTACAATAATAAATTTCCGTACGGTATGACTAACCATCCATTTGTTACGTGCGTTGTTCAAGTACTACTTTAATAACAATCATTAATAAGCGTCACTCGATCGAGTTATATTTATAACTTATGATTTTTTTATTAATTAATTGGGCGATTTGTGTTGGCTTCGTATGCTACTACACTAACAAATTCACTAAATTTTTAACTCTTATTCAATAGCGGAAATTGTTTTTTTATTAAAGCGACACAGTCTTTTTAAAATATTGCTTAAGTTAATGATGAAATGAGTCAGCTTGTATTTGTTAATAAACAGATGTCAAGTTTGTTTTTGTTGCTGTAATAGTACACTAAATTTTAATGTTAACTAGGGAATTATCATTTACTAATAGAGTAACAACTGTGAAGAATAATTCTATGCTAATCGTTAAGTATTAATTATATGTTAATGCTACTATAACAACAAATTATTGAAAGTATAACACCCCCTTTTTTAACCTATGACAATTCATAACAATTACTACAGTAACAAATTGAAGGTATAACTATGTTTTTAGCTATAATTTATTAAGCTGTTACACTAACAAATTACTGAAAGTATGATTATCGTAGATTAATATAGTTTCCTAATAACTAACTGCCATAGTGAGGTATAAATTATTTAAGGTATAACACACTTTTTAACCCATTGATACGTTTTTTAACTAACTAAACATTAACACCTCTACAGTAGCAAATTATTGAGTATTTTTCTTACCTGAAAATCGAATAAAAACGTTATCTAAACCTGTCACCGAATCGTTTGTAATTATTATTATTGAGTTTGTTACTATAGTAGCATACGAACTTAGCATATAAGCGAGGCAAGCTGACTACAAATTAATATTCTGCTTAGTTGTCAAGGCTGTGTTACCATTCTCACAAATCAAAATGAAGCTTGTCTAACCGCACAGATGCTATCTTAGTATAAACTCTGGAAGCCTCAATTAAAACAATTAAAGTTAATTTCCTATCATTAGGCAATAGTTAGTAACAAAATAATGTTAGCGGATACTTCTCGCATGCTATAGAAGGTAGTAAATTAGTTTCTATTCGGTTGAAATACGTTTTCCAGTAAAGTATGTTTATTATTAACAAAATTTGTTTAATGCCATTAAGCAAAACTCACGCAATTAGAAACGGCGAACGGAAGCTATAAACTACAAATTGTACATTTTCATGATTAGTTCTTGGTTGTAGAAATCTATCTTCACTTAAATTCATTCTTAAATGTCAATATCCAACTTTATAATAAGTAAATTCTCATTTAATTCTTATTTATGACCTTTTCTTTTTTACGTTTACGTTCGTTACTTATAACGAGCGTGTTCTCGTCGGTAATGATTTTCTTCTTTTAATTTTATTAATTAATTATTTTTTAAAAAAAATCGTTTAAATATTTTTAACAATTAATTTTGATAAAAATAATATTTTTTAAATCTAATTTTAAGCATAATTTGACTTTAAAAATGATCGTTTCGTGATTTTTTTCTACCTCGTTTCTATCCTATGAATAAACGTTTTATTATGCTTTTAATGAAGGAAATTAATAAATTTGAATTAATTAATTCATTTTAAATAATAATTTAGCATATTTACTTTAATATAATGTTAAAATTTGGCTTCTTAAATATGATTTTAATAACAAAACGGTCGAATTTTATCCCGTTCAAAGCTATTTCTGTAATAGAAAAAAAAAAAATTACAGAAAATTCAGCCATAATAATGATTTGAATTACTTATACACATCAATTTTAAAGGATAATATTTAACATTATTAAAAACCATTACTTTAACCGTTGTAGTAGCTGTTAAACCACTATTACTGGAAGATATCTCAATCAGAATAAAGTAGGAAACTATCCTTCATCTCTTAATATATTAAGAACATATTACTTTGACTCCACGACCTCGATGATTGATAGTAAAATAGATTTATCATCTAAAATAGAATGTAGTTACTCAATCAGTTTTGTTGGCAAAGATGACAGATATCAACAAAAAATGGATCTTGGAACATTATGTGATCTAATGATGCTCCAGCTAGATCCTGTTATTGAATAACTAAAACGTTAGAAGTGGATTTATTCTAATAACTAGCGAGGCAAAAATAATAATAATAATAATAATAACAATATTTGTCACTATTACGTTGTTAAATCCGTCTTCTAAGAAAACTATTTACAGGAATTCAGTTACGTGACTAAAAGAGCATTTTGAGGTTTCTCTATATAACTAAAACACTATCCTCTTAAGGGCCTGTCACGTGACTCGACGACTGCCACGTAAACAACATTTTAGTGAATATTTATATATTTATAACTTAAAATATTCTACCGCAATTTTCTTATTTTTTCGATCGAAAATACGACCTTTTTTCTTTCGTTATAAATTGGAAAAATAGTGGCTTTATAAATCACTAAAAATGTATAAAATTATAAGACAGAAAGGAAAAAAATATAATATATAAAAAAGCAGTCTTACATAATAAATTTATTTTATGCCTTTTTATAGTATTTCTATTGACAAAATCCCTTTTTTTTTTCTTTTTTTGTTTATCACGCGAAACTCTCATTGAAGTGGAAGATACAAATAAAAAGATTTTATAAGGTTTTATGTAAATACAAAAAACTATCCATTTAATACTGTATATATATTTATATTTTACCTGTTATAAACAGAACAAGGTACAGATTGAGCCCTCTGTGTTACAGTTTAGGGTGTCAACAAGTCAAAATTTTTGCCTCTAGACATAATGCTGCTACAAAACAGAAAAATTTTAGTGAATATCTAACTAAATTTTGGATTTGTAAGCGTGTAAAATGGGTTAATTTAATAAAAATTAAGTTTATAGATGCATATTTTTAGTGTATAAATCTGCATAGATACATATATAAACTAGTAAATTATATTTAAACAGATATTTTCTCTATAACATTGTATATTTATATCCTGTATATAATTGTGTTATAAATGGACTATTATTAAGCTTATTTAAAAGACTGAATATCCAAATTTTCGCATTATATTTTATAATAGATATTTTTTAAATTAATAATATTAGATTTTTATGCATTTTTTAACGTTTAAAATTGGAGAATAAATCGAAATAAATACGTGGAATTTTTCGAAACACTTCAATACACCTGTAAACACTTGGTTATATTGTTTGTTGTTTACCAGAAATTATCAAAATACACCATCCACGTGGTCGAATAGCCTCCTCCTGATTGGTAGAAACAGTGGTAGAGACGTCACTAGAAGAGCACGATTTGTCCACTTCCTGTCTAAGCAAACAAGGCTGAAAAAGTCGCAGCTGTACCAACGTCGAACCTAACATTCTACCACTGACATATGACCGATGACCTAAGGTCAGAATCTTTTTTACATGACAGCTGCGACTACGGAATAAAGTGCAACCTCCCCTCTTAGAAGTGAGCTCATCCCGGGAGACAGAGTGGAGTGAAGCAAGGACTCGAACAGACACGTGTCTGGCTTGCTGGATGAGCGACATGGATTTCTGCTGGAGAATCGACAATTGACTGCTGCACATCGCTGCAGGTGTCCCGGTCTATAGACTAACGACCTCCCAGTGGCGATACTTACCTCGAGCCACGTGGTGGGTCCGACATGCTAGCTCTAGGATTAACCGGGATAAGAACAGGACTGAAACCAATGAAACAGAAAATTTGGATGGTGTTGCTGCTAATGTGGGCCAGCACGTCTGTTTTGGCTACGTCGTTAGAGCGTTACAGGAACGAAGAAATTGAAGGTGAGTGTTCTCGTTCTATCCTACCATCCACGATATAGATCACTCGATAACATAAATTGTGCCTCTTGCAAATTTAGTAAGGTGGTATCACAGAAATGCTGCTTTTATCCGTTACCATTTTCATAAACAATTATAGAAACTCAGTACGCTGATGAGGAATGAGGTGCAAATAACATATTACAAACGGTTTAAGCGATAATTAAGCGCATTAGAAAATATTCGCTGTGTGCAATACGTGGGTACTTCAGATTAAACACGTAATGAAATAGACTTTAAATGCCTATGTAACATCTGTGATCACGGACTTTAAGCGTGCTTTTACATCATGTGACAAGATTATGGCCCTTTCAATCAGGATCGACTAGATAAACTTACAAACGGGGATAATTTACTATGACATCCATATAAAATACGAAAGTTTTAGAAGCTGTCGACCTCTTAAAGAACGTTTAGAATTGACAGTATTATATAAATAAGAAATGACGCTTACAAAAATGCCATTTCCTTATGTCAAAACAAAATTAAGAGCTTTTTATATATCTTTTTTAGATCTTAAAATATTTCTCCACAGCTAACAGAGCTAGACAGAAGTAGAGGTGCAATGGAGCACCATACTGTCTGATCGCTCGTCAGGAAACCTTTGAATTGTAACGAAGTTCGATATCTATCTGCTTCAAAAAAAGTAAGAAAGAAAAGATTACAGAAAAATTAAATTTATACTCTCTTCAAATATAAAGCAGAGTTTATGGATTGTCTTCTTATGGGTATTCCTGTAGAAGTCTGGCTAGATCAATTGATTCAAAAGAATACGATAAATTCTGCGAATCTTCGTGTTCCTGCTGGGGTAGCGTGTGAAAACACTTCTCTTAGCTTATATACAGTCCTATATATATATATAATTTTTTCTTCTTCCGTTACTTCCATGTTTGTACCATTAACTGCACGGTGATATCGACCGAGTGAGGCGGTGCAACTCAAGTCCTCACGATTGAAAAATTCTTGCCACCGGTCATATGGGCTGAGGACCTTATAAATATTTATCTCCTGCGAAATTGTTAAATTTGTTTTCTTCGATATTTATTTAAATAATTCACGAAACCCTGAAAACTCGTAATTTCTTTCTTCTTTTTCCCTCCTTCTTCCCTGTCAGAACTATCAAAATTATATTTTTAAAATGTTTAAAATTACGATCAGATTATGAAACTTGTTCTTTAATGCCTTTTTTTTGTCTTGGTATCGTTATTAAACCTTATTTTTGACATTTTAAAGTCTTGAGGAACTAATTCTCGAGACCTTACGAGGCTTTAAAGATGAGAAGAAAAACGGAGGATGCTAGAAATTATCTTGACGATCATTCCGAATTCTCTTGATTTAATGTTCTTTAATATCGTTTATTTTCAGGATTAACAGCTCCTTAATCGTTCAAAATTTTACGCAAAGAGTCGTTTAATCTTAAGTTTAATATTTGCTTTAAAATGCCTAATTTACTACAACCGGTTGGCTATAAATTACATTAAACATGACTGAATTATTACTATAATGATAATGAAAGTTTTGATACCATATGTGATATTATCTAATTGTTCAACTGAATTTAGGACTGTTTTAAATTATTAATTGAGATGTTATTTAAATACTTTTAGTAAAATTATGCTAATTTATGCGCTCATTTACACACAAGAAACCTCTAAAACAAAGACGTCCCTTCCAATATTGAGCATATAAAAGATGAATTAATTAGCTGAAAACACGCGAAAAACACAAAAAAATTTGCTTTGTAAGTATTAAATAATATAAAAATCGTATAAGAAACATTTAATACGTTAAAAATTTACAAAATTTTTATAAAATTTGACGCCTTTTTATGTAAAAGATTAGTATAATTCTAAACTTTCTGTAACTCGAACTTAATTTTTTTTTTTTTTTTAATTCTGCATTCAATTGTTACTGGTGGAAATGGTTTTCAAGTGGTTGAAAAACTCTCGAAAGGAGATTGGTTGAATATGGGGAAGACGGTGAGAAAATTGTTCTCGGATCAGGGATCTTTCTTACGTCTTGACAATAATACAAAAACATCTGGATAAGGGGAGGTCTAGCTTAGATTCGGGGGATGGGGACAACAGATAGCAGTCCTTTAGTATCTGGGAAAGGAATAAATATTATCTACTGATCGGGAGCATGCAACAGGGCACGTTGCTATAGAAACCAGATCTCCCACGTCTGTTCAATTGCATATATAGAAGAGAAAGCACGAAAATGTTGAATCCCTTCAGGTTGACTTCACCGCAAGCCATTCTTGCTTCATTAAAGTTTATTGTGTATATATATATATATATATATATATATATATATATATTTTTTTTTTTTTTTTCACGTGTTAATGTGTATAAATAGAACGAAAATAAATTAGTAGCACGTCTTTTATTCTTAGATTTGTTGCCTATGTGGCTCTATTGTTATCAGATTCTATTGTATAGTTTTTATAGAATTTATTACACAAACACTCCAGTTATTGAAAAGCGTAAAATGCCGATCATACGTTATTTATCTCGATATTTTCATTCCATGAATAGGGTGTATTATGAGAAAGTATTTACAATGTTTCCCCCATTTAACGTTAACAAAACAAGTCTTCCTTATCAAGCGTTTTTGAAGTCAGGTCGAGAACCCCGCTGTCCAAGCCTTAAACAGCCACAAAAAGACATTGAGGTTAGAGTTCTCCACGTCACAGTTGGACAAATAGAGCAGGGAATGATGGAGTACTCCCCTTTTCTATCCACAGTGCAGTTCCCTGGGGGTGCGTGGGGGTGTTTGGGAACATTCTAACCAGAAGAGTGACAGAGATCTGGACTTAAGCACACATTTGTCACTGTAACACTGTCTCCGTTGGCTGGAATTGCGAATAACTTTAAGCATCCCTGTTGACAAAACACTCTTATCTCTGCTCGGTTAAGGTTTGAAAATTGCAGGAATAATTAGGAATACACTGAAATGCATTCAAATGATGAATATTTAATAAGAAATATTATTAATTTTCTTAAGGAAACAGTTAATTTTTAATAAATTTCTGCTGTTTTTATGCTTAAAAACTCATTATTCAAATTTATTTTCCAGTAAATTTAGAGTTCTAATTAATTAAATTAGAAATTGTGATTATATTTTTTTATTCTTTCTGCTTTTTTTCTACATTAATCGTACGAAAATAAGTCCGTAATTTAATTATGTTAATACATTTCTGTGCCTTCTAAAATCCCGTGTTTGAAGTATCATAAACTAAGTTTGATAACCTTATTTAAATATATATAAATTAAGCTATCTTAAGTAAAACGGAGGATTTTAACACGTTAAAATTATTTATACTTTCAAGAAAAAAAACTTAAAAAAAGAAATATTTTTACCACTTACAATTTACAAAAACATTTTAAAATTTTAAAACAGGAAAGAAGGGGGAAGACTTTTTAAATAATTCATATTTCACGTTTAAATAATTCATATTTAACGACGAAAAATAATTCCTTTATATATATATTTATTTATTTTTTTATTTATAAAAGTTAAATAGCATCATCTTTTAACAATTTACATAAAAATGTTATTTATATTTACCATTTTAAGTGTTAAAACGTTTAACAACATCCAGCATCATCATGTTGATCCTTACGCATCTTAAGCATCCTTTTCTACGCCGGTACTGTACTGTACCATAAAATGAATTTTACCATTCGTCCCTTAATTTTCAACAGTTTTCCCATTTACAAAAATACAAAAATAAGACCGAAAAGAGATAATGATTGCTCAGTAATTGGTGTCACAGCTGTTTCTTAGCAAACAGCTGTAAAGAACCGCAAACCTTACCTGAACAACAAAACTTCCTTCCCCCATTGAAAAATAAAAAGAAAGAAATTGCAGCCTTCTTGGTGCAACATTTCAAAGGTCCATTTTATAAGTAATTGCTCTTCTTGATTTTATCTCATCATACGTCATTATGTCTTTACAAAACGCTTTTAATGTCTTCTTATAATGATCGTATGTTTATAACGCTTATATTACGCACAAACAACGTTGGGTTTTTTATCGTATATTTTAAAATTTACGGCTAAAAAGATATTAAATCGTTCATAAAATTGAAGAAAATTCATTTTAGTAATTAATGAAATAAAAATTTAAGTGATTTACTTCTTTTTTTTTAAAGATAAATGTCGTCTTATAATGCTTACGCACCTACAGTGTTAGATATTTTAATTTATATCATAAAATATACAGTTAAAAGTGTATTAGTTCTTTTACAAAATTGAATAAAAATCATTTTAAAAATTAATTGAAAAAAAAACATTATAGAAATCGCATAAATTTTATAAGTTAAAATTTAAAGAGAATTCACCACATTTGGAATATTCAATGATGGTATTCTTATATTAATCATATAACGTTACTTTCTTTAAGTTATATCTTAAAATTTAAAGCTAGAAATACACTAAATCTTACAAAAAGTTGAAGAAAAGTAATTTTAAGAATTAATAAAAAATAATATAAACAATTTCTTTCAGGTTTTTAAGTTAAAATTTAAAGACAAAGTTGTCATTTTTGAAGTATTCGAGTGTTTGTAACGCTTAAAACTGCACAATTTTTACATTTTATATCGTAAAATTTACGATTAAAACTGCATTAAATTTTTTATAAAATGTAAGAAAAGCAATTACAGTAATTAGAAAAAAAATTTAAATAGTTTCTTTCTTGTTTATAAGTTAAAATTTAAAGATAAATCCACCACATTTAAAATATTTAATAGCGTGATACGAAAGTTAAATAGTTTCTCAGGCACTTTTAATAATTAATTTGGCAAAACTTTGAGCGAAATTATTAAATAAAATTACCTTAGATGATATATTTATTGAGAAAACTCTTGGCTATAAAAATAAGTAAGAAGCAAATCACGTAAGCTACTTACTAACTTAGAAAAACACGTTCTTTCCAGTTCAGGTAGTAAATAAACTTAATAATTTATCTAAAATTTCTCGAATTATCTCCATTGTTTCTATCCAAACTACATAAAAACTCAATAAGTATTCGACTGAACACCGAAATTCGGCATTAATTACTACTGAACGTTGCCATTTCAGCGTTAAAGGCGATGTTCACGCAATTGGAAGAGAAGAAAAACAATATTAAATAATAAATGAATAGAATAAAATCTTGTAAGAACCATTTCTAAATTAAATTATTCGAAAATAGATTTTATTTTTAAGTCAGAACGTCTATAAAAGCCAAAAGATTTCGCACAGGATGTAACGTATAGATCAATTAATCTTTACTACCAAATGGTGAAGTGCACCCCATTTCAACGCGTGTAAATCTAACTTAGTAAAGTAACTTCTCTTAAGTTTTCTATCTAAAACAAAATAAATAGTAAACGAAAAATATAGCCTATATATAGGCTTATATCTTTACTAGATTTAACCATTTTATTTGGTGGGAAATACAGTTTTATATAGTTTTAAAGCGTATACATTCTATTAAGTTAGGTATAAGTCACTTTAATGTTTCTACAGGTGGCTAATTTCGAACAATTTCATTCCACACCTATCACCCCCATGTGTCACATCTGTCCTTTTATAAAGACTGTTTTGTCTGACACTTCCATACTTAGTTCCCAAGTCAGTTATAAAGGTTTGTTACGAAGATAGCATCCACTAACATAATCTACCAAGGGAACCAGTTTAATCTTATGTAATAAAATAGTTTCTAGATTATTAACTCTTTAAATTTTCTCGATTTTATATTGTCTAGATAATATCGATAGAGGTAGGGCTGATAAACTGCACGTGCTATTTAAACTATTCATATTACTATAGCAGCACTGTGGATCGATAAAGATGTAAGAGACGGACAAATCGTGCTATATCAACTTACATACAGATAGAATTACTGTCACTTAATATTAAGAAAACAGCAATAACTGTTAAATAAATCGCTTTCTGTAAGCGTATATATTTGATATAACAATTAGCATTACTATTAATTGTTTACAGTTAATGATTAAGCATTAAATTTAATCGATAGACGCCTTGTAAACTTGATACAAATTATTTAAACGTTCATAAATTAATCGTAATTTACAATAAAGTATTATAATTACCTATAAATAACATATCCGAGTTATTCTTATACGTGTATACAAGATTATTTTCTCGGCTTTTTTTTCACTAATTAGAGCTGTTTTGCTGAGAAAACTAAGATTTAATATTAAAGCAGCGTACAAATTACGTTTACGGTAAGAAATACTTTAAAACGAATTCATTATTCAAGCATTTTAATTGTTATTTAAGGTCTAAATACCAAAATGTATGAACTAAATTGTAAACAAGCGAGCTATGTTTGATCTTCTTACTATATATTTATACTGCTTAGAGTAATAATTAAATACAAAATAATAAAAAATCTTAATTTTAATTCGCTAATTAAGAAACAAAACAGCTTTAAAAAGTACAAAAAATAGCATTTATTCAGTTTTTTTATACACGTATACTAGCATATTTTCGTGTTTTGCTATAGACCAGAGCTTCAAATAATATTATTTTCGATGTAAAAATTAAGATTAATACTAAAGCAGCATACAAATTACGTTTACATTAATAAATATTTTAAAAATAATTAAACATACGCTCATTTTAATCAATTACTTAACGTTTAAAAGCCAAAATATACAAGCAACACTACAGAGAAATAAGCCACATTTAATCTTCTTCACCACGCATTTATGCAGTTTAAAATAATAATAATTAGGCATAAAACATAAATAATGTAAGAAACTTCAGAAATTTGAAGAAAAAATTCAAAAAAATAGGTTTTTTTGTGAAGAAAATTTGCAGCTCAACGCAATAATTTGTAGTCAACTTACACAAAAGACAAGATGGAGAGCGTAGATGTGATATTATATATCTCTGTCAACAAAACGAAAATGACCATCACGTTGCTGATAATAAATCGTCTTTCCTGATGAGAGGAAATGTTTGTATTGCAAGCCAATCAATCAAAGAATATACCCAATAAGTCAACACTTTAATGATATCGGTTAAAGAAGAGAAGGGAGAAACTTAATTCCTCTGAGTAAGCTATTGTTAGAAAGATATACAAAAATCTCATTCGATAATAATAATTTAATTAGAAAAAAAATTGATTTTTAGAGATGCCGAAGTATAATTTAATTTATAAATTATCCAAAAACGTTTAAATTTTCGGTAGTTTTTATTTATTTTTTAAACAAAAACTCTCAACTGTTAACATGATTCTTTGATAAGATGCAACAATAGCCGAACGTTCTCTCGATCTTTCTAACCCTCTTTCTCCTGTTATAATTAATTTAATAATGAATTTTTTAAAGATATTACATTGTATGCTGCTACCTAATTAAAAATCCTAGTAATTTTAATGCACTGAACTTCTTTGCTTCTATATATACACATTGTGCAATTTCACTCCACTCAACTCTTAATCATTCCAAAGCTGTTTTATCCTGTAAATAAATTAAATTCCGCTGATAGAATTTTACTTAATTGTTTTTAAATTAACAGCTCATTTATTTTTAATTTTTTTAAAGCTGTGATTTATTTATTTTCCCATGTTTTATCCGCGTGTTCCGCTTCCGGATCGTGTGTAGAACAGTTGAAGATATTAAATCGTTTCGCAGATTTTTACGGTTTGCCTTGTGTGTTTATGATAATTTAATAATTTAAAGATTATCTTCCGCCGGAGCGTTTAGTTTTAACGATGTTGATTGCTTAAGGTGTGAAATTTCTGATGAGTATGAAAGTTGAACAGCGTGAAATTCAACTTGAAGTTAACAACCAAAGATTAGACAAGCGTGAAATCGTATTAGCTTTCTGTCAATGCCAGCATCACAGATGGAAAGAAACCATTTTAGGTTTTAATGAAAATTATGAAACGAATTCGTTATTTTTCGTGTAAAGATAAGCGAATATTCCATTATATTTTATCGTATGAATCGATTAAATAAGTCGAATTTCTTCGTCTTCAAGCGCTAAATGATCAAGCTTCATACGCTGTACACGTTATTAATTCGATGTTTTACGTTATTATTTAAATAAAAGAGAAATTTGCGCTTATTAATTTAAAAATATTAGTACAAAATTGTTGAGAATATAAATTTCTACCACTGATACACTGAGATAAATGCACCCCTAATACAAACTCATATCTTAAATTTATATTATTAATTCATTTTTTATGTTGTATTTTAATATAAATTCTTTAAATAGAAGCGAAATTCTCACTAATTACATCGAAAATATTAGTAAAAAAAATGATAATAATATAAATTTATACCATTGATTTTCCATTATCTTCATACAAACTTAAATGTAATCATTTCTCCTTTCTTGACTTCAGCTTACAACCTTCGAAACAATCTTTAAATATAAATTTATCCTGCATTATTCATGTATAAATTCTTATCAATGTTTCAATCATTCAAATGCATTGTTTTTAATGTTTTTAAGAAGATTTTTTAAAGTAAATATCGAATTTTTTTATACAAAAAAAAAGCGGAAAAATAAGTGTTTCCTCTTATCATCATAAAAGCTAAAGAAGTCACGAATCTTGTTTTTTTAAATTACTTTGACACAAAAAATATATGTATATGTTTATTGAAAAGGATAATATATACAAATCCATAGTAAGAAGCCATTTGGCTACTTTACGTGTTCCTTTTCATCTTATAAAATTAAAATACGAGACATTTATGCTTTTATTTTAATAGAAAAAACACGATGTATGCCTCATAAATTTAACTACTTTTGCTATTTTTTTCCCTAAAGTTTGCACTTTTTTAAATTGAATTTTTACTTGGAAAAATTCATTTTTAGCAAATAAGATTTTATGGGAAAAATTAATTATCAAACGTAAATTTAACTACTTTTTTTCCCTCTTCCTATAAAGAGAAAGGAAAAAAAAATCTATCTACTTTAAGATAGATTTTTAAGAATGTTTACTTGTATTTCTTGTTTGGTAAAGTAAAAATAGCCATCAATTGCTCAATCCATATAGACAGTAATGAACTTCACCTGTCATTTCACAATGGTTTAAAAGTAGAAGGAAACACCCCCATGGATTCGGTAGGAAGACCATTAAAAAAACCACACAAAAATATACTTTTTTAACATTAAAAAGAGTAGTATTACTTCTCTTTCGTGCCGCAAAATTACACTGACTTCAACTGTAAGCACTGACGATTATCAATTATTCAACTTTCTACTAATGACTAGATTTGTGTCTCAAAGTTTTGACAGTGACAGTTTCTTTTCTACTTTATAATTTATAATAATAAAAAATAATATAACTGTAAAATTTATTTAAAGCAATATTCAACATATTCCTTAACTTAATAGCACGACAAGTAAATGAAATTGCCTTTAAAAAAATAATAATAAATAAAGGGGGAAAAAAAGAGGAGAGAAAGGAGGGAGGAGAGAGAGTGAGCATCTTCTACTTCCCATGTTCCAGGTAAATATTTTTTAAAAGAGCAACGAATAAACAAACTGCAAAGAATCTTATAGATGCCAAAACCAGTTAAAGAAAAGACGTGGGAAGAGTGCAGATGTGTTGCTTGCTCCACTCCACTTCGACATATGTCCTGCTGAATTAGATAATGGTATTACAATTTTCGTACTGGCTCTTCCTCGCTTCTAGCACAATTAATTTACAAGATCGTCTTAGAGTGTCGGATTTGGAATGGGAGATGGGTGGGCTGAGAATTCCTACTACTACAACCCTCAGCGGGGAGTGTCGAGTCCTTTCTACTGATGGGGTGGGAGATGTAAAACCAACATTTGTTGATGGAGGGTTGGACACTACTTCACTAGCTGATGGCTGAGTATTTTTTAATTGTGTTACTTTTAAACTTCAATCTTTATTTATTTTTCGCGTTAAACTGTTTAATTTTATATAAAATACTGCATGCGTTAAATTTAGCAAAATTTATTAACAATTTTACTTCTTTTCTAGCGAGTATAAAGTTAAAATAAGGGTGATCTTTTATTAAATTATTAATTGTTGGCTTGTTAAGAGGTGGAATAATGGATAATGTCGATTTACGAAAGGTTGTACGTCGATGTATGGAGGTTCTAGGATGTCATTCGACTGAACATAATCCTAAAGCTCAGGAATCTTGATCTAACAATCGTCAGCCTTAATCCTGATCATTATAGCCAGGAAACGTAGTAGAGGGGGGTCTTGTTTTACACCTATTTAGACCAGATAGAATTAATGCCCGAAATCCGGTTATCAATTCGATAATTACTATTCAATCTAGATCAGACAATTGTTGCTTCGGGTCGAGAAAGGAAATCGTATAGTCAATCGATTCAATAGATTCAGGAATGTCCGGAAATGATTAAAGAATAAAAACGAACTGTCCTCCTCTTTTCTGAACCGAAGAAAAATTAATAGCCGTGACCAATAAGCGATTTATTTATTATATTAAAGTCCTTACGGACGTTGAACATCCTCGAAAAGTAACTTATCTGAAAATTTATTGAGGAAATTCTGTAAGAAAAAAGGATAAACATCGTATAAAAAGCGACAAAACATGTTAACCTCTGAACCGTTTCTCATATAAACAACAAACTAAGAAGACATTTTATGTGCTGTTTGATTAATGTCTTACGTTTAATATATAATAAATAATTTAAAGGAAGAATGCATTATTAAATAAATGATTAATTTAGATCGCTGTCCTGTAGATTGTTCTGCCTTTTATTGTATCAATTTCTTTATTCTGTGGATATCTACAAGAGCCAAGATGATTCTTGGTACAAGAGAAATTCGAAACTTCCATAGAAATTCAACTGCTTATCTACAAAGAACATAACTTTGACAAAAACCAGAACACATCCATTCTCAACGTAAACTTTTACCTAATGATAAAATTCTTTCAATCGAATAAAACGCTTCCTCCTTTTTTTAAATAAAAGTTTAATAAGATTTTGATGCATTTGAATAATTTTATTCTAGTAAAATTATTATCTAAATATCACGAATATGTTACATCTTCTCGGTTTGAAGAATATAATGAGGAAAATCATTAAAAATAATGATTTCCCCTTTGCAAATCTCTACTTAAGCAAGACATCTCTTTAAACTCGGTATTTAACAAACAAGCGCTTAACATTTTTGAGATAATTGCTTAATAAATCCACATAAATAATGCATACATTTTTCTTCAGCTTTGAATTTATATCAGCTTCTTATTCACACTATTTTCTTCTTTACTCGCATCACTTACTCCGGAAGTGTAACAACAAACAAACAAACTGTACTTAAGCACTCTGCAAACATCATGTGAAAATAATTAGAATTATTTTTATTTATTTTTCTTCTAGAAAAATATATATTTACCTTCAAATCTCATTGAAATTTTATCTTATTGTATCGCTACTTTATCACAGATCACGCAAATATCTTTATACTTAGGTGACTTAGGAGAGTAAATAAATGCTCTTCTAGTTAGAAATTTTGAAAGAATACGCAATTATAATTAATCAAATAATAGATAATCATCGTCAAATCGTCTCGATGCAGTTCATTTTGTGAAATTATAGATGGGGACTGATAATTTTCTACCGGATGGCGTTATTATTCAAACTGCATATCTCCTACATATCCAACTGTATACAATAACAGATTCATAATTCACTGAGTCAGTGGTTGAAACATGAGCACTTCTCTAAATATATCGTTCTAAGAATAAAAAAAAAGAAGGAATAGTGATTTATGGCTGACGTACTGCTTATATTCTATACAGACATCCAACACTCGCCCCAACCAGCTGAAAGATCCGATAACCCAGATTAATGGCATAACTAGCTAAATACTTAGAATTATGCAGGATTTAGCATACAATAATATAAGTTTTTAATTAGAAAATATAGTTATAGTTACTTAATTTTTCTACTAGAAACAAGAAATCCTATCATCTAGTCTATATATATCTGATAGAAGAAGAAGAAGAAGTAAAAGAAAAAGATTGAGTATCGCTTCAGATCAACGACACGCAACTGAAAGATTACCAACTAATCATTGAGTTTGTATGTGAGAAAATTCAGGGGAAAAAAAGGGTTTAGTTTGGTTGTGGAGATTGTGTTCTGTTTTCTTAAATTCCCTACTTTATCAGTAAAGATATTTTAATAGGAGGATCAATCTAAATTGCTTTATCTTACTCGGGGTTGCAAAAGATTTGATCCGCTAAAGTAGTTTCATGCGGAGTTATTTTACTTTCGGTTGGCTTACTGCTTTACGAGTGAAAAAAATAAAATTAAAAAAACCGTAATAGTAATTATAATGCCCTTTTTTCTTTTTCTTTCGAAGATTCTTTGCAAGAATTGGCTACAGTGCATTAAGCGTGACGCTTTGCCGGGTGATTCTGTGGTATTTTCTTAAGGATTTGAAATTGAAAGTAGTTTAGTTTGGGCTATTCCTCGTGCAGAATAAAAAAAAAGGTGTTATAATACTTAAATAATTCGGGTGTTTAGGAGGTATTTATCTTCGAAAATTTATATTAAAAAATAAAAAATATTAAAGAGTGTTTTTGGGAAATCATCTCTTCTCTTTATGGCTTTACTTATTGTAATTTAAAATTAAAAAAAAAACTTTATTTAACATTAGCTTTATTCCTTAAAGATTTAAAAATATAATTTATTTTTTTAATATATTATTAAAATTTGGGAAAATACCTTCCTTTTAAGTAGCAACAATTAAGCTTTTATATATATAAATAGGCTAATTATAAACATTAATATAATATATATAAAGTGAAAATCCATAGACTGCGATAAAGTTTTATAGATATTAGAAGACTTTTATAAAATAATATTACATATATACGTATTTCGTACAGTTATAAACAATATTAGAGACAGAATGTCTCACAATGGTATCAACAAGAGAGGTGGTATCAACAGACCTAAGAGGTGAAATGGTGCCTATACCAGTCACCACGTGCAGTCTTGCTCTTCCAAAGCCATAAAAATATACGAACAAAATCAATAAAATAAATAAAAACGAATATTTCACCACTTATCAAAAGAAATGTCACTTTTTGTCATATTTATATAAAAGACTAAATTTGGGGCCCCTCCGTGTCTGCAGTACGAGCCAAATGGTCCTGCTGTCTCCCCTCTATCTGGACTAGAGTCAAAATTTGTAAAATATAAAAAGTAATAAAAGTAATGTTTCTATAATAATCCAAAGAAAGTAAAACTTTCAGCATATTTATAAAAACTTTTTATTAAGCAAGAATAAATTTTTATTACTGAATAAAACCCAATGACCAAACAAATAGTTCTCTCTTGATTTAGAATAATATTTTCAGATATTATATTATTGTATTGTATTATATCAAAGCGCAAAGTGCCATATAGAAGTAGCAAATATATTTTTTAGACTTTATAAGAAAAAAAATTGATTTTTAACTCATTGCAATAAGTTGAGTAACGACGTATTGAAACTTAAGCTAAACAAAACGTCACTTAGGAACTCGTACTTTTAGATTTATTATCCCTTATATGATATAAGGGATCCCTTATATGATATAATAATAGAGCCCTAATGATAATTTGATACAAGGTTATGTATTCTGCGCTGTATAAATCTTGTATATATACTGTATGTAGTCTATACAATCAAACCGCTGAATAACCGCCGCCCTCAAAGTCATACAGCGTAGCCCATAAATCGATTAATCCCAAAAAACGCGATATAACGCTGTAAATTGTTTATTAAACACGGAGGAGCCCATTTAAAACAGTGCCTTTTTTTAAAAAGCGTATTAATTAATAGAAAGTACTTTTGGTCCACACTGTATTTAAAATGAAAAAAATATCCTATCAACAACATGCGTAACTTGTTTGGTACTCCGTTAATAAAGCCCAGTAAAAAAGAAATTAATTTAAGTTTGGTTTCATAATTCAAAAATCAGAAAAGATTGGAGGCAAACAAGTACTTATCCTAATTAAAGTCGCAGATTTCCCATAACGCACATATAATTTGCAAACATTGATTTTTACAATTAAATTTTGCATAAGTAAAGCCACCTGTAACAAGATTTACTTAAATGAAGCTATTTTTATTCCGTAATTAAGTTTAGAAGTTTCACTTTCGACATTTTCCAACAGATATTGGATTTTTATAGAAATAGCAGACATTGAAGAAGACATAAAATTTTATAGCACCAGTATCGTACGAAAGAATAACAAAATGACACTTCAGCACGTAAACTTAGCTTATATCGAGTCAAATATATGGATTTTTCCACGAATTTATTTTATCATAAATAGCGTGATATAAAATTCAACTAGTGATATGAATACATTTTCACGAGCAGATGCTCGATACTCAATCGTATTTATTTATTTATTTAGTTTATTTGAAAATAAATTGAACGAAATTAAGAATTTTTTCCTTGTATTTTAAGAATTTTACGAAGAATTTTAGAAATCCTATAGTTTAAAATGGGAAAAATTGATTAGCCAACTTTAAAACGATCCTGCCATCTGGCGTGCGAATTTAACATTACGCTTGCTTTATCGAATTTTCCACTTGGCTTGTACGATATACCCCGTTTATTGTTTAAAAAATCTGCTTTAATACTCTATCTCTTTGATGGATGGTGTGGTGAGGCTCAGAGATTAATAATTGACTTCTACTCACTCACGCAGATATAATAATTTTTTTTCTTTTTTAAATACTTGAATTGATCTTTGTGAAAAAGAACCTTCTTTGTATCCTTTATATACTCGGAAGTTCCAATCATATGGAGATGGATCACGTGAAAGAACGTCTTCCATCTTAACAGGATTACCATTTCACGTAAGTTTTCAATAGAAAAGCTTTAGTTACAACAAAATATGACATGACATCTTTCTTTTTTTCTTTCATTCTCCTTTCTTTTGTAAAACTTGACTTTCAAATGTCGGTAACAAATTTATGACTTAGTCGAAATTTGTCTGTAGAAAATGACACAGAGTTAGATAGAAGCCCACAGAGTGGATCATAAATCTGACTTGTACGTTTCTTTTTCCCTACTTTTTCCTTTTCCACCGTGTCCTCGAGGGAAAGTATGTCGAAATAATATAATGGGGTCGAGATAAGAATTCTGTCAGAAACACGCACATCGTCTAACACTCTTGGGAATAACTTGGTCTCTGTTATTTTTAGGGAGTTAAGAGACAATTATAGAAAAACAACTCATAAACAACTCCATTTTGTCGGGAACAGTTTAGCAATTAGTTTCTATTTATTCTTCGAAAACTTAGGTTATACTTTTCGCTCCAGCAGAACACGCAAACACACGCGCTCTCTACGAAGTTTCCCCCCGAAAAAGTTATAATATTCCAAAAATAAATATACAGAACTCGTAAACTAGACTTATAAATCATTAAAAAAAACAAGTTTCTTTCTATAAAAAACCATAAGAGGTCTTTATAGATCCGTGTTTACCATAAATACGTTAAATCGGAAGTTTCGGTCATAGCAACTGCCATAATTTATGTTGCTACATGTAATATATCCATTATTAAACTACGTTTATCATTTGTATATATATATATACACAAATATGTAACGCTGGCGTAACGTTAATCATTCTCGGAATTATAATTAATAAATAGCTTATAATTTACGAGCGAATAAAATTTTATATGACGATTCTAGCGCTGATAAAGATTAAAAAATTGTTCATTCGCTTCGAAAATATTTCATTATATAATTATTAATTAATATTTTTTTTTCTTATATGTATATATATATATTAGAAACCGAGCATTTAAGTCATTAATTTAAAACTTATATAAAATTCAAATGAAAATTAGCCAAGCCGAGAGGAAGTTTGTCACGACAACATTCGCTATTCCTTATTGCAAATCTGTTCACTAATTAAACGTTAGAAAACTAATGACTCCGTACGATTACAGAAATGGTAATATCTTTAAATATTAACCAGTTCGAATATCACGAACTTGTGGTAATGACTTCACGAAAGGTTCGTCAGGAATTAAATGGTTTTCGTGAGACTAAGTTTGATGTTTTATTTTTCTTTTTAAAAAGGTAAATTATTCTCGTGAGAGAGATTATTGCTCTCTTCTAATTGATACTTATAGTCAACGTTTTATCGATTTAGAATTTGTAAAATTCTTTTAAATTAAACCTTGATAAATGCTTAAACTTTATAAATTTTATTACCTTTAATTGGTAGTGTTTTGTGGTATGTAGAGTCTATCGAACAGTGTATAAATTTCTAAGGTATTTTCATAAATTGATATATACGAGAGTATAATATATATATATATTATTCGCAGTTTTAGATAGATGCATACGATTAATTGATTTCTGTGCCTATGCTAGCGTGTTTATACATATAGAAGAACCCAAAAGTTAGTTAATCGAGATTTATTACCTTTATTCCAGGTACACTCGCGAATGTGAATCGTATAATGTGCTTAGAATAGCGTGTTTTCCTTTTACAAAATTTAATAAGTACGTTTTTAATCATGTTTCCAAGTATTTATAAATAAAGAAATTTAGATTTTACAGTAATTAAATACAGGATGGGCCAAAATTCAGTTATTAAATATAAGGCAATAAGATTTTTATATATTTTATTTAATTTTATTATCAGAATTTTATTTTAAAAATAATAAATTAAGAAAATAAAATGTTGTTGTTTATAAAAAATTCAACGCTACTCGTTTCTGTTTGACGTCATTTTCGTTTTCGCTTTAATTAATAAAATAAAATATATAAAGAGCCAACATTAAATGTAGTCATTCAACTCATAAAAGTGCCTGTTTTTTATATTTTAAAGAGTTTTTCTAGGGAAATAAAACGTGCTTGAGAGTTTAATAGAAAGATTTACTTTGATCAAAATCGTTTTCTCTGAAGGCATTTTGACAAAATCGAATCTCGTTCTACGGTTCAGATTAGACATGTTCAAACTATTAATTAATTGTGGACACAAAGGACGAAAGGCTCCCATCTGGACGCATTACATGTTCACTAACTACAGATCATTATCACGACTATGATAATATTGTTGTTATTAATTATCGAGAGATGCAACACTGGATGAATCGATATCTAAGGCGATTTGGCGTGCTTTTTTCCCACCGTTGAATGTTGGAATTACAAATTAAATTTGATTAAAATAAATGTTTTTAATATTTAGAATAATTGCTTAAACAGTGTTAAATAACACATTACAAATTATAAATGAGTTTTTATTTGCTGATTTATAATTCAAGCAATTATTTTATACATTTTTAACATTCAAAATAGCTTAATTTTTATAATTTAATATTATTTTTGTGATAATATTCGAGTTTATAAGAATATTTGCACTGTACTGTACATCTGGAGCAATTACTTAATTGGAAACGATGTTGTCTATTAAGAAGTTTAGTGACATTTTAAACGATCTTTTTATATAATTTTAACATTAAAATAATTATATTTTTGTAATAATATCAAATTTAAAACAATATTTTTGTACTTATAACAATTATTTAATATACAAACACTATTAAATCACTAGCATCTATTGGCATTTTATAACAGCAAAACACAAAAAAATAATAATAATTTTTCAACGATTTTACATTATTTTAATGATAACATCGATTAGTTTTATAAAAATCTATTTAAAAATCACGAAGGAAAAAAAATTCAACGTTCTAAATCAAAATTTTCGACTGCCTTCAAGAAAAGTCCAATAAAAAGAATTAATAAGTTGCAGTACTGCATAATTATTAGAAGATTTAAAATTCTAAATAAAAGTTAACCACAAGTCTCTTTCTCTCAAGAAATCATTGGTAGAGTGCGGTTTTTACATTTTTTTCTTACGAGTGCCATTAATTATAAAGAGCAACTTCCTATTGTTTAAATATCATTTTCATGGGATTAGATAGAAGTCCATTAATGTCTTCGTGGCGCACAATCGAAGTCAATACCATTATTCATGTCTTGAGAGCAAATTCCTACGAAGAGATTAGACCACTTGAAGCACTTGGCCAGGTTAAAAGCAAAGAGTACGCGCTGAAAGATAAATGGCTAGCCCGTACATTCATTCCCTAAAGGTAGAGATGATGTGATAGATGGTGCACCGTTGTAACCTTATTTTCGGTAGCATTACTGAATATTGTCAGCAATTAAATGCTGTCCTGTACGTCGCTTCCTCTTATTAACAGTTAGACGAGGAGAAAGCAGTCTTATTAATTGCCAGCAGTGATTGCTAAAGGCTAATGGCACGGTTGATGCACTCTTAGACGTGATTTCATACAATATCTTCATTTAAGCGGTTTATTAAATAAAGAAAAAAGTATTCAAAATTTTAACTATTTTTTTAACCTTATTTCAATAGACTTTTCCATTTTTACCCTTAAGAAATGAATTAAAATCATTATAGGACTAGTTCTGTATACAAGAAAGAGATACGCTTATTCATTTTTTTCCTGTATCTTTATTTATTAAGCAGTTTAATAAATATTTAAAATTCAAGTTTTTTTTTAAACGACTGCTTAGTAAAATTTTCTATTTTTACTCGAGGAATGGATTAAAATTATTGTAGAAATTTATTATAAATAGAAATGTTATATGCAGATGAGGATTGTAGATTCTTCTATCTTCAATTATGAAGTAGGGATTAAAATTCAACATTTTAAAATCTTATTTTAATAAAAATTTATATATTTATGTTATATACAAGAAGAAAAAAAGAAGATTATTCGCTTTCCTGTGTATTTTTATTTATCAAGCTGTGTATTAAATCAAGAAAAAAAATATTTAAAATCCAAGATCTTTTGATATTATATTCGATTTTTACTCCTTGAAAAGCGTTAAAATATTTACAGAAGTTTCCTGTAAATAATAATAATAATAATAATATATTTTTACGTTATGTACAAGAGAAGAGAATGAGAAGATTATGTGCGGAGTATTTATTAAATTTGACACCAGTTAAGGTTCCTTTGATAATTTAAGATGGGTAACTCATTTCGGAAAGTGTAGAAATAAAGAATAATAAAGAAAAAAAAGGCAAAAAGATTAATAGTGGAGCGAAGAAAGAATCAGAGGAAAGGGAAAGGAAAACCAGATGGCAAAGAACATGACGAAAAGAAGAAAAAAATGGGGCTAGAAAGTAATAGAAAGAAATAAAGAAATTTAATGTGGTTGTCACTTTTCGCTTTTACCTATTTTCTCTTCTTTAATAAAAGTTATGAAGATTCTCTTTAATGTTATTTTTATAAGTACAACAGTAAAAGAATGCATTTTCTATTTTCTTCCTCTCTCTACAATGTTTAATAAAGTAAAAGAAAAGTTGTACAAGAAACATGAGTGCATTTAAAAGAAACATTCGCTTCAATTCTTAACGGTATTAAAAATTCAAGAAAGTCAGAAATATCGATAAACTATAGCGCACGACTATAGGTTCAAGCTGTGATATGTTAACGCTATGGCAATACGTAATTGTGCATTGACACAGAGTTAATATACGAAGACTACATGCACAGTAATTATAGTAATTAAAGACTTTAAATTACTGCTATGATTCTTTTTAATATTTTATATTAAAAATTTAGCTTATTTTTTATAATTCTTTTTATATTAATAGTAAGTAAAATCGATGCGAAATATCGAGTTGTATGCATCATTATGCATTGACATAGCGTTAAGTATATGCACAAAATCGTAATAATTAAAGGATATACAAGTGCTACAATTATCTTTAATAATTTATAATTAAAATTTAATGTATTCTCTCAATTTTTTTTTGTGTTACTAATAAGAAAAATCGATAAGGAATATCGAGTCGTATACATAACTGTGCATTGACACAGACTACATTCTCTATAATTATGGAGCATGTAAATTAATGTTATAATTATTTTTAACGTTTTATATTAAAAATGTAACGTATTTTTTTATTTTCTAAATTATTAACAGAAAAAAACCATGGAAAATATCGAGTTTTATGCATAATTGAGCACTGACATAGCTTTAATACACGAAGGTACACGCACAATAATAGTAATAATTAAAGAAAAGAAATAATAATAATAATTAAAGAATAATTAAAGAAATACAAGTGGGGTAGTTAATTTTAACGTTTTATATTGAAGGTTTAACATGGTCATTTTATTTTATTTTTGCTATTAATAAGAAAAAGTGATGAAGAATATTGGGTTGTGTGATATCTATAAGTCGAGCGACCAGATGATCTACAGAAACAAATGAGTTTCGTTCTAGAATTTCCATCAGTGGTTCGATAAGTCTTCGTGCAATATATCTTGCAGAGTGATGGAGATCGGTTTTACCTTCCATAGATCAATAGATAACTTACCTACCGCAACAATAATTATTTATAAACTTTTATGAATTCTTCAGTGTTGTACTTCAGTCTATCGAAACTATTAAGCGATTGATTCACGTTTCGTATATATTTTTTATTATTATAAATTTCTTACATGTAAATTATTCTTATTTCAAAAATAAAATAAACTAGAATTCGATTAAGTCTTGAACTTAGTAAGAGAGTGCAGTACAACTACGTAATTTTCTATCGTATGCAAATATGGAGCACTCATCGAATAGATGTATTATGTATATTACTGAGTGCAGTTAATAATTGATTATGTTTAATAATTATAAACTTTGGTCCCGTTTCGTAATATAAATTAAGAAATTTAACAATTTCTGTACATTTTAATCAATTTTTCTAACGTTTAAGCTGAGGAACTATTTCTTTTTTCTTGATATTTTTTTGACTTTAACTAGATTTTCTAGTTGATTTAAACATTTTCTTGTAAGTGAATTGAAGCATATCAAGAAAAAAATATATTACATTATTAAAAATAAAGAAATTTAATCAAGTTTTAATAGTTTTTCTAACAATTTACTTAAGAAATTTGATATATTTTCTCGCATAGTTTCTAGTGGACTTAAACTATATTTCTTTACGAGTGAACTTTCCCTGTGGTTGAAACATGTCGAAATCAAACTATTGTATAATTATAAGCAAAGAAATTTAACAATTTCTATATATTTCAATCATTTTCCAACATGTTTTTCTTTGATATTCTCCCGATATTCTTGTAAATGAACCCGCTGTAAATGATTTGAAACATGTGTCAGTATCGAAATATTGCAGTTTATCATAAAGTGGAATGAGTAAATGCCCGGTTGGAGGTCAAAAATGTGTTTATTTTTCTTGAAAGGAGTGACATGGCGATTCAATCTACCAGATACCATCTGGAACCATTTTAGTGTCGTGTCAAAAATTCATCAACACAAGTTGTATATTAATTACGACACGATCCCATGCAGATGGTTTGTGTCTCTCTCTGTGCTACATGTCTTCGCTTTTGATTACCAGAATTGATTAAGATGTGTTTATTTAGATATTCCCCCATCTTTGGAGGATGATTTCTAAATATTTACATTAAAAAATAAATAATTTCGCATGTATTCTATATCAAATTCTTCATTTGAATATAAATTAAAAGTTCATTACAGTTTAATGTTCCTCTTTTTTTTAAATATATATATATTCTTTCACGTATTATCAATTATTAAAAGCTAATTTTTATTCGTTAAAAAATAAGGTTATTGTATTAAATATATTTTAAAAATTTGAATACATTTTCTTATAATATAACTATTTTCGTATTTTCGTCATTTTGGGTGACGACAATTACACATCTTATTTAAATAATTGATCATTACCGTTTTCCCTCCAATTTTGTAGAAGAAAAACACTTTTACGATTCACAATTGACACTTGTATCCACAACACATGGTTAACCTCCCTTATAAAAAGCATATTTATCTCGCTACCTCTTTTATCATATTCACAGATTATAAACCGTTTTTAATTTATTAAAAATAACATTATAATATATCAATAGAATATATTTTAGATATAGAAAGTTTAGAATCAACTTCGCTAGGAAAAAATTGTTTATTTATATTTACGCAATTTCCGCTTGATAAAAACAGGCAAAAGTATTTTAAAAATTTGATTATATTTTTATATAAAATGTTATTTTAGACACATATTTTTCTTTTAATAATAATAAAAACACAGAGAAAGAAAAATGTATCGCTTTAAATTAACTTTCTAACTTCGCTCTCCAGTTATTTGCTATATATTTTTATTTATTTTTCTTAACTTCTCGAGAATCTAAAGCTAAAAATTTATTTAATATAAAAGCGAATATGTTAATAATTCTGCAAGGAAAACATCGGAAGAATTCATAAATTCGATTTTTTTTTATTAAAAAAATAAACTTTATCTTCTTATATAAAAAAAAAAAATTAATTAAAAATTATCACAACAACCATCAGAAAATTTCGCAATTTAAATGATAACAGTGCAATCTTTTATATTAAATAACTAAATATAAAAGTGTTTGACCTTTAGATAAATATAACTAACGATTAAATTAAAAAAAAAAAATATGCATTAAATCTTATATTTTTCTTTGCTATAAACATAAGAATATTTATTACAAGAGTTGAAATTATTTCCGTAATCAGATCTCTTTTATTTATTAATTACATCTTTATAGTCCCGCGCCGAGCGCATCTACTTTAACAGATTTATAGGTCACATTAATATAGTTTTTCTTCATTTTTTATGCTAAAATATTAAAATTTATTACTCTATAAATTAATATACATATTTCTTGTTAAGGATTTTAATAGTTTGTTAAAAGAATATTAATTAATTAAAATGGCAGCTCGTTTTAAGAATGGACTGCTTTGACGAAGCGCGCTTCTAGCTTTAAATTTGTTTTATTTTTTATTTTTTTTTAAATAAAATTTTATATTTATTAAGTTTATTTTTGTGTAAAAATATTTTTTAAATATTTAAGTTTATTTTTTATTTATAACTATTCTAATCGTTTTATTAGTAAACCTTCTGTAGACCCATTTATATTGTATAGTTATATGTCATTTTGACGTCGGTCCAACGTTTTTATAGTGAGAAAGTATAAAATTGACGTCAAATTTACGTCGTTTTGTATATTATATTAATTAATTAAGAGTGATGATGACGATAATGAGCTTTGTAAGTGATTTTTTGAAAGATTTAAAGGTAGAATATTTAAATATATTTTTATTTAAAATTATTTTAATAAAACGCTTTAAAAACCTCCTATTTTTCGTTATTACAACATTTTTTCATCAATTTGACGTCATTTTTTATACTTGCTCTTTATAAAATCGAAGATATGACATCACGATGACGTAAAAACGTGTAATATCCTCCCCAACTAAACGAACAGACTTAAGTTAGTATCTAATGTTACGTCAATTTGACATCATTCCAACAATTTTATAACGAATAATTACAAAATTACGTCAGACTGACGTAAAGATAGCGAAACGAGCACGTTTTAGATGCATAGTCGTACCACCCGTGGACCACCCTGCATATAAAAATTCATTATATCGAAGAGAAAATTTTCTCTGTATTATTTACAAATTATTATTATTATTTTGTAGTTTATAGATTTTTATTCATATTTAATTTTTACTTTAACAGTTTGGCACGAGAGAATATGGTCACCAGAAACTCAACCCCTTCCAGTTGTTGATAAAGACGTGATTAATGGGAATAAAAATGAAGACAGATTGCAAACTATTACAGAGTATGTGCACATTTTAATACAGTTTTCTTAAAAATAAATAAATTGTTCAGAATATTATGTAAATTTGAAAATATTACGGAATTATACGTAAATTCTTTTTAATAATCAATAAATAATTCAAAAAAATAAGCAAGATGTGCAGAATCTTAATCGTTTTACGGGTGTAGAATGTGTGCAACTTTTCAAACCATATTTTGCTATAGAATATCGTAGAATATATACGAATTTTTAAACTTTTCTCTTTGAAAATACATAAATTATTCAGAATATTATGAAAATTTCAAATATATTTCGGAATATATGCAAATTTTTAAATCTTCTTCCCTTATGGATTAGTACAGAACATATGCAAATTCTCCTTACAAGAATAAAGATTATTCAGAAAATTTAGCAAATTTGGTAAATATTACAGTATATTTGCTAATTATTTGCTCTTAAAGGTGAATTATTTACTCAAAAAATCACACAAATGTAAAGAATATGTACAGAATTTTAACCAGTCTCTAATCTATAGAGCATTGCAGAATGTGTGCAAATTTTTAATAATTTTTTCTCGAAGATAAATAAATTGTTCAGAAAATTATGCAAATTTTGAATATATATATATTTTATTTTATTTTATTTAAATGAAATTTTGTGTGTATGAAGTAAGCATTACAGATTTCTCCAGAGAACTGGAAGAGATGTGAGATGAATGAGACAGTCGCAAGAAATATGAAAGCTAGTTCATACTTTTTTCATGAATGACAAAAAATTATATAAAGTTGTATCTGACTATACGTAAAGAAAATATGGATTTTGATGAAAAATATATATTTTTACCGTAACGAATCTCTTCTAAGAACATTTTTTTTTCTGTTGCATTCCTATAAATTAAATACACTTCTTCATTCTCGTATGATTAATATTGCATGCGGTTCGGTTAGAAATTTCCACATTTTGAGAGCATTTTTTAAATATTTTTTTGTGATTTCGGTGGATTTTTTTTTTGTATAATTTATTATACTTTCTGCCTGAAGTTCCATTAGCATAATGTTAACTTGTATGGTTAACTAATGCAGGAATTAATGCATAAATGATGCTTAGAATATCATTATAAATAAGGAGAGGCTATTAGTGAAAAATTCTTTAAATTTATAACAAGGTACGAAATTTTTCCATTTTTTTTCAAAATTTTAAGCAGATTTATGGAAAAAATTTGCTCTACATTCTTAACTCGTATAGTTATCTGATGCAGGAATTAATGCACAAATGATGCTTAAAATACCATTAAAAAATAAAGTGAAGATATTAACGAAAGATTCTTAAATTTATAACAAAATACTGTATAAAATTTGTTTTTTTTTTCAAAATTTTAAGCAATTTTATACGAAAATTGCTTCATATTTGTCGAAGAAATAATGGGCTATTTTGATTTACTCCATATACACTGAAGAAAAAATGTATTATATAACTCACCTGAAAGGTGCTCGAAAAGTTACATTAAATAACGATGGCTTAAATTTATCAAATTTAAAAGGTTTCTCTAACCGGTTCTTTAAATTATTCACTTCTTTTAGTACATAAGATTTTCCAGGCTAGTATATATATATATATATGCTATATCCACATAACTGGCTAAATTCCTTTTCCCTATGCTAAAGTTGATTGAAGATAATGGAAAAATTCAGTGAGTGGAAATGGTAAATGGCCGTTTCAGTATTTACCTGAAAGTATAGCTTGGATCGATGTAAAATTGGGTCTCTTCGTTCACCCAAGCAGATGACATCAGGTCTCGAAAGACGATTTTCCTTAAACGATCACATTTTTTTTTTTTTTTATTTTATAAACGCAAAATGTAGCGTTTAACCTGTTCTTTCCTTGGACCATTAGATAAAAATAAAATATTTTTATACCAAGCAAAACTCTTCGACTCTTTCAAATGTCTGATTTTCGAAACAGAATTAATTAGAACCTGTAAATCTATAGAAGATGCAATCAAAAAGTTATTCTGTACTCAATCTAGCTTCCATTTGTTATTCAGATTTTATCTTTCAAATTTAAATTTTTCTTCCTCGTTTTTTCTTTTTCTTTTCCAAAGTTTGATTAACTGTTAGAAATTACTAAACTTTACGCCGATAAATATAAATGTTATCAACGAATTTGCTTTAGTTCCAGATGCATAATGAGTAAGAGCTTAGTAACTTTGGATAAAGAGCTTAATAACTTTGGATGTAAGCGTGATAGAAGCACACTGCAAATGGCACTTAAAAGCTTAATTTCTGAAGTTTTATTTATTAATATAGTCAATATTTTATTAATTCATTTAAATTTACTTTTAGTTCATTTAGTTGGTTGAAAATGGCGACGGTCGAAGGGATGATTGATTGCGTGTTATGGCTCACAAAATTGAAGTTTATAAAGGCTATTCAGTACAGTAAAACTAAGAATTAAGCTTTTATTTTTTCGTTTACGGTGTTTTTCTATCACGTATACCTCTAAAGTTATAGAGGTTTAAAGTGACCATTCTGCATATAAAAATTGTTGAATTTTA
This sequence comes from Centruroides vittatus, assembly GCF_030686945.1. Classification (NCBI taxonomy): domain Eukaryota; kingdom Metazoa; phylum Arthropoda; class Arachnida; order Scorpiones; family Buthidae; genus Centruroides; species Centruroides vittatus. The sequence goes on from NW_027122581.1 coordinate 1,062,064, forward strand.
AAGCCGAATATTTAAAAAAAATTAACAAATATTCATTTTTCTTGATGTAGAAAGGTAAAAAGTAGATTAAATTAAATAATAACTTGAGACAATTTGATTAAATAATTAAGATAAATCTGAAGATTCATAAATCTCCATTATTTTTCTCATTTGGATAATGGTGTTTGAACATCAAATCTGATAACCCAAACATTGATCAAAATGTCCGTAAGAATAATTAATATTCTTAAGAATCATTATTCATCTAGATATTGATATTAGAAAGGAAATCTTTTCTATAATATCGTTTAATTATTTTGTTTAAATATTCCATTCAGTCATACATCAAGCCATTCCATAATACTGTCTAATGGTGCATCTTCCATTACTCTATATTTTTATATGTAATTATTGCCAAAAACAATTTAGATTTAACGTTCAGATAGAAGAAAATTGCTTCAGAAATCTTTAATAAAGTAAAGACAAGAATTTGGTACGAAAATTGAATTAATATAAGCCAAACTCCGTAACAAATCTATAAACTTCTTACAATTTTTGTTTGGCAATGTAAATAAACAAAAATAAACATTCTCTAACTTTTAATTAAAAAAATAAACTAGTTTTTATTTCATGATTTACTTTAATATTAATTTTATTTATTGCAGTACAATTACAGAAGCAGTTTCGTCTCCCACAAGTAATCTGGAAGAAGACAAACCGCAAAGTAAGTTATTCCATTACCATCGATGCAGAGCCAGTAAAAATGATATAGATGCAGTAAACATTCATAAGAAAGTAAAGCATTCTTCTACGATAATATATAGCCTTATCAGAAGCACTTACATCAGAATAGAGAAGTAGAATGTGAATAATTTATCATCCCAATTATCCCTATCACTATGTTTAATATTGAAGGATTTAGTTTAATTTATAAATTTATCCATCTGCTGCTGGTAATTCATAACACATAGTGGTAAATATTCTATGTAAGGATCATTAAGGTTAATTTTCCAGTGGAATTTTAAAGATTTTTAAGTGAAAAATGGCCATAATAGTCAAAGTCTAGTAAATTATATTAACATCATAAAGAGGAGTTTCGAATTCCATTTCAAACTCCCCTTTGCGTGTCACGCTTGACCCAGTTGTTTGGTGTGTACAAACTAAATGTGAGATACCTCTTGTAGCAACTAAATAATGCACTGCACGAAAGCTACAATATTGTACACGGTACACAGTAAAGTGTATTGGTACACACAAAAGACACGCAAAGCACGATTCGAATTACAAATCTTTTTTTTTTTAATAAAAAAACCATTCCCAACAATTTCAAGCTTCATCGAATAACAAAAAGTCTTTGATAGAAGTCCTGAAAAATTTAATTTAAATTATTTTAAAGAAGATTTTGTTAAACGTTCACTCAACGTATTATCAGTGACCCAAGTTCACTGTAACTGATGGTATTTTGAAGAATGTGCGCTTAAGAATGTCATCAAACAATTAAAAATTTAAACGAATCAAATGTCAGAATAGTTAAACATTGTAACCATTATTTTATTGGCATAAAGTGGTTCATAAAATATTAGTGATTCATTGAAAAATTCAAGAGTTCAATAACTTCCCTCCAACTCCATCAATTAATTATCTGGAAACATTAGAAGGATTACGTTGAGAAATGTTTTAATTATTACTACTACCAATCATTATCTCTGGGAATTATATTCATAAACTACTAAGTATGATAAGTCAAGGTATTAATCGATTTAAACGTATGCTATTCGAATGATTCACATATAAAATATATCATTAAACATAACTCTTCGTGTGTTATCGTTATTAATGCGTGTCTAGAATTGTTTAATTATTTATTATCTTAATTTAAATTCAATTTTGCTATTTGCATTTATAACTGCTTTGAATTCGTTTAAATAATTTAAGAAAATCGAGAATGTCAACTATATTTGGTATGCTTTTCCTATTAAATCTTTATCACTACTAAATTTGTGTTTGTAAAATTGCGTAGGCTAGTACTAATGCCCCCAAAAACTGCTTAACACTAATAATTTTAGCATTATATCTGCGATTAGTATCTTAAGATATCAGCAAAATCATGAAGTTCAATGTAGGCTATATAGAACTTGCTATCATCGTCTAAATTCATTAATAACTACGTCTTTCGGTCTAATCTAGTCCATTTTCTATCATTAGAATTAGAATAAATTGTCTGTAACATTAACATATGGTCTAGATTAGACCGAAAATGCTACTTAACAAATTGAAATACTGACGGCAAGGTGTAGTTTCTTGTCTTAGTAACAATAACTCACAGCGTTTTAACGACAGTATCTCAAGCATCTTAGCATCTTAATATTTAATTAAATCTTAGTACAGACGAACATAATTTAATATCCATGGTCCTACAAAAGTATTATTCAAACCGTGGCATTAAACAAGTTTCACTTACTATCACAATTAGTAATAATAAATCGAATTTTTTATAATTATATAATATACTGTAATAGAATATCTATACTTACATCTTTATGCAACGAAGTAACTTTTTGAAGATTTTTGGCGTGTTTTAGTTGAATTTTTTAAATATTACATTGCACTTGCCACTTCAACTGGGTTAAATGTTGCTCCTCTTTATTTGATAAAAATCCTTGAAGAATATTTAAACCTTCTTGTGCTATAGAATTCATAGAATTATATTTTATACGACATCACTATCGTCACTCGAGATCAGAGTAAGAGTACTACAATCAAAACGCTCGATCTTTATCGAAATTGAAGTAAATTCGTAGTCATTTAAAACAATTCCATATCGCTTCTCCCATGGATCCACCATTTATTGTTGGATACAAAACTATTAATTTCAAGGTTCTGAGCAAAGTTTTCTATTTCACAAGAAAAATTTCATCAGTAATTGTAATATGTAGCCAGTCTAAAAAAACTATCAATGCAATGCAATGCCAGCATTTACCTTTGACGTTGTGTTTTTCGATTACATTGCTTGAAATAACTATTTATCGCAGTTTACATTTGTAAATTTTGCGTGCATTGGTGAATCATTAGAAAATGTTAGCTTAGAAAGTCCATACATGCGGCAACGATTTCGTACTTAATTCGGTTTTCAGCCATCAGATTTTTCCAAATATATTTGCGTCGATATATTTTATCACGTTTTCACACTCAGGCATAATTAAAAGACGTATTTACAAAGATAAAACAGGAAAGAAAGACATTCAATTGAAGAAAAAAGAATCTTAATCCGCTTCCATATGCAAATTGTCACGTGACATAATCCTCTGCTCGATAATTTTTTAAATATAGTGAAACGAGAAAATGCAAAGATTATCACCATATCAGTAGACAATGGGAAAAAACTCAAAATATCCTTGTGATATAAAATGAAAATGACAATTAAGTTTAATTGTGTCAATAAGCGAGGCGATTATATACGATTTCAACCGTAATACCATCTCAATAGTATCAAAGTATACTTTAAAATAATTTCCATCAGCATGGATATCGAAAAAATTTTCCAGGGGGAAAGGCTTGGAGACAAATAACTACATCAATACATTTTTATTTAATTATTTAATTTTGGGGGAATTTTTCATAAGTAGATTATAGAGTACACTTTTACGTCAATACAATAGGCTTACTATCGTTATAAACCACGCAATATCTTTAACGTATTTCAGCAATATCATTTCGAAACATATTAATATAATTGCCATAAAATGTTTTAAATTAGTTCAAACGACAATATCTTCAAATTGTTCATACGGCACTATTTGGTTATTTGTATTATCAAAGAGCATACAATTTTCTATAGTTAATGTTTATTTATATATCTTCTTTGCGTAATTTTGTATGAATGTTGTAGCGAGCTAAGTTCTTTGCCAGTGAATATAATAGCGGTTATTATTAAAAAAACTGAATAAAAACTGTTATTTAATCTGTCGAGATGGTAATATCACAGTATATCTCAGCATAATTTCCACACAATACATGTCAGCAATATCATCATAACATAACTAAATGTGTCCGCTGTGGCACCTGAGGCTAGAACGAACTGATGACCTAGTGGCCCTATATATTATAATCTTGATAAATCATACAATATAATTTCTCATCAAGATATACATCCGTGAAAGATAAAAATTTAATTATTTTATTCTCTGTTAAGCTTTATATTAAATGGAAACAATTAAAGGAAATATTCTAATTCTTAACAGGATTTTCCAATTCCATTAAAGAGAAAATTAAATAAACTCCACCTGAGCATTACAAAGATGTAACAGCCTCTCTGCAATACAGACTTGTTATCTTTAATGAATTACAGACGTGCATTATTAAAGTTTTCAACAGAATGCATTTGCCGAATTAATTAGTGTGCTGTTGGCTAATATCTATTTTAAGATCTCAAGCTGCCAACACTGATATACAAACATTTATATGTGCTTGTACTTTCTTTTTTTTTTTTAATTCCAAATGTTTGCTTATGTAAAGATACTCCACTACTGAAACTATTCTAATTGTTATACTCTTTAAAAAGTACACGGCGGTTTACCACGTTGTCCTGTATGCTCCAAATACATTCGTGGATAGGACTGATGATTAACTGAGTTTTGGATCACCTTATATATTAATATCGATTTCTCTTCTTATTATTTTATAATTAGAATACGTTTAAAAGACTATCTGAATGCATTATTTAAGCCTGTTTTCGAGGTAAAAGGTTTAGACGTGAACATAAAGAAACTATCCTTAAGTGCTTAAAACCTTAAATTTTAGATTCTTATGCAATGAAATAAATTTTTTTGTTAATTAAATTATGCAAAATAACGTCATTTACTTCAGTTTCCTTTAGTAATTCGATTAGCATAACTCTCGTGTAATGAAACTAAAGTAGTTGTTGTCAAAAATAAACTAAAAATCAATGTATTTTCAGTTGATGAAACTAGCTACCACAGTACTAGAGAATGAAACTATTTGCTTTTGGTTAGTAAAATTCATATTATTACTTATTCTCAAATAGTAAAAAAATAATTAATCTCAATATAGCACAATTAGTTCCAGTAATTACTTTCGAATAATGGGAACAGTTCCATTGGTTAATCTCAAGTAATGAATCTAGTTTCTTTGCTAGGAGATAAGGAAACTAGTAAAACGTTGGAGATTTTCAGATAATGAAATTAGTTTCATCAGTTAGGCCTATTCTCAGTTTAGTGAAACTAGTGTTAGTGGAATTACAGGAGTTCCACATCAGATAACAAATCTTGTTTCATTGCTGTCAGGTAATGAAACTACAGTAGATTTGAGAATAGTGAAAGCAAAATTTGAAACATTGTAACCTCATTAATTCCGTTAGTTGCTTTCAAGTAATGATATCGATACTATTAGAGACTCTCAGATAATGAGATTGATAGTTCCATTAGATCTTCAGTATCTGTGAATTACAAAATATGATTTTGCATTGTAAACATTATTGTCACCAAAACATTCGGTTTTTAAACTCGAACCATATAAACTATTATTATCTCAAGTATTCTATTTCAGTTTAGCGTCACTCTCGATTTAGTGTCAATTTTAGAGGCGAACAAATGGTAAACCGAAGTTAATGAGACTATTTTAATTGATTCTGTCAGACTGTAGCTTATAAAATGTAGTTTTTCGCATTTCTTTTTTAAATTTTGTGCATTATTAAACGAGAAAGTATTCCCCCCCCACAAATCTGTACCCAAGGTTGGATTATAATCACGAATTAATGACCAATCTCTTCAGACGTAACAAATAATACAAAAGTTCATTTCTCTGTTTTAAGAAATGTAATTAAAAGTTTACTTAATTAACATTTTAATTGGTTTCAGGTTTTCTAAAGGTGGAAAGAGCTCTAGTGAACATCACAAAAGATTCGGGTGAAAGCGTCAAGATGAGGTGTGAAGTCAAAGGTTACCCCCAACCTTATATTCGATGGTATAAAAATGAAGCTCCTTTACAAGAAGAGAGGAACCGAATTGACGTGAGATATTACAGTTCTGGCAATGGAAGAGTGTGGTCCAGACTAAAAATCAACCATCTGGACATACACGATACCGGTTACTATAAATGCGAAGCTGATAATGGCCTTCATTTAGTGGACACTACTGGAATTTTGATGGTCAAAGCAGGTATATATATATATATATAAAACCCCACAATTCTTTATTTTTTAATATAAATTACTCTAGATTTTTGTTAATTTACCATAAGATAAGTCATAAAATAGAAGAAAAAGCATCATTTAAAATAATTAAAAACAATAAAAAAAAAAGTTTTCCAAACTTTTAAATTGGGGTTATTTCTCTATATAAATTAGCATTAGTTTAATAGGTCTTTCAAGATGACTGTAATAGAATTTAAAGTATGTTAACGGGGGGTATAAGAAGAATTTAAATGAAAAATAAGCTGTCACGAACAGAATTTCCATTTATGATTATCTGTACAGTTAATCATTTATACAAAGAATTAGTACAGTTAATAGATAAACATTATGCTAATTTTCATTTTCAATCAAGCATGGTTCCCATATTTTGCAAAAATAAATGTAATCAAAGGGGAGGGAGGAAGTTTATTAAAGTTCCGTTCACTTAGTTAAGTCACATCAACTTGTCTCGGTTTGTTTTAACAACCAAAAAGAAAAAAAGAAAAAGAAAAAAACAACTTTCAATCTCGTTTCTCTGAAGGAACATTATTATTCTGTTGTATAGAATCTTTTTATAATGAATAGAAAAAAGAATCTTTTGTAGTAATAAAATCATCGAATTCTGTATTTTCACAATTCAATACATTGAAGAGTAAGAATTGTTTGTAATGCATTGAAAATACCGAAATTTGATTTTCTTTCCTCTAATAAAATGCGAAAATTCAATTTACTTTCCCTAAAATGACGTGTTGTCTCTTAGGTTTGCTAAGGATGCGTCATTAACGAAATATGCCAGCTTTGAATTGGTTCAGGATGCGTGCATACAGTTCTATAGAAAAGATAGGGAGTGCTTCCTTATCTAAACACATGCATCGTTTCTTTATTGGGCTACTTTAGTGAAAAAAAATTTGAAAACTTTTCTCTGTGTTTACCTATCGATTATATTAAATCGAATTGTATGTAACTTAAGAAATTTTTATATCTTGTTACGAAAATCTGCATCTCACCTGCTCTGTATAATATATCTACTAGACGAGAATGGTAAAGAATATAACTATTCCTTACCATTCTCGTCTAGTAGATATATAATGAGTGATGCTGAATATAATGATAATAGATAAATCCGAATTAGGGATGCTGTGGAAGCGACGTTAACACTTTATCCATCAACCGGAAATGATAGTGAAAATAAGTGATGATGTATATGATAATAACGGATAAATTTGAATCAAAGATGCTGTACGTGAGAAATAATCATTACATCTATCAACTGAAGATAATTATGAAAGTAATGATACTAAAGTTACGCATGAAAATGACGGCTGAATCTGAATCAGAAGTTAATGCTACATCTCCCAGTTGATGATGCTCATGAAAATAAGTGATGTATTCGATAATAATGGATAAATATGAATCACGGATGCTGAGGATGCAAAGTTAAACATTGCATCTATTAACTAAGCATGATTATAAAAGTGAGTGATGCTATATAAGAAAATAAGGGACAAATTTGAATCAAAGATGCATTAAATGAGAAGTTGAGTACTGTATCTGTCAAGCGATTATGAAAGTAAATGAATCTGTGCACGATGATAAGAGAGAAATTTAAATCATATATGCTCTGAATGTTAACACTTTAAACTTAATTGAAGATGATTAGGAAAGTAAATGATGCTGTATATGATGAAAAATGATAAATATGAATCGAGGATATTGTAAATTGGAACATAATATAATTTGACAACTAAGAAAATTATCAAAATAAGCGATAATACATAACAATAATAGATAAATCTGAATCATGAATGCTCCGATAAATTAAATGTTATGAATATTAGCGATGCTGATGCGATGATGACAGGCTATGAAGCTTGTATAATAATTTAAAGTAAGATATAATAATGCAAATTATAAATGAATTTGTAAATATTGCTATTATTAAGTAAAATAGGTTAGTTTATACATTATTAAACAGTCAGAGATTCATTTATTATTGGCAAATCCCTTGAATTGCAATCCTTTCAACTTGCTTCCTATTTATTCGAAAGGTCTTTGTATAGATAAATGAAATGTCAATATTTACCTCATTTTGAAGACTTTCTAAAATCGAAATGACTTACAGAACAAACTTGGCTACAAAATTAAAAAGAAAAAAAATCTTTGTTCAGTAATATTGATTCTACAATAATCAAGTACTAAATAATGGATTTTTCAGTATATAAAATTATATATCCATTGATTTAATTTCGGATATCAACGAAGATATCACAAAATTAAATCCATAAGGTCGCTTATAATCTTCTTCTTTCTTGTATCTAAGCAATTCTGTATCCCAAGATATCAGTTGATGATTAATGATTCTTTCTAAGTCTTCTTATCTCCTTGCTGCTACCAAAACTTCAGATTGGAGATTCTAATTTAGAAATCTCTCTCTTTACTTCATTCTTTTATGAACAAGTTAATTGAATTTATTTCTTATAATGAAACAATGCATCCAGGTGTAGTTGAATTATTTGTAAAGGAATTACGAATAAAATCAGACCCCTCTTTCCTTTTTTATAGATTTTTCTTAATGAGTTGCCTGCATTTTAATTATTTTAGTAAGCGTAAAAAAAGTAAAGCAATTGAAAATTTTCTTTTATGTTCAGTTTATTTACCTTTTTTTCCACTAAAGACTGTTTATTTTTTCTAATTTTTCATTAATTTTACACACTTTAAGCTCCTAACAATACGTTATCATCCGTACTCGATAGCAGAAAATAAGAGAAGAGACTAATAAATTGAATGGTGGAAGAAACTTAATTGAACTACAATTTATGGCATCAGAGGGAGGAATATATAAAAATTTTTCAATTTATCATCTGTGTAATATTTCTCAAAGAAAAAAAAATTATTTCTTTCCATCTAGTAACTGCAAAATATCATTTCTTATCCACTTTTACATACAATCCTCCCGTTCTTATGAGGTTACATTACAATATATCTGAAGATCCCAGTGAAATATTTTCGGATGCATTTTTGAATATCCACGTGTAAGTAATTCGGTAACGTTTGGAACCACAAAATAGTTCAGATACAACTTTTGCTATCGCAGGGAAAAAATAAAAATAAAAATTCTTGAGGAGTACGATTCTGCAGATGGATTCTGCCCAGAGAAGAAGCGAACTATCAGGGGTAACGTAAACCATCTGTCACGCGAGTTCTTTCACGTTTTAGAAAGTGATTGATCAGATTTTTTCTTCGATAAGCATATTTTCACGCATCCATTGATTTCTCCAGTCAATGAACTTTAATCACATTTTGTTTCCCATTTTTTTCTACAGGTCGTATACTTCCACCTGTGACAATTCCCAATTTTTCGCCCGGTTTCCCTCATTTTCCAGCACTCGGAGGGAGGTAAGTTACATCTATCCTTCTTATAACATATAATGATCATTCGTTCTTCCGATTGAATTCAGATTTTTGTCTTTAGTAAAGCATTTAATTTACTTGTAAATTTTACTCCCGGTACTATTTATGACGCATTTAATAAGGGAATATGATGTTAAACGACGTAAATTTACAGCAATTTTCTTCAGTCAAGCGAAAATTAACGAGATTTTCTCTTCTCTTTATCAATTGTTAAAGGTTTCGAAAATGAGATAACATCTAATGAACATCATAAATCTACTACTTTTAATGAGAATAGTTTAAAATAAACTCGATCTTTCTACACTTTACTTACAATTTTATTATTCTTATTTTTGTTGGAATTACTTTTATATCCCTTTAGGATATACCATATACCACAGAATCTTATTTAAAGATATTCTTCTAACTCTAATTCTCGTAGGTTTGTCTGATCGAAGCCACGTACAAATTGCATTTAACCAGTTTATATAAATAATTATATTACATCTCAACTTGGGAATACAACTTGCAATACTCCCAAGTAAGAGCACCCCAAGTAATATTACTGCTATGTCCCTACTTTAGGAGTAATAATATTAATATAACTTGGGGATATTGTTTGTATAATTTGAATTTATATCGTCATTTACTTCTCTAGGGTTTCATCAGTCGTTGAATGTATCTTTTTATGTTGGGAATTCTATCATGTACACCATTTTAATATATTACATTAGTGTTTATTTCCTATATTTTTTCTGCTTTTACATCTTATTTTCGAGGATTTATTTCTTCCTCCTTACTTTTAGTGGAAGAAATAAATCTATTTTTTAGCTGTGAATCCGGAATAAAGTACTTATAATATTCTTTCAGCAATATATTTTATGCGTTTAATTCTCCACATTTTATTTGAATTTTAAATTTTTATAATTTTTAAAACAAAGTTTGCCTGTATAAACACTAATCAAGCCAATGTGAAAAGTTTATACAGACATTTCATGACATTTGAAAGGAATTTTGCGTGAGAATATAGTTCCTAAATTCACCACAAGGGAAAAAATGACGCCGTGAGCGGCAAGAAATAGACAATGCTACCACATTGTCGTATATAATTCATTGCGTAACGTATTTATTAACGTGCTACGCACTGAATCTGGTAAATTTTACAATTCAATAACAAGAATAAAATAGAAATAGGTCTATATTCTTTTGCGTGTTTTTCTTCTATTTGTATATTCATTTACAGTACATGCAAGAATACAAGCCAAAATTTTAATAAAAAGTCTATGATTGATTTACGTAACAGTAAAATTAATCAAATTATTTATACATAGCAATTTCCTCGGCGTTCGAAGCGCCAAATTGTCCTTGGTGATAACTTTTGGAAGTAAATTTTTCAGATATTTTGAAAAGTGTAATTCTAAAATTTATTGAGTTATTACATTCATTTTTGTTGCAAATAGCACCGAATAAAGATATTTTAATTAAATATCCTGTACAATTTATCATTTAATAATGTTTTTATTAACAAGATAAATATATATTTTATTTTAAAATTATTAAAATTTACAAAAATATTTAAAAAATGAATAATAAATAACTATTTTAAAGAGAAAATAAAATTAAATAATACCATTTTTATTTATTTTCAACTTTTTATATAAATATAAATAAATTCCCATAAGAATAAAATGAAAATAAAAAATAAATAAATTTAAAATAACTATAAATAAATAAAAACAAATAAAATTAAATTTAAATAATTAAACAGAGTTGAATAGTAAATAAAATTATATTAATTTTTTCCGCAAATAAAATAAAAAATAAATAAATAACAAGTGATAATACACATAAATCGAACTTTTTATAGCATTTTGTATATAAAAATTCCAAGTTTTCTAAAGTTTTTTTTTTTTTTTGGATAAAAACGAGAATTTTAGTGTCTTTACTAGTAGCTTGTTCATCATCAGCATCATTTTATCATCCCTCTGGAGTATCGTAGAAGCTTTAGATTTGATACGAAGCGATCAAGAATCCATCCATCAATCAAAATCTCCATCTTTTTAAACTTTTCATTTTATAAAATAGATAAGAAAACACTAATTTACTTCTTAAAACTTTCTTCCAAGAAGATATATATTCAAAAATACCACAAAATGGATAATATTATATATAATTTTTTTTTTCCTTTTCTTCTCTTCTTAACCTTCTACTCTAGCCATTCCTCCTACTTAGTTTTCTTGTGTCCAGACATAATTGGGCTACAGGAGAAGACCATTATATTCAACTACCTTCATTTTTGATGAGGTGAAAAGGTAATGCGAGAGGAAATACATCATTTTGTCACATCTGCAGACAAGTCACCATTCATTCATCTTGGTCCTGTTACTTTGCTAACATTCGTCTCTGTTTCTACTTTTTGCCTATGCTTTACTTTATGATTTTGATTGGCTAATGGTTCTCAAAATTAGTCAATAGATAGGGGGTGTAGTTTGGCAACACCGACTTTTTTTCTCTGCGCTTGATATGTAAATTTTGTTTAAGTTATAGAGTCTCAAATAACAATTTTTTTTTTCGTAATTTAAATATAAAATACCTTTCCCTATTCGCTTTCCTCATACGTTCGAACGGTTGTGTGTCTGTCCGTGCGAAGTTAGCGCTCTATAAACTTGATATTATTATTATTTTTTAAATTGAATTTTGTATCGAATCGCCATCTCGACTTTTATAACCTTTTTTAACGTAAAACTTTAATTTTCTCAAAAATCAAGCGAATTAGAGAGATGTTGTTTTGTAACTTATTTTACGTTTGTCTGTCCGTATATTTTCTCCAAAACTAAGAGAGTCAGAGGTTGAATATATTTAAAAACTGTACTGTAGTTTCTTTACAAAATTTCGTATCGAATTGTAACCTTGTAACAATGTAAAATTTCTCGGAAACTAGAAGAGCTAGAAGATTGATATTTTCAGAAATTGTAATGTATATACTCTCTCTACAGAATTTCGTATCAACTTGCAACTCTGATTTATATTACTTCCGTGGCACCATTAAATGCAAAACTCTACTTTTTTTCTAAAACTAAAAGAGTTAGAGTAATGCTTTTTTGTAATCCTCTTTTACGTTCATCCTTCCGTTTGTCTATCGGCAAAATTTCTAAAAATCTACAATAATTAAATTTGTAAGTGGCATTATCCGTTACTACTACATATTTAATTTTTATCTGACATTTTTAAAAGTTTCCTCATCAATTAAACTTATATAATAAATAATTAAATTATAAATTCATATATAAAACTTCTTTACAAATAAATTCTCGACGTTAAAAAACAGAAATTTTTAACATAATTAACCTGATTAAATCGACATTTATAATAAGATAAATTTAATTAATTTAATTTATTCCAGAACAAAATTACACTTCTATATTTAAATTAAATTTAAGAAAATTAATGTGTTTATTTGGAATGTGGCATCTCGGTTATTTGTATAACTATAAATTAAATTGCTTAATTAAAAAGTCGATCAAGAGAAATAAAGCGAAGATATTCTTGAAATTTAAAACATTTTTCTCTATTTATGGTTAATTAATTTACAATTTTCAACCGAGGTTAATGCTTTAATTTGGTTAAAATTTGTCATTTTTTCCCCCTGATTAATAACTTTAAAATGTCGGTAATTTATAAAATTTTATATCAAATCGCAATTCTGATTTTTAGTAATTTATAGAAACTTAAGAGAATTGGCCAAATGTTTTAAAACCGCCCTGTACGTATGTCTATCCGCACGATTTCAAGAAAACTAAAACAGAGCTGATAATTTTCAGAAATAATGAGGTATAATGTGAAGATATTCTTGAAATTACTCTAGTGAAGATACTTTTGAAGCTATTTATGCTTGAAACAATTATCTAAAGACATTCTTGCAATTATTTCAGTAAAGCAATTCTTGAAACTAATCAAGTTTCAAGAATATTTCATAAAAGAATAATTATAGAATAGTAAAAAGAATTGTTTTAAGAACAAATTCTAGTAACGATATTTTTGAATATTTTCCTTTGCTTAAATCATTTTACTAGCTAAATAACGTTAAAAAAAATTAACAAATCTTTAACATTAATTTTTTATTAATTCATTTAAATTTATTCCTAAATAACTTCACAAATTTATTTATCTATTTTTTTTTTTAAATAAAAATTCCAACTTAATTTTATGATAGATTCTTTTTAAAAAAATGTAGAATAAAAATGCAAATTTGTTTCTCCGTCTTTTTGTTATAACCAAATTGAATATTTTATTTAATTTTTTCATAGAAATATATCAAAGGAAAAAAGATATATTAAAAGTTTCATGCTTAGTTACTTTATAAACTCTATCACTGATCCACCTCTAAATGAATTTTCTTTGTGTTGTGAATGAAGGTGGAGTTATCTCTTACGAAACTCCCAAACACCATTTCACTCCCTCGCATCTAAGAAACACGAAAACCGATCAGTACAATTTTTCTATAATGAATTTCCAGCCCGTAGCTTTCTTTATATATATATATATTATTTTTTCTCCCTCCTTCCTTTCTTAGATAACGTTGTTATATTTTCTTCTTAATAAACTGCAACAACTCAAAAATCTGATCAATAAAAGGACTATCTGTACCAGACATATTTTTCTCTTTTTCTAAGACAAAAACATCGAAAAATATTCTTTCTGGACAAATTTCTCATACACCACTGATGGCCTTACTAGTCCCATTAGATTTTTAGAGAAGAAAACGTTAGTTTTCTTCGAGATAACAGTAACTCAGTAGCAGTAATGATGCACTAAGCGTTCTCGAATGATCGAATAGTTTCCTCATTTTTTCTCGAAAAACTATAACTAAATATTCGAAAATTCTGACGAAAATTCTTCAAAATGTTTACTCGTGTGGGTTTCTCATCGATTTTTTCGTAAGATTCGATGTATTCTCTTAAGAAACGGTGTTGGAATTTAAGTGTTTTTCCACCTTTTTTCTTTTTCTTTTCCTTTTCTTCCTTTCTGTATCTATACCTTTTCTTTTTCTTACACAGTAACTGATGCGAAGATCTGCAAACGATATTTTCTAACTCGGATATATAAAACGGCATGTGAAGTTTTCATTTATTTATTTATTATTATTATTATTTTTTTAATATCTAAAGCAAATAAATTTACAGATGTTCATCCTTCTTAATGAGTAATATTTTTTCAAGGACGAAATTGAAACGGGTGATGGAATTTACAAGTAATTGACTATAAAAGGACATTTAAAAAATGAAAATTAAACGAGTATTTTAGAGTTTTAACTCCTCTTTCTTCTATTAAAAAAAATCTTAAAAAAATAAATAATAATAATTTTTAACTTAGTTTTTAAAGAATTTAATGGACGTGGATGTACAGTATTTAGAAGAATGCTGCTAAAATCAATTTAGTTGTAAATTTATTTTAAAAGACTTTTTTTTTTTCTTTTTTCTTCTTGAAAATGTGTTCATCTCTCCGTCTTTTCTTATTAGAAAGAAAACGAAACATCAATTTTCTCCATGCTTTCTTCTTAATTCCATTTCATCATATCTGGCTTTATATGAAAGATTCTTAGTTTTTCAACGTCGTAAATTATTTTTACGATGTATTTACACAATGCATCACATAATCATACAAAGAATAAATTTAGGATTTTGTTTCCATTCCATAAATCATATAATAAATATTAATTTAAAAAAATATATATATATATATATATAAGAAAGGCAAAAAAATATGATAAGTTAAAGCTTTCATACATTTGACAGCCGTACTTTTCTACTAAAATATATATATATATTTATCTTCTGTACGAAAATATGAGTGCAGAAAGTCACCAGCATGTGTCACTCATTGGGGTTGCCACTAAGAAATCAAACCAATGTCACTACTACTAACATCGATATATTATCCATCCCCTTAGCACTTGCGGACTTAAAAAAAATCTAAAGGAACGACAGCTGAAGTATTCGCCAAGTGATTGCTTCAAATAGCAAAGTCGAATGCCACATCTTTTCCAAACTTGAGAAGTGATACAAACCATTTCGACTTCTTTCCACTTCGACAAAAATAGTGATTTTCAATCAATGTTGACTTATATTGGATAACAGAAATGATTTTCTACGATTTTTTTGTCTTGTTAATTGTGTTTTGAAGGAATAAAGAGTCAGGAGTATGCAAATTCTTTCATATGACTGTGACAGGAGCTAGAATTGAATTTTGTAAAAAAGAAGAAAAAAAAAATATATATATATATAAGAAATTCTATCATGTTTGTATGGGTTACTATGCAATTTTTTCTAATATTTTAATTAAGAAGTATAATTTTTATCGTAATTTAACATCAATAAAAAAAAAGTTAGTGCATTATTGAAAGTCTTGTATAATTTCAAGAAATTTTTTCAATAGGAAAATATGCAAAATTCTGTAAAATTTCTAGTCGAAATCCCTTTTTTTTATCGTTTAAATTACGTTAGAAAGTATTTGTTAGTGTATTATATTAATTAAAAAAGGTTTTGATCATAATCAGCCTAAAATCCTCAAAAATTAGTGTATTATTTAAATTTTTTAAGTGAAGAAATATAAAAATGATCCTATCAAAGTTAAGTTTATATTCAAATTTATAGTTAAAATCTTATTTTGTATAAATCAAAGTTATAAAAATTATTTGTTTGCCTTACATTTTAATTAAGAAACAACTTTTGTATTATGACGAGCCTTAATAAATCTCAAAAAACTAAAAATTATTATTCAAGTATCTACATAATTTCAAGAAAAATTAAAAAAATATAAAAAGTTATATAAAATTAAACATTATTTCGAATTTCTGCATAAAATCTTATTTTATACGGATGAAAATATATGAACAAGTGTTTGTTTGCCTCATATTTTAAGTAATAAAGCTGATTTTCGATCGTTTAAAGTATGAATTAACCGACTATTAAGTGGTTAGAAATTATTTAGATAAATGGTTAATGTTCCCATATTTTGTAAGCAATTTAAACAAGGCATAAATTATAAACTGTAAATTGCATTTACAGGATATTTTAGAACAGAATCCTCACAGGTGTACGCCGTTGCTACTAATGGACCACGTGCTATCTATTAGTGAATTGGAGAAATGTAAAGTCTCCCACATGATAGCTGGCAAACAGGTGATGAGTCTAGGAAACTATTTGACCGGATTACCGGGCTTTGCAACGTGGGACAGAGCTTAGACCATTTGTTACAGGCGACGATAGCAATCAGTGCAAGGTTGAACGACATTGATTGAAACTCTCAGCTTGTTTGTCCGGAAGAATTGGCTCAATTCCACGTGTCTCAGTCATTATATGAAGTTTTACAAAGCTGTTAATATAAATTGGGTAGGATTCCATCCAACACGTATTTTCTATTACAAGAAGATAGATAAAAATCAATAAGACACTATTTGCATCCTTAAAAATCCATACAATAATAGTGCAAAAGAGACTCGAGTTCTTCTCTTCACTGTTTGTCAACGAAAAAAAACTAAAGAAAGAAAAAACAAGATTTATTTCCAAAAAATTGGATTTTTCACTCTTGAAATTCGTTGAAAGTCATTTTATTCTAGTAGAAATTTAATGAATAAACGTACTATAAAAATCAAATTATCTTCGAATTTCAGAAAGAAACCATAGAGAATAGTTTTGAAATCATTTAAGTCTAGAATGTTGCAAAATTTTATTGAGGAACCAATAAAAAATCGAACCTCTGGAGGTGATAGAAGATTTCTTTTCCCATCTCTATACCCTTTAAAAAACGGGGGAAAGGGAAAAAAGAAGTATTGTGACGTCAATAAAACCATAAATTATTTCATCCTTTACTTTAAAAGTTGTTTTAAGAAGTGTTGGAACTTAAATGCGAAGAAATATCATGTTGTTAAGCAGCGGGAAGCTTTTAAAAGAAAGTTTGAAAGGATTTTTATGTTTTTCTATAGGCGATAATTTCTTGTTACTATCCTGGTGCCTATAGAATATTAGAAGACTTTTATCACCATGCTATACATTTATAATCATTTTTTAAATAGTATTAAAATTAAAAACAAGATTTTATTACGTATTATTGAGTTTTACAACCTTAACGTACGGATAAATATAAAATTTTATTTCAAAATATGAGCTTTTACGTATATACACTTTACTTATATAGGAGCTTAATATAAAGAGCAGTTACTTTTAATGTAAAATTTGCAAATATAAAACTATAAATAAGAAAAAAAATATAAACTTTTGAGATATTTTTACGCAATTTATAATGTAATTTTTCGGATAAAAATGAGAATTTTGGTTAAAAATATGATTTTAAAAAGTGTTCTTTAATTATCTATAGAATTCCACTGCCATATAGGATCCTATGGATAAATAAATACTTTAAAAATACATATTTGTAGATTAATTAAACATTTATATAAACAGTTTTGTGTAGTTTAAATATATCAAACTATAAATAATAAAAATAAAAACATTTTCCAAGCAAAAACTAGGAGCTATTAAATTCTTAAATCCAAAATTTACTTTAAAAAATACAGTAAAATTCACGTAAAAATCAATTTTTTATCCCAGATACGCTTCAAAATTTTATATATATAAAAGTAACGTTAAATAAAAAAAATATATATATAATTTTTAAAATATATTCAAGTATTTTATAATGAAATTTTATATATGAAAATACGATTCTTATGGATAATTAAAGAGTTCAAAGATATAGTTTTATACATTAATTAAAGATTTATAGAAATACTTTTATATAATTTGAAGCTATGAAAATTCATGAATAATAAAAATAAAAAACGTTTTCTATCCAGAAACGAATTAATAAATTCTTTATTCTCAAATTTACCAAAATAAATACTAAAATATTTATTAAAAATTCAAGTTTTGCATTGAAAACATGTAAAATTTCGAAAAAAGAAGTAATAAAATTGTTAAAGGTTTATTTAAGCATTTAATAATATATTTTTTTAAGATAAAATTGTGAATTTTTAGCGAAAAATATTATCTTTAATTTATTTATAAATAATTTATAAGATCCTACTTAAAGAAATAATTGAATTTTTATATAAAATTTGAAGATATCAAGCTGTAAATAATGAAAATATAAACATTTTCTAAGCAGAAAGAAGTTAAATCAATTGATAAATTCAGAAATTATTTAAAAATTGCGATAAATTC